>NW_017253362.1:2231394-2678474 GCF_001642045.1 Paraphaeosphaeria sporulosa | reverse complement strand
TCCTCGGCGTTTTCGATGCCGTAGCCGACACCGTTGTCGGTGGATGAGAGGAGGGAATTGGCAGCTGCACCTTCGCCTGCGAGTTGGGGTGTAGGGAGAGCGTAGGCGACCGTGAGGAGGGCGAGGGTGAGCATCATTTTGGAGGTGGAAGGCATTGTGGGTATTGTTGATGAGGATTGGTGGTTGGGGTTGTGGATTACGACAAGAAGTTGATGTATGAAGCTCACAGTGTCGTATCTAGCTCTCTCAAAGCTGAAGTTAAGCTGGTGAAGTGGAGTTGTAAAATTGTTGTTGATGTTTGTCTGTGATGTGACGACGAGACTGTTGAGGCATTTCCACCTATCTTTATACTTCGACGTGAGGAGCTTCATACTACTCCGCAGCTGTCAGAAGCTGCGATTATAGTTGTCACTGACGCCATCGAGTGACTTCCCCACAGTCTTGTCCGTGAGGTTCAATCTCACTTGCATATCGTTTTCCTGGCGGCGCTGAGTCTGCGAAGTCTCGACTGCGTTGAGATGCAGCCTACTGTTCGAGAACTGTGTCCGCGCAGTCTCTGAGGAGTGACACTAACCGTGAAGTGATAGTAGAAGAGGATGTAGTTCCTTCAACAGAATCGGCTGGTCGGATTCTATACGAGCGGGCATTCCCGCGTGGCTAATATGACGTGCGACGCGCGCTGTGACTCGTCAATCTCACAGGGAATGGTGATGCTGGTGCCCATGGCAACGATCTCGGACACATTTCCCCTGGCGACGCTTGTTGATGCATGCAAGCTAGATGTGCCACTGATGTTATTCTTACTCAGCGGCTCAAAACTGTACATTAAGGGTTCAGCCCCCTGCGTCATCTGTTAGACCTGATAGTAAGCATTGAGGCCCTGGCGCCTGGACGAACTTACCCCATATCGTCGGCAGCAGTCTCCCTAGCTAGTGCGGTTCGTGTGCTCTGGCTGCGTTCGTGAAATCGCAGTATCATGCGGAGCACCTTGCTGCTAACCATTGATGCTTCAGTAACAATTAGGCGGGTAGAGTCACGAGCGCGAAGCTTGAACCACGAAGCCACTTCAAGACCCTCGACTCCAATGCCCCATTCGGCAGACTTCTAGAAAGCTCAGCAGCGGAGGCAGGGCCTCAAGCCACTTCCGTAACCATAGCCGTAGAAAAGTCCCGAACGCCTAGCGCTTCGGACCCTCTCCGTCAGACCTACGCTAGCTCCTCAATCAAGCTCTGCTAAGCTCATTACAGAAGACAATAGTCTCTATCGGGGAAACACTGGTTGGCTACAGGGAATATCAAGCTCATCGATTGACGAGGATGCTGTAGCTTGACTTCCTTAGCGCTGATCGCCCCGCAGGATTCCATGGTTGCGGTGAATCTGGGGAACGAACGTGCTGCCAGGGAGAGTCTAGGCGTTATTTTGGACTGAATCAGTGCTCCCGCTCTTTTCAGGTTCACCGACGGAAGTCGCAGAACACACGGTCCGCGAGATGCGGTGACGTGTCGTGAAACCGTTGGTGGAGGTGCGCACTTTTGGAAGTTACTCTCTTAGTTTAGTCAACAGTGTCGGTCACCCTGGATACGCTCAATTGGAGCCTCTCGCTGTCCGACACTTTACTGGGGTGTGGATTGCAGGTTTCTGCAGAGCTTCTTAAACTATACTTGGACAAAACGTAACTTTGGTTCGACGAGACATTTCCACTCTCGAAGGCCCTCTGGCCTAGCAGCTGAACACACAGCCTCCTTCAGTAATTGAAAGCAGGAATCATTCTAGTGTCTCTGCTGCATGCCTGCTAGCTGTGCAGATCAACATAGAATAAGCTCCGGGAACTGTTTCCGCTTCGGATGAGCCCGGCCATGTGGGGGTGCTCCTACTCATTGTTGGGATCTGCGCCGTTCTTCCGGGATGATGTATTTGTCTTGCTCGCGGGGAACGTAGTCCGCAGGATTAGGAATGACGAAACTGTCCCATGTCGTAGCGATAATGGCTGTATGATTCGTCGCGCGTTGATGCGCCTACTTGGTCTTGTCATTTGTGTGAGGCGATGAAGGATCTGACTTCGAAAACTGGCCTTTGCAGAGAGACGGAGATTTTCTGGATAATGCTTAGGGATGAAATGAATGATCCGATACAACTGGGCTTCCATTCGTAGAAAAGAGTTGGGTGCGCGCAGAAATCTGTGTGACAGACTCGATTCAACCCTACTTGTTTCAAAGCATCTCCTTTTCTAAAACACCCATCAGATGCTTGGAAGACGTGAAAAGCAGCCAGATATCATGTCTCAAGATAGTCACCTTCCAATCACCCTCTGTCCATTCGTGTACAACGTCTTCACCCACCCAGAACGTACCGCGCTGCTCTTTCGGCTCACAAGCTCACGTGCTCACTAGGGCACGATGCTTCTGAAAACGCTCGGCTCCAACCCCGGGGTCTCGCCTTAAGTCGGCCAGAAGCACAGCGTGGAAGGTGTCGGTGGAATCGTGAGACAGTTTGGCCGGGGGCAGCGAAATGCTCTGCGTTGGCCAAAAATATAGTGAATACTGACAGGTTTTTCAGACCTTTCCAGTTGATTTCGGCGAACCGAACAGTATATCGGCGTATTTTCGAGGATGCTGGCAGGTCTGAGGGACGCGTCAGGCCGAAAGAGAGATCGGGCAGGCACATGGTCGCGAGTGTGAACATCTCGGCGAGAAATTTTTACGGATCGATGCGTGCATTCCTAAAGTCCTTCATGAATTCTTTGGTAGCATAGGGGTAGCTTCGTGGCGGACGAGATGTAGTTTCAACTTCGTTGTTCAGAATGTTAAACAGCACATCACAAGCCAGTGTGCAGGGTGTCTGCTGCCGTGAATGGTCAGAAGGAGGCGGAAAAACTTGGTAAGATTTCATAGGTATATTACAAGCAGATGATGCTGTTAATGTGGCCTTACTAATAGATAGCACAGCTTCATAAAACGGCATATAGCCATTTTTCAGTCGTGAAATGATCGCGTAGATTAGTAATAGAGTCTCTTCCTTTGAGATTTGCGTGCTGACTTCCCTAGTTGCAAGTTTCTGCAAATCCAGAACTCTTAACGTAACCAAATTTGAGAGAATGTAGATCTTCCTCGGAGCGCGTGCGCCATTCGACCAAAGTGTCTTTTACACGCTCGAGATCTGTCGCTCTTGCATCGAATACCTGGCGAACTGCAGTGGAATCAGGGAGCAGCGCGTATTCATTGTCGAATGATTCAACGACCCGAAATGCTGGAGGGTTCTGTAGTACATTTGAGGCTGCTAACGAAGATGGTTTGCGCTTGAGCACCGGGAGAGTAAAGATGTAGTGGAGGAGACTGCCATCAATATAGTCACTGAACACAAGTCAGCTTGAAGCAGATCGTAAAAGCGTGCATCTAATGACAGGACGTTACTGCCATGCATTCGGTCAAATGTTTTGGAGACACTGGGTCGCGATCCTGTATTATGCCACATTTGATCCCTTCGAGGACGTGTGCAACGTCGCCAGCGCAGAACTCCACCTTCAATCTGTCGTGTATAATCTACGTTCTCTTTGCAGCGTCGAGAAAGAAAGACATAGCGTAGTCGAAAAGCTTTGTGGCATCCTTACGCTGGATCGGAAGATTGCCATGCACTATATGGTGTGCACACCTGAATGGATCGTGACCAACGTCAAATACGGCTAAGAGCCCAAAATTTCTGCCTTATTTGCCTACAATATTCTCAGGCATGCAAAGCATTAAGATGCTGAACACAACTCGTCAGAGGATGATTGATCTTCAAGATTCGTGTCGTTCAGCAACTTCACAGCACTGAGCATGGATGAATGGTGGTCGCCGCCAAGATATTAGAAGATGGGTCGCCTCAGATCGTAACAAAATCTTCATGTTTCCAACGTCATGGGATGTATCTCTAGGCGGGTCACTGGAACAGAATACAACATACTGTCGGCTCCTTCAACACACATTATGAGCATTGAAGCAGTCCGCGCAATTATCGATGCACCAATCCGGACAAGGCACCCAACCCCTACACTGGCCCCCACAACTAAACCCCCCAAGGTCCACTCCAGGACAAGCCGGGTACGGTGTCTGTGCTGGCGGATCCGATGATGCTGACGTTGATGGCGTTAACGTACATCCCGGTATCGGCGTACACACCGGATGCAAACTCCCCTCAATCAACGTACAGACGTTGCAGTCAACCGTGACGGTCTGAATGTTAGGTTTCTTGGATGAGGAAGAGGAAGATGACGATGTGGGTGTGCGGCCTGTTTGCACCCAGATTGGGATCTGGAGACCCTCGCGGGGTGTGCCAGCTGCGGCGGCGAAAGAGAGGCTCCTTGTGCATGCTGAAGAAGAGGAGGATGGCTGGTCGTTTGTTGTGGGGGTGTCTTCGGTATCTGCGGGGTTATTTGGGTCGGTGGGTGCGACTGGGGGAGGCGTGATGCCTGGAGGCAAGGGAACGCCTCCAACAGGCACTGTCAAAAGTCAGGCTTATACTGTCCTAGAAGTGTAAACGGTGGCAGTGACGGTCTTACCGAAAGCAATACCTCCAGGTCCCACAATCCAAGGAATAACCACAACATTACCAGAGTAGTCACTAGTCGTTGTAGTTATTGTTGTGGTGCTGGTAAGTGTAGCGTAATCTGAGAACGTTGTTGGAACGAACTTTTGAAGTCAGCCATCCCATTCAACATCTTTTGGCAAGGTCAACTTACTGTCACGGGTACAGTGTTCCCGTCCACTGTCTCGGTAACAACTGTAGCGCCTGCCGGAGGAGCCGCAGCTTCAGAAGATGATGATGTTGCTGACGGGCCACCCGCATCGCCCGGTGCCAGTGGGTTATTCGGCGTTTGGTCGTATATAGAGTTCGTGATCGAATATTTGAAGCCATTCAACGACCACTCTCCGCCCCAGTAATTTCCACCGTAAATGCACTGGTCGATGATGTTCTGGAACGCATCGTTACAGTTCTCAAGAGGTTTATTGCTGTCGTCTCGGTGGACGATGTAGTTCATGTACCTATGATCATGGTCAGTTCTGCATAAGTGCCTTGAAGCAAGACTTCTCACCAGTAGTTCCATGTATTATCTGTTGTACTTTGCGGTGAGAAGTTTCCTGAGCATATGTTTGATAACGCGTTGTTCTTTGTCAATGCATCTGCGATCTCGGCGCTGGTAGGATCGCCTTCTTTTCGTTGCTGCGAACAATCCGCTGCTGTCGCACGGCTGATGAGTTGTGCCAAAACACCCAAGTAAAATATAGAACGTTGGGCGCTGTGGGGCATCTTGAAAAGAAATCTGAAGCAGGATAGAAAGCGCAGAAAATTGAATAGCAAACGATTTGCGAGGAAAACTTGTTGAATGCGACCTCGTCGAAGGCGCTAATGGCGAAGTTGCGGGATCCAGTGATTGATCCAGTTCTCCCCTCTTGAAGTTTGTAATTCCTTGCTATTATTGAGGCTTTACGATGAGAGGCATATCAATCAAATACTTGTGGGGCCATCTGCACTTGTGAAGATGAGCCACCAGCTAGTCACTTCGCCCCCAAAACGCGGAGTAGATTTAGCGCTTGAGCAGTAAGGCTGAAACAATGTTTGCTTATTCACTCGCCTCACACGAGCATGCCAAGGGTCCGTCTGTCTTAGTCTCGCGAATACGATACTTTAGTATGCTGAGGAATGAAGGTAAGGAGGCTATGCGAGCCGCAACGAAACGGAAGCTATCCTTAGACCAGGAGGTCATCGTAATCTTAGTATGCGAAGATTGGCGATGTCGTAGTGCAAATACAAGTCTCAGTAGGACGCAGCAGAACTAAGTATCGCACAGTTGCCCTCACGAGAGGCCGAATCAATTTCTCTTCCTTTCTCACTTCGTAATGATGATTCAATTTATCGTCTCAGCATTCGCACTCTTACTTTTTCCTCTTGCGTCATCATGGCCTCTCGATGTCGTATCCACCACTGAGGCACTCGCGAAGCGACTCGACAAACCACCAGTACCAGGCGCGTCAGACCTCCGACCCCATCTCGAAGACGTGCCATCCAGCAGCTGCATGTTCTACACCGGCGGCACATTAGCTGCAGCACAGCAATACGCTGACAACAATGAGTTGTTCATCCTGGCTGATCTAGACAAAGACGGCTGGGCAGCCACGTCGCAAGAAGACGAGGACGGTCAACCCGACTATAATGTCCAGTGTCCAATGTCCTGGGCATTTCAAGAGCAGTATGCTATGGCTGGGGTTGGGTGGGGGGAGACTGAGCGGAACGAGTATTTTGACAACTTATCTGAAGCCTTTGCGCAGAAATGCAATGGCGACATCGTGCTCGCTTTACCGCCTAGCCGGCAGATTCCTGAAGACAGTGTGTTTGCGAGAGTGGAGTGGCCGGTTCTGCAGTTCAATCCGACGGTGAATACGATACGATCGGTTGTGTTGAATACAGGTGACGACGCTGATGGTACACCATTATCACCACTGGAGGTATTCTGGCAAAGGTGCGGGGCGGCGTGACCAGGAAGGCATGTGTAACCTCCACCTGAGTTCGGAAGAGTGTAGCGAGAGAGCTTAGACGTCAATCCAACTATGAACAATTCACGATACAGGAAAGACAAGTAGATTAAATAGCTAGGCATTCGAGTCTTCGAATTGAAAGCTGAAGTTGGTCAAGACCCAATGTGATCCCAGAATCATTGCTTTCGTGAGAGCTCTTATGACTTCTTTGTGTGCGACCATAACTGGCGGTCAAAGTGTAAATCATTGCAATACGTTTACTAAGTAGATCCTCACTCAATCTTGATCGCGGCCAACGCGACTCGCGGACGATAAGGTCGACATTTCTGGAGTAATACCACCTCGTGCCCTGAGGCGTGGGTCCAAGTTCACGTCTTGACCCGAACGCCGTCATGCAACTCAGACACCTGAGAAGACAACCTCGACATCTTCACCCTCTTAATGCTTCACCAAAACCGACATCCGCTCCTTGGTCTGCTGGCGCAAGTACTTCCTCATGGGATCGCCACGGGAGGGCCACTTTGCGTCGCAGTTGACGGCACGAGATGGGACGCGAATCTGCTTAAGCTTTGGGAAGAGCTGCTTCATAGTCCTCATGTTACTCTTGTTGAGGTAGTCTTGCAGGTCGTGCCAGTGGGGACGGATGCTGTTCACGGCCTTGATCTGGGCTGGAACAAGCTCGCGGCACCATCCTTCGAGCGCACCATCAGGACCGTCGTCTTTTCCGAATTTCTGGTCGACTTCACCAACGAAAGCGAACTGGTTGGTGGCATACCCGAGTATTGCAGTCTCCTCATAGATGAATCGGCAGACCTCGGGGAGGTGGAAAGCGGTCTTGGGCTGAGCGCGCTTTGGGCCATGTTGGATGACTTTGCCGGAATATGTGGATCCAATATTGAATGTCGGAGTAGCTGGACCATTCTTCTCTGCAGGGCCGACGCAAAAAGACTTCATGGTCTGGAAAGGAAACATTGCTCAAGGAAAGTTCAGGATGGATGGCGTAGAGAAGCACAGATCTGGACGAGCGTCGATATTTGCTAGAAGGCCTGCGGTGAAAGTGAATCGGCCAGTAAACCGACAGTTGAACAGCGCCGCCAGGTCGATATCTACTCTCTAAGTGGATGTAATGGAGCTCGCAATCACGGGGGCGAGTGAGGATGAAGATGAATGCCGATGATGACTTTGGAGAATGATGTCATGGCGTCGCTCTTGATACAAGGGAAAGGCCTGGATGGCCTCTCGCGAGGAAGTCACGACCGCCTTGGACCACACCCTAAGATATGTTATTGCGCGTACTCCGACCATAGATATTCAACTTCCGGGGTGATATTAAGCGCCAATGCAGCCGGTCTACGTACAACGCGCAGCGAGTAATCAGTCCGGTACAAGTACCGAAAAAAGGAAGTTCAGGGTCGCGGTTTGTGTAGTAGTAGAAGAAGGCGAGAATATCCATGAGAGGAAGAAGCGTGGGACATATGACAGCGATGAATGTTCTCATTTATTGTTGAATGTGCCACCTTTCAAACTAATCAGCACACCAGCCACTGTTTGACCAAAAGGTATACTGCTCAGGACTCAAGCGTAACGACGGTGACTCGGGCGTGCGCCTGTCCCCTATATAAACAATAGCCTTCTCTCCAGCACTAGTATTCACACTCAAACTCACACCAGGACCTGGCTCGCAATTGCTCAATTGTAATGTCCCTAGACTCTGGCGGCGAGACGACGCCTCTCTACGGGGCACCTACTTACTTACAAGATCTGTAAGTGCAGACACTGACTCTTTGTCAGGTTCTCTATCACTTACGTATTTCTCATCACCGTGCGAAATGCCACCCAGTCGCCTCTGCTGAAACTCACCGGCGAACAGCGCAACCGGATCTACTCACTCATCTATACCAAGCTGTACATCTCCCTCTCCAAGCAATAAGCTGAAAGATCCTGCCTGGTAGTGCACTTCGATGATGGCTATTCCCCTAAGAAAGACGCGCGCCCCCAACTAGCAACAGAGGCAACTTTCTGCGCACTTGTCGATAGGTGCTTTCAGAGGTCGCTCATATGCTGTACAGCAACAACAGCTTCGACATTTCAGAGTATAAGTACGATGGCCAATGGTACGAACATGGTGCGAACGCCCTCAAGGTCGAGAACGGCATGCTTTCATACGATTATAGATACTCAACGATGAGTTTGACGACGAGGATCTCGCCACTGAGCGTTTAAGCGGAACATTCGACAATTTCAAGCGTTTCCTCCTGTGTTGGAAATCCAAATCCGAATCCGAGTGTTTCTCTCGAGAGTACAATGGCTGGATATCAAGGGATCGGGTGAGGGAGATGCAGGCCAGGGTCTGCGCTGTGGAAGCGAAGGATATCGGTCTTGTGTGTGCAATTTCGTATGGATAATTTATCCCAAACGACATGCCCGGTGAGTGTACTCATTCCGCGCTGCAGTGCTCTGTGAGACACATTGAAAGTCTTGTATCCTGCCCAACATAGGGGTGACGCGGGTCTCCGATTCTACGACCGCTCCAATTCTCCGAGTTTTCTCGTGGGTACAGTCCAAGAAGAAGCACAGGAGGAACTGATGCATGTGGTGGATACGTTCGAAACTGACTACAACGGTATGACTTGTATGGGGTCTACATGTCCCAAGCTCGATCTGGTATGCTCTTGCGATGGCCGTGTCTTCTTTCGGCACCTGCAAAGATCTTTGGGCATGGTTTGGAATAGCGACGTGCACAGTCAGTTATGGTACGTTCACTCTTAGTGAAAAGTTCACGTAGATGTATTGTCGGGTATCCGCATGGAGTCGATACGTGGATCCATGTCATTTATGTCTCGTGTGCACGCAACTCCCAAACACTATGAGCCCTGTGATATCGGTATGGTCAGAAACTGCCTGTCTGTCGTGGGAAAGTTCCTGGCCGACTACATTCCTGGGTTTAAACGAGTTTCGGGGTCACATGTAAAACCATGGAGCTGTGCACTCATTGAATTGACCGGTCTTACTAGATGTTATGTTGATTCGACCGCGTGAGGCATTTCCGGAAGCGTAGAGATATACGCCGCTCGATTACAAATGCTGGTTCCTGGCGACATGTTAATCCAACGGCGAGTGATGAGTTGCGGACCGGGGGTCCGATAGTTGAAAAGTGGAGGTCTGTGCGCACGGACCGAAGCTTGGCACTCACTGAAAGCGTCACAGGGCGAAGTCTCCCAAACGTGCGCGCGTCTGCTCCATAAACCCCGCCACAACCCTCCGCACGTCGTCGCGCAGCTGTAGCACTCCTCCGAGCTTATCCAGCGCCCTGTGGCTGCTGCGTGCTGCCTGCAATAGACTGTTTCCTCATCCCCCGGGTCCCCCAGTGAGCCGGCCTCTGATATCGCAATGGGTCTCTCCAAAACCACCAGGATTTTGATCCTGCTTGCCATCGACTCTCTCTTCTTCCTGCTTGAGATATCTGTCGGTTAGTGCAGTCGCGCGCTACGGTACATATGGGAACTCACACTCTTAGGATATGCGGTCCATTCGCTCGCGCTCGTTGCTGATTCTTTCCACATGTTGAATGATGTGATCTCACTTCTAGTCGGTCTGTGGGCCGTCAAGGTTGCCAACCAGAAGACGAACTCGAATATGTATACGTATGGGGTGAGTCTACTTCTGCCACGTTCGCATTTGCTCGACTAACAAGCGCGCGCAGTGGCAACGAGCCGAAACTCTCGGTGCTCTCGTGAACGGTGTCTTTCTCGTCGCACTTTGCCTCACCATTTTCCTCGATGCCATCCAGCGTTTCGTCGAGCCTCAAGAAGTTAGCCAACCTAAGCTTGTGCTTATAGTAGGATCTTTTGGTCTGGCTTCGAACATCGTCGGTCTCTTCCTTTTCCACGACCACGGACACAGCCACGGCGGACACTCTCATGGACACGGTGACGAAATCCAATCAGCAGAGGAGGGTCATGCCCACGGAACCGACGCTGAAGACCATGCGGTAGCCGATGAGGAAGGCAATGTCGCTGACGTGCTTCCTCAAAGTCGCATTGGCAACTGGCCGTCGACCGCCACCGATGGACCGAATACCCCTGGAAAACGGCCTACAGATATCTCCTGGTCAGCCAAGAAGGATGCCACACCTCGCAGGTCAGCATCCGGAAAGCGTATCTCTAGGAAGCATCACCGATCGCGGTCTCGAGGCTACTCTGGACCCGAGGACATTCCAGTTTACCCCTCCTCTTTCCGTAACAGCATCATTGAATCATCGCGTTTGGAAGAAGACTCCAGCTCAGATGCGGATAACGAAGACGCGGTCGCAAACGGTGGACCTACAGAGCAGTCACCGCTTTTGCCCAAAGGCAAGGGCGTTTCTGGCCAACCCGGTTCTCCCAAGAAGGACGCTCACACCGATCACAAGCATGCAAAGCCAAAGGAGGACGGCAAGGGCGGTCACGGCCATGGTCACGATCTCAACATGCGCGGTGTGTTTTTGCACGTCATGGGCGATGCTCTGGGAAACATCGGTGTTATTGCATCGGCTCTCATCATCTGGCTGACGGACTACTCATGGAGGTTCTACTCGGACCCCGCCATTTCTCTTGTTATTACCGTCATCATCCTTGCTTCTGCCATCCCACTGTGCAAAGCTGCGGCACGTATTCTGCTCCAGGCCGTACCAGCGGGCCTTTCAATCGACGATATCAAGGACGACATTACGGAGCTTGAAGGCATTGTGTCATGCCACCATGTCCACGTCTGGCAACTTTCCGACACCAAGCTCGTTGCTTCGCTCCATGTCCAAGTTGCCTTTGATTTCAAGGGTGACGGATCCGCACGCTACATGGCTCTCGCCCGCGAAATCAGGCAATGTCTCCACGAATACGGCATCCACTCGTCCACTATCCAGCCGGAATTTTGCCTCGACGAGAACCATGACCATGCCGGCAACACAGACGAGAGCAGCGCCGACGAAGCGGCTGCGTCCCATGGCAAGGCCTCAAAGGTCGGTAGCAAGACCGGTAGCGTGTGCGGTGAGGGCGAGACGTGTCTGTTAGAGTGCTCTGACGCATGCGGCAACAGCAAGCAGTGCTGTGAGCCTGCTGCTTAATTGTGGTCATTGTTCCGTCACGACATAGCGCGTTGCTTCGTTGTCATTATCTCCTTATTCTCGTAAAGTGTATGATATGGTGGATATCGGGCCCAAAAGGCTCCTCTGGACGATGTGCCAGTCGCGATTTCCTTTGTTGATACACTGTGGGCAGTCCTTTAGGACTTGCATTGCATGGCGTTAGTACCCGTGGTAGGTATTCGGACGCTTAGAGGGGCGTCTGTATGCATGTATGCTGGCAATGTCGGCATTTTCTTACTTTGAACGGTGTGTTGATATTTGAAAGCGGTGGACACATACAGACAATCGATTCAAGGGCTTGGTACCTGTAATCATTATGTCCGCCCCTGGATGTCACCTGCCACACCTCGTTCTCTTACCTGGGGCCCATTAGTCATACCCGGCTACATGTTAGGATTATGCCTGCAATCCATAAGTATACTATACCTAGGTACCACAGCTCGAGATTCTATGGAGGCGCGGTACAAGCTACAGCTCCTAACAACCCCGGAGCGCCGTCCACCCAAGAATACTCCCACACCAACAATGCTTAACGCAAGCGAAGCAACAGAGCTCCACCGTGTCAGCGCGTTTGCGGCAACGGCATCAGCGGGTGGCAGAAGACCCGTACTCGTGTATACGCTGGGATGGATGCACCTTCCCAACGCAGTAAAATTGGCATGTCGGGACAGACGCTTATCAATATAGCGTCTGCACCCCAGGATTGGCGGATGCAGGAGGCGCTGGACAAGCATTCGGATGTCGGCTTAGGGAGCGGGGGTGTTGGGAGTGGTAAAATTCACGCAACGGCATGGGTAGCATCGGACATTGGTGTGTGCGAAGGCATCGTGTTGTTTCCGGACGTAGGTAGAAGCAGAAAAGTTTGTGAGAGCGGCTTTGGACACGGCTTCTGTCTGCAAATTTTCACAGCTCCTCCGGTATCGCAGCCATTTGCAATGGAATCACCGCTCTCTATGGCGACTGTGCCTCCGAAATACAGTTGTGTGGATACCAGCCGAGGCACGCAGGCAGATTCGAACATGTCTAGCGGAGATGAAGTTTGGGTCCGTGGTGTCGAAACAGGTGACTAACACGTGGCGAGGCCTGCGCTCGGCGAGCCCCGAGGGCGTGCAGCAAATCGAGGGTGTGAGATTAGTCGGTAGCTTACCAGCCTTCAGCCGTAGGGACTCCTTCTCGTGCGGCGTGCGCTGCCTTATCAGGAGGCGACGGCGAGGGTTCGGCACCGGCGACAGAGAATTTTTCGAGAAGGCAGTTCGAGCGGGAGAGGCCCGAGCGCTTGTTTCCGGATCGCCCGGTGCGCGGTGGTGTGTACGGTAGGTGGCGACGTCACGGTGCGGCGGTGGGATTGGGATATTTGATATGAATGACTGCAGATACGATACTTCGCGTCGCTTGAGGAGGGGAGCGCAACTCTCCGGCTCACCTCGGCTGCGCAGGTTTTTGTGTAATGCCAACTTGATCACCACCAACACGTCCCCATCCAGCAGGAGAGTCGTCTACTCGCGCGCCGGGAGATCCACTCATGTACGCCGCGGACGGGAAAGAGTCCAGGATCGGACAAGGGTGTGTGTAAAGTGGCGCATTCAAGCTGCCAAGGGGATTGCTTAATTGGCGGCACAACGGCAGGCCGGCTGAGAGCGGTTAGCCGAGAGGTGCTTGGTGCAGGTTACATCGCGCGGCATTGCTTGTGGTCCAAGCTGGGAGATGGTTATCGCCGTGGAGGCGACAGGTACTGTGTTCCCGGCGGGCTGGATGCAGCGTGCGGGTAGCTCTGGTGGGGACAGGGTGGTTAAATATGGAGGAGGTGTCGCGCTGTTTTTGCCCGTTGGAAATTCCGGGGTGAAACTATCTCTTTCACTTTTTGCTGTGTTGTGAGTTCGCCTTGAGAAGCGCAATTCAAGATGGCGACGGCATACGAGACTGAGGCTGCGGGGTGAGTTATGCGTACGCGACGCCGAGCATGTCCATTGACAGCGAATAGCCTTCACCAGACCCTTGATCAGCCTGATCTATCCAACAAGAGGCGGGACATTGCTGGGGAGCCATTGACGGAGAGGCCGTTTACTGCAGATGAGAAGGCCGCCGCGCTTGAGGCCTCGTCACACACTCCCTCAGTAGCGGGCGAAGACGATGGCTTCGGCGGTGAACTTCCCACCGAGGAGGAGAAGAAGACTCTTCGAAGAGTGGGTGACAAGGTCCCCAAAGCCGCGTTCCTTGTCGCGGTTGTCGAACTTTGCGAGCGTTTCACATACTACGGTGCCTCTGGTCTTTTCCAAAACTACATCCAGCGCCCGCTCGATGGACGTGATGGACCTGGTGCGCTTGGTATGGGTCACCAGGGTGCAACCGGTCTTTCTACTTTCTTCCAGTTCTGGTGCTATGGTAAGTTCTCAAAATATCTTGAACACGAAAGAATTTGCACTGACTGATCTAGTGACGCCCATCTTTGGTGCCATTATCGCTGATCAATACCTCGGAAAGTACAACACCATCCTCATCTTCTGCTTCGTCTACATCGCCGGTCTCCTCATCTTGACCATCACTTCGATCCCTAGTGTGCTGAACCAAGGTGCCGGTCTGGGTGGCTTCGTAACTGCGATCATCGTCATCGGACTCGGGACCGGTGGTATCAAGTCCAATGTTGCCCCTCTCATTGCCGACCAGTACAAACGCCGCCAGATGAAGGTTACGACCGACAAGAAGACGGGCGAGCGCATCATTATCGATCCGTCCATCACCATTACGCGCATCTACATGATCTTTTACTTCTGCATCAACCTGGGGTCCCTGTCGCTCATCGCAACACCCTACATGGAGCGTGACGTCGGCTTCTGGTCAGCGTTCTTGCTATGTTTGTGCATGTTCCTCGTCGGTACGGTCACCCTCGTTTTGGGACGCAAGGTCTACGTCGTGCGCCCGCCGCAGGGCTCCGTTGTCACGGACTGCTTCCGCGTCATCTGGATGATGATCAAGGGCCGCAACATGAACGCCGCGAAGCCGACGTACCAGGCTGGCCTCGGAAACGACGCCATCGCGACGAAGATCAAGTGGGATGACCACTTTGTCGAGGAGGTGAAGCGCGCCCTCATCGCGTGCAAGGTCTTCTGCTTCTACCCGGTATACTGGGTCGTCTACGGCCAATTCTCCAACAACTTCGTCTCGCAGGCTGGCCAGATGGCGTCCCACGGCATCCCCAACGACCTGATGCAGAACTTCGACCCCATCGCCATCATTGTCTTCCTCCCCATCATGGAGCGCCTGGTCATGCCCGCTTTGCGCCGCGCCGGCATCCGCTTCCCGCCCATCAACCGCATCGTCGCCGGATTCTGGATCGCCTCCATGGCCATGGTGTACGCCGCGGTCCTCCAGCACTTCATCTACAAAGCCGGCCCCTGTTACGAACATCCAGGCTGCGACGCATCTCTCGACGCAAACGGCCAGGCCCAGGGTAACAACATCCACATTGCCGCGCAAACCGGCGCGTACATGCTCATCGGTATCTCCGAGATCTTTGCCTCCGTCACCGGCTACGAGTATGCGTACACCAAGGCTCCGCCGAGCATGAAGTCCTTCGTGCAGTCCATGTTCCTGTTGACGAATGCCTTCGGCTCCGCCATCTCCGAGGCACTGAACCCCGTGCTGTACGACCCGGCCATCCAGTGGATGTACGTTGGCATTGCGGTCGCGAGTTTCGTCGCGGGATGCTTGATTTGGGTACTGTTCCACCACTTGAATGATACCGAGGAGGAGATGAATGCGATGGATCAGGATTACGATGCTGATCCGACGCTAAGGAGGGCAAGTGTGCATGATGACAGGACGGTTGGCCTGCACAGGAGGAGTGTTGAGGAGAAGCCTGCCATGAATGCGTAGGGGGCAGGGGTCTGTAGTGATTGTATGATTTGAGAAGAACAGGAGGTGGGCGGATGCATACCCCCATAGTACCTAGGGTGATGATCGCACGCGGCGACGAGTAATGAAACCTTCAACGTAAAGCACATTAATTTGAAATGTCTCGTACGTGTACAAATGCTTACTGAGTATGAGTAGATCGCTTTCCAGTGCTCGCAGTTGATGTGTTCTCCCGCATTCGCTTGGGTGTGGTCGACGTCCTTGCATCGGCCTCGCTAACCGCGTTTACCCGCACGCCGATGATATCCATACCCGCCCCACTCTCGCAAATTCTCAACAGGCCATCTTCGAGGCCATCAGATTCCCTAAACTTCTTCCTTAACCAGACATGTTTGTCTATATAAATGCCAATAAGCACGATTTCAACATCTGTTAGTAAGCATCATCAGCTTCAACATCTTCCTTGGTCTAGTGGTCATGATTTCCGCTTGTCATTCTTACCAGCAAGAAAACAAGCGCGGGAGACCGGGGTTCGATTCCCCGAGGGAGAGTAAATGTATTCTTTTTTGTTTTTTGCACGATCGGCGGTTCTATAGGAGAAGGCGGGTGTCGGGGCGTATGGTCGGCCATAGCTCGGCTGATCTTGGTTGTGTGGGGAAATGGAAGTCAGATTTGAAACCAGCGCTGTTCAAAGGACTTTTTGGATTGTCAATCGTTCTTGTTGCTTACTGTGGTGGGGTTTGCCGATGCGGTTGGTGTTCACAGGAGCTGGGGACTGGGCGCCATTCCCTCCTGGTTCTACCACTATCCATTCTACGTTGAATGGTACGGTAGGTCGGAAATCAGCGTTGCTGGAAGTACTATTTGAACTGTTGGTTGTACTGCTGATTATATTCGTTGACGAATGCTGGCGGAGTACCCCTTTCTGTTCACGCGTCGTCCATTAAGTTTTGACTCTTCGCGCGCTTTTGCACGCCGCAGGAGAACCCAATACAGCCGTCTCGTAGAATTTCTGGTAGAGATAGTAACTCTCAAGAATTCCATTCGCTGTGTTACGTTGGATGCTTGATGTGTACATCAGTGAGCGAGCATTGATGGCCGCGGAGACCAGCGACGCGATAGCGTTCAACGAGTTTAGACATTCGTAGTACGCACAGTCGCCTTCAGGTCCAGTAACAAGAGCTTGAATTTTTAAGCCTTCAGTATGTTTAAGTTTCGTGTGGACACGAGAGCATCCTGCGTTCAAGATCTAGTCTTACAGTGCTCGAACGTAGACATCGACGCTATGGCAACAACTGTAGAATTAGAGAGCATTAATTGCACACGTCTTCGAGTGCTAAATATGAGACACACCAAACCTTCTGTAGGGCAAGTCAGTATGTAAGCTGACAATAGCATACATCCCTATCAGAATTGTTCGATTTCCTCCTCTAATCGTGCAATACGCGCCGGCAACGCTACGTCTCCCGGTACTTGGCCCTGCCGCGCTGCCCTTGGCCCCTTCAGCGGCCACTTCTTGCGCAAGCGATTGAAACACTTCTCATCAGCCGCGTCGATATACCCCGGGATCCAAGTTACGCTCATGACTCTCAGCCTGGCCGCCTCCCAATCCTCGGCGTCACCAGCCGCCTCCCGGAACAGCTTCCCAACCCACGCGTCGTTTTCCTCTTCCGGGTGGAACGCGACTATGAAAGCCGCCATGACAATCCACAAAACAACGTCCCTCCCCTTTTGATCATCCGGGCACTCGAGAAGTGGCATCCAGCGGCGGAACTGGTCGTTCAGGTGGTGGTGGTCTAGCCGCCTCATTGGCAACTGTGTCTGCGACGTGATCGCGGCTGTTACAGCGAGACGCAGGCACTCTGCAAACGGGGTGCCTTCGCCGGGGTTCAGCGCTATCACACGGGCCTGCAGCGAGTGCATTGTATTACGGAAGTACTGTGCTTCTAACTTCAGCTGGCTTGCACTCGTCTGTCCCATGGTACGGGTGAGCGCGCGGAAATCGTAGAAGACGCTGTCTAGTTTTGAGGACCCCGTGCGGACTTCCCCATTGGGTAAAGAGGCATCTTTCTCAAGTGGTTCCCACGAGGGCGGTTGGGCGTAGAATGGCACGCTCTCGCCTGTGATGTAGAATTGACAGAATGCTATTCGCTCAATTTTATATTTGAGGATGTCGTAACGGGTCTGGGAGGTGGTGCGCGAGACACCGTAGCTTGCTTGGTGGGCTTTGTACAAGCGGAGGACTTCGAACAGCCCGGATATGTGGGTAGATGCTGCGTTGTACTCTCCACAGAACATTGCTACGCCGGCCAGATGGATCATGATGCAGATTGCTGAATTTCTTGAGCGATCGTCATTTTTGTTCAAAAGGCGGTTGAGATAGGAAATAGTTTTGGCGATAAGGTGTCGTGTGTGGTTGCTTGGAGGTTGGTAGGAGATGTAGTCGTTATGTGCGCTAGCTGTCATCAATGAAGTCGTAAGGGCGCCTTCATCATCCGGGGAGAGTTCGTCGACGGGATAGTCCTCATTGAGATATCCGTCCAGTGGATACATTTCCGGTAGATAATGCGACACTGATCTGTCAGCCTTTTCCCATCCTCGTTGTTTTAAAGCCTGACGGCTCATCTCGACGCGATACATCAAGTTTGGAAAGCTTACATCGCCACAGGTAATACCACGATTGACGGTCAACCGGCCATGGTAGATACATGGTGGGGTTTACGTCTAAATATGCTGGAGTATGTACTACGGACTCGTAGACTAGAGTCGTGATAGGTTTTGGTCGGTCGACTGCATCGCGCTTACTCGGTGCTCGCACTTTCTCTTTCCGAATCCGCCGCCTGGTCCCGCTCTTCTTGTTCTTTCCCAACATGCAGTGGCTTCGTACGACCCAATCGTCATCTTTGCTGACTTTCCCCTGCTCTCCGCATTCTATGAATGCGAAAGGGCGCATGCCGATGCGCTTAGGAAGTGGGGGACAAGCCACGAAATGCTCTGTAGGCCAAACCTGCGTGTACCGATGTTGTGGGATACTGTTAGCTCGTGGAATCAGATGTAGATGTTGAGCAGTACAACAGTAGTGTAGAACGCAATGTCTGTATTGGTGTGTGAGTACATGCGGGCGCAGGGCTGGCTGGCCTAGGCCGACCCGGTGGGGTGGACGACCCAGATCCTTGGGGCAGAAGGCTGCCCGGACGCGCACGTGGGTCAAAGGCGGTCAACAACAGTGGTCTAGAGGGCGACGAGCATTTTTCCAGGCTGTCGACAACCTCGCAGATGCGCATACCACGGTATCTGCCGGAGCTTGTTGCGTGGTAGTGTTCATTGAAACGCTACAAAGGAGCGCTAATACTGATTTGACATCGTCTCTTGGGAGTAGGCGCGGCAGGAGCGATTGGCAGATACGAAGAACAGGAAACGATACAGACGGGGTGGT
Organism: Paraphaeosphaeria sporulosa; assembly: GCF_001642045.1. Lineage (NCBI taxonomy): Eukaryota > Fungi > Ascomycota > Dothideomycetes > Pleosporales > Didymosphaeriaceae > Paraphaeosphaeria > Paraphaeosphaeria sporulosa. Next base: position 2,659,552 of record NW_017253362.1, on the reverse strand, counting down.
ATGCATAAGTTGCTGATACGCACGGAAGAGACAACTTAAGGAACGGGGGACCAGATGCAGTTTAGTCAGCATCCAGATGCCGGAGTAAAATGAGTGGCTCAAAATGTAAGACGGGTCATTATGGGTGGCGGCCTAACTTCCGAGGAAGCGTAGCGTTAATCGGACACGCTGCGCTTGCGAAGAAAAGGATAGGGAATGATTATACGACAAGCAAACAATTTTGATGTCATGCAATTGTGCGGATTTCGCATCTGATGTGTTCCGGGCCTAGGTATCTCCGTCCATTTACTCCAATTCCAATGCCAAAATAATACACGATTTGTACACGCTACACTCAGAGATGATACTCGTGCGCAATGCTGGCCCCAACGCCAGATACCGCTAATGCAATCATTCGTAGACCTCAATCTGTAATCGTACACTCGCCTGCGCTTACGGACCACCCCTCGGTTGCTGCTTGTACTTCGTCATACTACGAATCCGCGTGTTCAGCATAACGTATTTCGCCATGTTCGGGTCGTAACATGCGGTTATGTCCAGGGTCATCTTGGCTTTGTCGCCGATGAGCTCGACTAGGCCGGTAACGACAAACGTCCCGCGTGGTGGCTCGACGGGCATGGGTTTGCGGTTCTTCATCAACATCAAGCGGAAGTAGGCGAGGTTCATGGTTGGGGCTTGTCCAGGATCCGGGAGCGTTAACCCCAGCTTCTCGAGAGCCGGATTCGTGGGGGTGGATGGCGCTATAGGTTGGGCCTGCTTCTCAGCGTCTGTTGCCGCAGGCGCACCTGGCGTGGATGGACCAACGGGCGGTTGCGTTGCGGAAGTTGCCGTCCCGGGAGGGGGAGACAGTCCTTTGAACATGTTCTCTACCGGCGATTGCTTTACTTGAAAACCTGCGTACTTTCTAAAATCCAGCCATTGACCGTACAACCTCCTCTTCACATCGGCGTACACTGAATTAGCCACAGCTGTCGGCATAAGCACATTTGTTAGTTTTCTGTGATGTATCGGATCAACCAATTGTGCGCCTTTCCGGAAAGTGAGGTCTTCCGTGAGTACGATGCCCGGGCGCTCGTATTCCAAAGGTGGCCCGTCGGGAAACTTGACCTCGATCCAGATCGAGCCCTTGGTAGTGTCGATCTTGCCGAGAAGAAAGGTGAACTTGGGGTTTCTCGAGGCCAAATCTCGCACCATTGTAACCAACTCGCCTCTGATCTTTTCCACTCGCGGCCGATCTTGTGCTAGTCGAACGAATGTCTGCCATTCTGGGTCGGAACCTCTGTAGTAGCTTCTTGGTCTGGGTCGGGAGAATCCTGTAGGGAAGAACAGCAGACCGTCCTCTTCCTCCTCTTCTTCGTCATCCTGCTCTTCCCATTCGGCCTCCTCTTCGTCGGTTATTTCGCGTCCGCCATTGTCGTTCGCTTCCTGTGCGGGAATAGGTGGCCGTCGCGCGCGACGATGCTCCTCCAATTCTTCTTCATCTTCTATTTCCTCGTTCAACCAGTCGAGAAATTTCCAGGTACCTGCAGCAACCACAATGGAGCCCGCCAGACGCCTGGGTAAAGTCAGACCAACGCAGGTGAAGCTCACGAATTTACTCACGACGTGGTAAAGACGCGCCTTTGTATGCGGACTCTCTGTATTCTTATCGCTTCGTTTCCATCTTGGGAGGCTGATTTGACGATTGCAGGCGTCGGAGCGCGCCTGAAAAGTGAAAAGCTCCGCCGGAAGACTTGCGGCTTGAACATGGGCGGCGGGGGCGACGTCGGGCAGGCAAGACTACCGCAGTTGGCTGGGGGTGCTGTCGCGAGCGAACATGGAGTGGGGTTAGTCGTGATAGGGCATAGAAAAGGTGCAGATGAGTGCAGAAGTGATGGTGAGAAGCTGTGGTGGTTTGCAGAGTAACTGTAGGCGCAGATAGTCTATATGTCGTACAGTCGGAACGAAATGCTTGGCAAGTCCCGCAGACGAGGGTCGTAGCTTCCTCGACTACGAGGTACTGACGTCTGGCTCTCACTCCGCAAGCTCCAGCACGTCCACTTCCATCACGCCCGCCACCATGAAGCTTTCCTGGGGCTTCATCACGTCCTCACTGTACTGTGCCGCATTCGCTGCGCAATCAGGCAGTGTCTACATATTCGACCCTGTGCCCAGAACCTCGCCACAGGCAGCCACGACCATTGATGCCACCACAGCTCGATTAATCCTCGCCCAGCGGCTGGGCCTGTCGCGCTTCCATACGATCGAGCAGACGCGCAGCGAAGAGAGCCTCAAGCAGATCAATGCCTTCGGAGGCAGGCATCAGAAGTTATTTGGCGGGGACGATGCAGACCGGGCGCACGCGCACGCCCTTGTGTGGATAGAAGGCGTGGAAGATGCTGAGGGTATGCACATCGTAGGCTTAATACTTGCAAGAACTGACATTCGTTCCAGCCATGATCAAGGACCCCAAGATGTGGTCGTCCAGCCTCACGATAGCGAACCCCCCGTCCGCGTCGGATAACAAGCACCTGATTGAAGATATGATCCTGCAAGCCCAGTCGCTCCCTCAAAAGTTGGACCCCACCGGCGCAACATACCACTCAAACCAGTTCATCGACCGCCAGTTGTCCGAGCTCCGACAGCCCGAACTCTTCAACGACTACCTCACGGTTCTTCACATCGATCTCAAGAGCAAGGACAAGATGGCCAAGCCCAGCGTTGAGGCGCTTGGTGACATGATTTCTGCGCTCATGGCCGCTCCCAAGGAAAACCAGTTTGCAGTAACACTGGTTGTCATGCCGCCGTCAGCTTCGAATGTTAAGCGTGCCACGAACCCCTATGGCACCTACCAAAGAGCCACCCTAGAGGCTCGCCGCGAACTCACCGAAACCATCATGTCTCTAGCCAGTGCTGAGCCTGCTACGTCACCTAACCCCGAGCTCCCCAGTGACATGGAGGATTTCCCGGTCATTGCGATGGCCGAAGGGAACGACACCACCGCGCCTCTTGGCATTCTCCCTCGCTGCTTTGCGACAGAAGACGCCTGCACAAAGGCCACGCATGGATGCTCCGGCCACGGCTCCTGCGGAGTTCTCCACAAGGGCAAGAAGGGAGAGCGCGCGGATTGCTACGGCTGCATGTGCAAGCCTACCGTTGTGGACAGGGGCGATACCGGCATGGAGGCGCACAAGAAGACCACTTACTGGGGCGGACCGGCTTGCCAGAAGAAGGATGTCTCTATTCCGTTCTGGCTGTTCGTTTCTAGCGGTATTCTCTTTGCTTTCCTTATTTCTGGCGGGATAGGTCTGTTGTACTCGGTGGGCAGCGAGGAGCTGCCTAGCGTCATTGGTGCTGGTGTCAGCGGCCCGGTGAGGAAGTAAAAGGCATCAATGAATAGATAGAAGAGATGACTGGGGGATTGTGGGGGATTGTATATCCGGTGTACGACAAGATTTTCTATTGTCAGCGCGACAGCGTGTATCATAGTGGCTGTTTGGGTCCAAGTGGGTTTGTGGCGTTATAGCATTGCAATTTGACCAAGTAAATGATCCAAAGCGGATGAGCTGTGAAAATATACTCGTGAAGGGGATCCAATGTTATGCGAGTGGTGGAACGAAGTTAATCATTCAAGGATTGAGTATCTAAAGCGCCTCCTGGATCGTGCCGAATCCAATGCCGCAACACCTCAACGCCGGCAATGCAAAATCGAATAATCGAGACCCTCGTATCTACCGATCCTCAAGCATCTACTCCCCCTACAGACCTCAGAGGCCCCACTTGGTCACATCTTCCAGCCCAACAGCTCATTTCTTGCCCTTCTTCTTCCCTTTGCCTGTCTTCTCCGCAGGACCTCCGCTCTCTACCAGCACCGCGTCGTCATCACTGGCAGTTTTCGCACCTCTAACACTGCCCGTGACACTGCCTGCCACACTGCCCTCGGTTGGGCTCTTGGTCTTGTCTGCATCTAGCTCGCCCAGCAGCTCGGACTGGATCTCTGACCGGCGCTGGTCCCACCATTGCCGTTCGGAGTCGGCGGTGGCAAGTATCTCGTTGAGGCGCTCGCGGAGCATATGGTTCTGCGAGAGCTCGGATGCGGACTGGAAGATGGACTGGCCCCAGTTGGGTGCGAAGGCGTTTGCCTAGGAACTATTAGCTGCTTTGGAGTGCGGGACTGGGGCAAAAGGGACGTACCTCTTGCACAACATCCCTCAGCTCCTCCTCGATCTCCTTCTCAGCACGCTGGAACCGCTGCCAGAGGTCGTCGCCCACGCTGCCCCGCTGCAGCAACACCTGCAGCGCCTGCTTCTGGCTCCTGACCTGGATGATGCGGGAGATGTCCTCGGTGGCACGGCGCAGGAGCGCAGCCTTGAGGATGGAGTCGGGCACCTTGGGGTCTTCTTGGTGGAGCAGCGAGAGGTAGACGTTGCGCTGGAGGTGCGGCGGGAACCAGGGCTCGAGCGAGGCGGCGTGATAAGCTTTGCGCTTGCGGTAGATGCTGCTGAAGGTGTAGAGCGAGCCGGTGAGGATTCCGAGGTATGCGAGGGGGATGCTGAGCATCACCCAGTCGACAGCGTCGAAGGGCCACATGGCTGCGGTGGTGCGCAGGCGGGATGGGTGTGCGTTGGGCGCAAGCGGGCGCGGTGTTGATCAAGTAGCTCAAGGCTGGGGTGATGCAGGTCGAGACGCAACGAGGGAGCGTTCAAATGAGCGGCAGTGGCATGAGCGGGCGGCGGTAGAGAAAGTGGAAACCGTGGTGGTTGTGCCTGCTGCGCGCGCGACACGTTGGACTCCGGCTTTGTGGAGAATATCTGTCCTTTCTTGCCCGTCCCCGCCGAAACTCTCTAGCAAGCGCATCCCTGCAATTCGCTGCGCGCGTCATCATTCGGCGGCCTTCCACGGCCCGTTCACCTTTACCTAGCATACAAGCATTCACCAACACGCCGCCGCAGCTGCCTGCTGCCTTTCTCTCTCACCTGCCAACGCGTCGCTGCGTCTGTTCTATGCACCGCCGCTTATCTGCACGTACAACTACACTGTCTCAGCGCTCAACGCAGTAGATGCACCATGATTCTCCGGTTCGTCAGTAAAGAGGGCCAGTTCCGGCTCACGGTCGATGCCGCGACCGCGTTTCCCGACATCCTCCCCCAGATCGCGGAGAAGCTACCTTCTAATGTCGACCTCTCGAGCATCACCGTCAGCAACAAACCGCACGGTGGCGATGCCCGCAAGCTAAGCACGCTGAGGGGCATTACCTTCAACCAAGTCGGTCTCAAGTAGGAGATAGCTTGCCGCACTTCGCCTCAAAGCTAACATCCTCCCAGACATGGCGACCAGCTCTTCCTCAACTTTGACGAGCAGACGACCGTCTCGAATGGCCACTCCGACGCGCCCACCGGCGTCGCCCGCCTCAACGGCAAGCCCGTCGATTCCTCAGAAGTGCCCTCCGTGCCTCTCGGCTCGCCTACACAGCTGATCAAGAATCCGTGGGAGGTGGTCAAACAGTCGCCGCTCGATGACAGGTTAGACAAGCTCGACGGCAAGATAGCGCGGAAACTGGACCACAAGATGTGTCGGCATGGACCCAAGGGCATGTGCGACTATTGCATGCCGCTGGAGCCGTATGCGCTGGAGTATCTAGCGGATAAGAAGATCAAGCATCTCTCGTTCCATTCGTACCTCCGGAAGATCAACGCGGGAAAGAACAAGCCAGAGAGTGGGACATCGTATATGCCTCCGCTGACCGAGCCGTATTACCGCGTTCGACCAGACTGTCCGTCGGGCCATAAGCCGTTTCCCGAGGGTATTTGCACAAAGTGTCAGCCCAGTGCTATCTCGCTCCAGCCGCAGGAATTTCGCATGGTGGATCACGTCGAGTTCGCATCCTTTGATCTTGTGAACGATCTGCTCAATTTCTGGAGGACGACTGGTTGCCAGCGGTTAGGTTTTCTGTACGGCCGGTACGAGGAGTACCCGGAGGTACCGCTGGGAACGAAGGCTGTTGTCGAGGCCATCTACGAACCACCACAAGTCAACGAAGCCGATGGAATCTCATTGGGCGAGTGGGACAACGAGAAAGATGTTGACGAGCTGGCACATCAATGCGGGCTGCAGAGAGTGGGCGTCATATTCACTGATCTGATTGACGCCGGGGAAGGCGACGGTACTGTGATATGCAAGCGACATATTGACTCCTACTTCCTATCGTCACTTGAAATCGTCTTCTCGGCACGTTACCAGGCGAAATATCCGCGACCTACCAAATGGAGCGAGACGGGCAAGTTCGGCTCGAACTTCGTAACTTGCGTGGTGAGCGGCGATGCGGAAGGTCAGATTGGTATCGCAGCATACCAAGCATCAAACTCAGCAGTCGAGATGGTCAGAGCGGACATCATTGAGCCATCTGCAGAGCCATCAGTCATGCTTGTTCAGTCGGAAGACGACAACGATGCGCTCAATCGTGCAAGATACATCCCGGAGGTATTCTACCGAAAGAAGAACGAATATGGAGCAAACGTGCAGGAAAACGCGAAACCTGCTTTCCCTGTCGACTACCTGCTCGTCACTCTAACACACGGTTTCCCTAACCAACCCAATCCTCTCTTCACAGGCCCCAAGTTCCCTATTGAGAACCGGGAAGCTATGGGCGAGGCTCAAGAGTTTGGATCCTTATCAAAGGCCCTCAACGCGAAAGCAAACGGGGTGGCCCTCAACACCACCAGTGGACTTAAGGCCGTTTCAAATTTCCACCTTCTCACCTTCCTCCATGGCATAGGCATCCTCGCAAAAGTATAACCCAACCCCCTTCGGCCATATCCTGACGGCTAACAATGACTCCACTAGGACGAAGAAGCGCTTTTGGCCAAAGTAGCCTCAGGGCACGATCTGTCGGATGGGCTACAGCTGCAGCACTCTGGCGGCTGGGCAACGCTATTGACAATCCTTAAGGAAGCTGGTGAGCGCCCCCCGAAACGCGTCCTCGGGCGGAGGTCATCGCATGGCTCCGACTCCGAATCAAGTAACTTAGCTAAGAGGGTCAAGGGGGTTAGCTTGAAGGGAGGATAGTATCTTCCTGCAGCTGCTTCTTAGGTTCGCCGTCCTCGCTTGCGTTCGATCGATGCTGTTCTTGTCCTGCTCTGTGAGAGATTGGAAAAGGTGGTTGGTGGGGGGTGAGGTTTGTCTGTGGGTGCGTGTATAACGCTAGGATGTGTGGGATAGCATTACTAAAGGGTAAGGGTATGCAGCATACTCATTCTGGTATCGATGATTGATACCGCTACTGGAATATATTAAAAATTAATAACTTGTCGTTATCGCTCATGATGAATCAAGATGCTCAATTAAAGGTCAACTACGAATTGCCAAACGATAAAAGGTCGAATCTGCTGGTATTCACTCGTCATCGTTTAGTAGTCCATGCAGTTCACGCATACTTAAGCACGTGAATGTGAACCCCGCTGCCGTCATTGACCCTTAGTCCCCGCTTGCGAAGCTACCCCTCCAACGTTTAAAGTTCCGTCAGCACTCTTACCATCGGAGCTCTTTATTGCGCAATTATACTTACATATACAACTTACTTGCCCTTCAGCTTACCTCTACCATATCGTCTCGACTACACAACGACCATGGCACTCGCACCACGTTTCGCAGGCCAGAAGTTGGCTTCCAGCTCCATCCAGCCTAAAGCCGTGCACACCCTGGAGCTGTGTAAGTTCTCACCAAGCGCTCGACGGCCCCCTTCCGCTAACGCCCACCCGATCCAGACCTCGACTATGTCTGCCCCTTCAGTGCGAAGCTCTTCAAAACAGTCTACTCGTCGCCCCTCCGCGACGCGCTCCTCCAGAAGTACGGCGACCGTGTGGTGACCATTTTCCGGCAGCAGATCCAGCCGTGGCATCCCTCCTCCACGCTGACCCACGAAGCCGGGTACGCCGTGCTCAAGTTGTCTCCCGAAAAGTTCTACGCGTTTTCGGAGAAGCTGTTTGAGCAGCAGAAGGAGTTCTTCGATGTAAGCGTGGTGAATGAGACGCGTAATGAGACGTACAAGCGGCTGGCTAAGATTGCGGGGGAGGTGGGTGTGGATGAGGGGAAGGTGTTTGATATGCTGAAGATTTCGGATAAGCCGGGGGAGGATGGGAGTTTGAATAGTGGGAATGGGGTTACAGATGCGGTGAAGGTGCAGGTAAAGGCGAATCGGTTGGTGGGGGTGCATGTTACGCCGGTGAGTCGGATCACTTTTGTTTTTGCGCGACTGCATCCGCATATGCAACCTCATCAACACATGTACTGACTTATCATAGACGGCTGTGTTTGATGGTGTTGTAATCAACGACATCTCGAGTAGCTGGACGAAGGAGCAGTGGGAAGAGTGGCTCGAAAAGAATGTGGCATGACTACCTGTGAACGTAGACGCGCAGCCCAAGGGAAGATTGTAGATATGCGTTGCACTTTGAGACAGAATGGTCCTGTTTGGATATGAGTGGTTGTCTTAAAGTAGATTAGCGTGCATGCCAAGCTGTGCGACCTACCTCGTACGTGCCTGCCTTCCTCTCTTCTGCTCCTCAACAAACACTGTGAACTCTTTGCGACCATGCAACCGCCGCCATGGTAAGGCCGCTCGGATTCTATGATTTGCCTTCAACGGCGCGAAGCCTTATCTATGAATACTTGGGCATGTCAGGCACCACCGTTGATCTCAACTACAACGATCTAGTTGTGTTCCCACAAGGTACATATCCAGACGAAGAGATTGTGGAGGACGTCTCTTGTTTCCACAATGGAGATTTCGAGATCACTCGTTGCGAAGACTACCACACCCTCGCGGAATATTGGACTTGCGAATGGGACCAATATATGGCAGCGAGTGGCACTCCTCACGAACCCCAATGCGTGGAAGACAGTTGCCGTGGAGCCCTGTTCATCACCTCCTGGCTCAATGGTTGGAACGGGACCAGTAAACAAGCTCCAGAACCATTCAAGGTTATCTTCAGTTTGAATCATTTTCGGGTCTGTCTTAGTAGCCCATACGGGTTTGCGCCATTGTTCAACATCCCCAAGGGTCTTTTGTACCATATGGGTACACTCACAGTACGCCTCGATGGAGAGCCTGTCGAGTCTATCGTTGGTGGCGACCATTGGGAGAGAACTGAGAAGCTCCTGCCACTAAAGCTCTACACTCGGTATGGAAGGAATGGAATGGAATGAAAGAATGGGAGAAACTGGTACAGCGGCTGGCTGATAACATTCGTCCCAATCATCTCACGCTGTATCTCATAGTCAATGCCGAGGATGCTCAGACCGCGAGATCTATCCTAAAGCCACTCGATCAGCTCCCGACGCTCAAGAATTGCGGGCTCTGGCTCAACAAAGACAAAATCCCGGAGCTGAAGACGATTGCTCAGGAGACTGCCAAGTGCCTGACATCCTCTGTCCGGACCATGAAACCGTTCAGGTATCTTGAACTGCCGATTGAGATCAGGTGGAGGATATTGGAGTACTCTGACCTAGTCTATGATCGTGCCATAGGATGGAAAGCACCTCTACCAAGTCTCTGGAAAATGCCCAGCCCCTACTGCAGCTGCGAACATGAACTGGACCGAGACACCATCGATTCAGGCATGCATTTGCCGGACTGTAGCAGAGATGAGATGGACGCAATTGACCTGCAACCATACGTGGCGGATTATAAATTCGGTGCGAGCCACTGTTGCAAGAAATCCTCGCGCTTTACCCGCTGCAACCTGACCCCCGCCGGTTTCTGCGAGTGTATATTCCACTGCAAACACTCTGCGTACTCGTCCAGCCTCCTTGCGCAACCAAGAACTGGCGTACATCCCCTCCTCCTAGTCAGCAAGCAAGTCTCTCAGGACGCAGTTTCCGTCCTCTTCCAGCGCAACCGATTTTTTGTCATTCCACCATGCAACTTGTTCGCACTCTGGCATCCAGACCAATTAGAATTCGACCCCGAGCGAATTGTCACGCCTATGCCGCGCCTAGAGTTGTCACTATTCCTTTCCTCCCTCGCACGGAACGCTCTGAGGAATATCCGGTATCTGGAGTGGATCCTACCACAATTTAAGAATTACACCACGGCATCCAAGTCTGCCTACCTTGACTATCTCGACACCGTTGAGATGATGGCCCAAGCCATGGTTCTCCCGCAACTCACGCTCGTCTTAGACCTCCGAGGGGGCATCAAAATTAAGGACTCGATAGAGAATAATCATTTCTACTGGCTAACGCGGGTGGCTCCTGATGGCAAGGTCTACGACAGGGTGCTCCACCCGCTGAGAAGGCTGGAGGGACTAAAAGATTTCTTTTTGTATCTGCGGCGCGTAAACAAGAGGTTCGTACCGGGCGGATGTGCATATGATAATGACGAGATGAAATATGAGAAGGCGGTCATGGGAGAGGAGTAAAACAGTCGAGCGAGGGGGAAACCGTGGCTCGTTAGATTTGAGAGAGGCGGCGGGAAGAGGTGGGGGCGAACCTGGGGCGTAGATGAGTACGGGGACTATGATCCCGGTCTCGATGGGCGCAGCAGTTGGCGGTAACCAATGAGTGCGCCTATGGGCTTGCGATTATCCTAGATCGAGATGGTGGAGACGTCCGAGGAGCTCGAGTATGAAAGAAATCAATTGGTATTCAGGCGGGTACCCTTGAAGCACAATCGGCATGCTTGTGATAGGGCGATTGTTATAGATAGGCATAGGAATTTATTCCCTTTAAAGCTCGCCACCTCATTGCGCTCCATCGCTACTTTCACGAATCGAACCAGTGTGTGTACACACTTCGCCTGTTGCGGGTACTCGGCTGTCATGCGTCAACGGGAACATTAGCTCGGGACACTGTGAGAGGGCGTCGGTTCGCAGGACAATTCTAGAGACAAATCCTAGCTCGCAGAACTTCGTCCCGCTGGCTCACCAAATTCATACATAGATAGCTGATGGATCGGCCCAGAACCACCGTCGATGCGCGACGAGAGGGCGTTGAGATGGTGTAGTTACGGGCCGGCGCCGCGCATGCCGCCTGCCTAACGTATATATCCAAAAATGCAAAATATCCAGCCAAATGTGCCAGTTTCTACGATCGTCTCGATCGCGATCTGTACCGACAATGATACCGCATAGAGCTGTGGGCGCGGGATGCAGACTGCGATGGGCACGCAGATCGAGATTCCTCTGATTCGATCCGCTGACTAAGGCGTATGACATCAGTTCGCCTTGCCCTGCCTCACGTAGCAACTGGGCGTGGCTGCCCACGCTTCATTTTTGAAAATCATTCGCGCCCTCGCTCTCCTCCGACTCATCGATGCGAGTGAACTCCTCAAACATATCCATGTCCTCGAACCGCGCAATCAGCGCGCTGACGTCTGCCGCATCCCGGTCCCGCACCGCAAGATCCAAGTCGAGCTTGTACGTGCTTCGCTGCGCCTGCAGCTGTCCTTCCCGCCGCGACCGCACCCGCTTCGCCTTGCCGTCTTTGTAGAACCCTTCTTGCATCACCCGCGTTGCGTCTTTGCGGGAGATGGCGCCGTAGCGGACGGCGATGGCGAGGAGCGACTGCACATAATCTTCGACGGCGGCGTAACAGATGAAGAGCTTGGAGTAGCAGTGCATGCATAGCCAGAAATAGAAGCGCCACTGTGGGTCTGACTGGTCTTTCACAATGGTGTTGAAGACGTATAGGAGAGCCGTCTGCCAGTAAAGATGGTGGGCAGCGGAGGGGTGTTGGGAAGTGTATTCGACAATTATGCCCTTGAGTTCTGGGGGCTTTAGTGGTGGATCTGCGATTGAGGAGAGGAAGCTTACGGTGCACAGACGAAGCGAAGATGGCTTCAGGCGAGCTTTGCTTCTGGTAGAATTCGCGGAAGCCGTCATCTCTCTCGCGAGTGATGAAGGGCCGGAAAAGGTCCGTGATGAGGGTGTGGAGGACTATGCTAACGATGTGTCAGGAGGAGCCAGCAACATTACACGATCAACACTCACTGGAAGTCAAGCACTGGAGCGTAGTCCGCGCCTGCACTTCTCCGCATGCCATTTGGCAAGCTATCTACAAATTCAAGCAGTCGATTGTACTGCTGCATGGCAAAGGCTAGTGGCGGCGGTGTTTTGGAGCCAGTTGTATCTCGCACAACCAAAAATATCCCGGAAGCGTGAACCGACAACTTACACAACTGGTAAAACACAAGCCCTGCATCGTGGCTGCGAAGGATCTTGAGGCTCGCGAAGTCCTCCAAGTCATTGTCGTCAGGTGGCTTCGGTATCGAAACCCTTGGCTCGTATTGCGTTGACAGAGTGAGGTAGAACTGCGCTTGTAAGCTATGTCATGTAAGTAAGGCGCTTGAGGATTGAAACGGGCTCGCTGACAGCTCACATGTGTAGATTGAACACCCCCCAGGTAGTATGCGCCAGTGCCCGCTGAGCCACAGGAGATAGCAACGAGATTTGCGCATCATCGAGTACGTTCTTCACGCCAAACAGATTCAGGCGCTTAGCCATATTGGAAGCTTCGTGCAGTATTTCAAATTCTCTACCCGAGCCATGACCGCCATGAGACAAGAACAGGAGCGAAAGACCGGCAATCGTCAGTATGGAGTCCTGCTTTTCTGCACGCCAAAGCATTTCTGCCTCTTTCTCAAATTCGAAGCTTTTGGAGGCCGCATCGGGTTCCTTCGATGAGTACGCTTGCTAGCACTAGTCAGCGAGGCCGCTTATAGCAGCTACAGTTATCCTACGCACAGACGCAAATGCTAGCAGAGAGGTGACAAGAAATGAAGAACAGCATTCGTGCTTACGCTCGATCAGATCTTTCACAAACAGCCGAGCATCGAACAAGCCTAACGTAGGATGATCGTTCTCCAAGTACATGGAGATTGCGCTCGCGGCGAAGTCATCAGTCACCTCGACTGTGGTCCAGTATTTTATCCTCAAATCGTCTAAGAGCGGGTCTATGCTTTGCGGAAATTCTCCATCGGTCTCGATATTCGGCTCAGCCTGAGCACGGAGAAGGTCTTCCGGATTATCACCCAATTCGGATGGGCCTGCAGAGGACGCAGCAAAGATGCCGGACGCCGCTTGCTCGGGAGGGAGGTCGTGTGCCAACATCCTCGTGGATTCTAGGAGAGTGGTTTTTGCTAGAATCGCGCTTCGCGTCAGATCTAGGGCAGGATAAGCCATTGAATGGTCGACCATGAGCTTAAACTCCGTTTCCGAGTGAACGAGAGGCAAAGCGGCGAGCGCAGTCTCCCTTTGCGAGGGCTGCACCATCGAGAGGTTCCCGTCTCGGATGTTCTTCAAGATAGACTGCGGGTTCGCCGAGTTCCTCAGCAACTGCAGGACAGCATGGGCCTCGTCATCCGGCATGGTACGAAGATGGTCGATCAGCTCGTTGAGCGTCTTGTTTTCGCGTCTGAGGGCTTGCAGCCTCGTCTCGGATTCGTCCTTGGTGAGGTAGTAGCATTCTGTCTGGCGGGCTTCGCAGGCAGCACACACAGGGCGGACGCTATTGCACTGAACAGACGCGCATCAGGCAAGAGATCATAGCAGGAGCTGGAGATATTGTGAACATACCGCCGATTTTCGTTCACGACATGGCTTGCAAGCAATGGCTGCGCGCTTCCTCTTCTTATTCTCGTCTGGTGGAGGTTCGAGTAGTGGGGGCGGGCCGAGAGGACGTGGAGCTAAGGGTCTACCCTGGATGTGCCCGTAGTCCATCAGCGATTAGTCGAGGAACGTCGATGCGCGAATCGATGTACAGGAAGTGTAAAGCGAAAACACATGATCGGGTTTAGGAGGGGTGCATGGGATTTGTGAGTATATTGACCCTGCGATGATGGCGAAGCTAAAACAAGGAATTACAGATCGAGGCAGTGGGACGCAGTGCCGAGCGAATGAGGTCTCTCGAAACACCGATCACGATCACCTCGAGCGTTCGTGACGGCGACGCTTTTGGCCTATTATTCGCCGCAAGTATTCTCGTCGATTCTCTCGTTGGAATGTTCGAGACGCTGGGCTTCCGCGGAGAAGGTTCCAGATCCGAGGAGGAAGGTGGCGCTTAGCCGCACGATGGGATATCGCCGCCGCGTCGTAAGACATTGGTAACTATAATAGCGCGAGAGCATAATTCGGCACCGGTTTCAACAACATGCGGGTCTGCGCTTACGGCAGTGTGTGTGTGTTTTCGAGGACTTCAGCTGGAAGAGAAGCACTAGCTCCTTTGGGATTTCGGGAGGCACGTACGTAAGGTTGACGTGCACAGATATTATATCACAGGCTTTTCGCAACGACGCGATTTGTAAGAGATAGACATTACTTCGAGGTAGGTAGCCCAATAAGAGAGCCAAGCACGGTGAAAGGGTATCTGTCCTGCTCCGAAAGAAAGGAAATTCAAACCACACTCCGCACCGTTCGTTCCTTTCGTAATGCATCACGAGACCCTCGAAGGGCCAGCACAGGGATACAATGCGTCTATCCTACCGCCGTGAACGCTTGCCGTTCCATCCATGTTCATGATACTTGCCACCGTAGCCAAGACGTGCCTAGCAGGATGCAGGTAATCAACTTTGCTCCGCCGTAGGTGCTCTACAAAGAGAGGAACGTACCGCCAACGACCACCAAGCCCAGGGCGAACCTGCTGAAAGCCATCTTGCCCACGCCGGCGGTGAACTGCGGCGGTGTAGCAGACGCGGTGCCCGTGGTCGCGACGCCCGTGCCAGACGAGTGCGGCGCGGTGTGAGAGGGAGCCACGGACCAGGTGCCGTTGGTTGTTGAATACGGGGCGACCGGGGCGGGCCTGTGAATGCGGTCAATCTACTGTTTCTCTTCTTCTGTCAACATGAAAAGAGGTAAGTACGTACGAGAGAAAAGTTGAGGTGATGACGACGGGCGGCTCCGAGGTGGGCTCCGAGGCGGTCACGTTGGGGGCCACAGGCGCAGAGGTGGGGAGTACGGGCTCTGCTGAGGTGGAGTGGGCCGGGGGCTGGGAGGCTGGGCCGGTGGACGAGGGGAGCAGGATGCTGTTGGAGGAGCCCTGTGGGTGGATCAGCGGGGTGCGTGGTGTGAACAGGGGGTTGCCTACCTGGGCCTTAGTGACCGTCACTGTCTTCGTGGTGAAGATGGTGGTAGTGACACAGGCGGAGGTCTCGTCGGTGGCGCTGGAGAGGCGGTCAGTGGGGTGCTCGATGAAGGCGTTGTCGAGGGAACGACGGGCGCATATTTCGCGGCGAGCTCGCCGCCGCGAGAAGTACACTATGCGCCAGCTTGAAGCATCTCACCTAGTCTCATTGACAGCAGCGAAAGCGAGCGCCATCTGGCCAACGACGACGAAGAAAGCAGCGGGCTTCATTGTGCAACGATTGAAGAGCTTGGAAGTGACAGTGTAGATGACGTCTCGCCGTGTTGCAGAGTAACTTCGAGAGACAGAGAAAGAGATTGTGAGTGACGAACCGTCAACGAAAGAGTGTGGCACAAAGAAAAGTATGTCAGAGAGAGTGTGTTGTGCGGTGTGAAGAAGCAGTCGTGGAGCCACTCGACGCTGTTTATATAGACTCACGGCACGGCACGGGGCAATGTCTGCTGCCTTGCAAAGCCGCGTCGAAGCGAGCAAACACACAAGAAGGCGCCATTCACCTGAGAAATTAAACGCTCATTGTCTATTCCAAGCGGGGTTTCCATTGTGCGGCTGCTGCGACGGGCCTCTAGCTGTTTGCTGGCCGTGCGACGGCGTGCTACGCGTGCTCGTGGTAGAAGTGGAGCTTGCCCCTGCGATAGGGCAGATGGGGGATGAGGCAATTAAACGGAGGGTTGGGCACGACATGTCACGATGTTGGTGCTTGGTGTTGGGCTGGGAACTGGTACGACGGTACCAGGCAATGGGTACCTGAATGGCTGCAAGGACGGACGGTCGCGATTGTGGTGGCAGCGAAGGAAATGAGACGTTCCTTTCAATCGCATTAATCGACGATCGATAATAATAGTGTTAATTCGAGATGTCTGGACGAAGAACTGAGACCCTTGACTCTAAATTGGTGCAATGGACATTACAGATTCAATATCGCTATTCTGAACCTCAGGTCATACGGACCTACCCTGCGTCTTCAGCACGTTCGCCATCGTGACCGAATTGCTCGTGTTACGACCCTGCGTGGGAGTATCACTCCACTTCCTGTTTTGTCGCACACAGCTGAAACGTAATGGAGATAGCTTCGTGGATGAGTACACAGTGTCCTTCCCCTTTTCTGGAGCTATTTGCATTCGTGCACTGCGCGATCGATTCCCCTTGACTACGATACTATACGAGTGGCAATGGCGGGACGCAAGGCCAGCAGCTTGACCATTGCAGAGCCGACGCTGGCCAGTAAATCAATGGAGAGCGCTCAAGATCGTTGACGGTGATGCTTCTTACCGCTACATAAGCTTAGCTATATCGACCGATTCATGTATCTACAAACAAGCCACCATCCAGATCATGAATCCAGCTCCCCAGCCCACTCATAGCACAGCCTTACCTTCACAACCTCATCCTTATCCTTCCTCCTGATCGCAAACTTCCTCACCAGCCACCTCTCCCCATTGACCGTCGCAAAGCCCCAGATCTGCCTGTCCACACTGTCAGCCCACCCAATTCCTAGCAACCCAAGAAATTTGCAAAAAGAGTTCAAAGCAACTCACCACCCGGTCCACTTCTTCCCCTCGTTATCCACCCAACTCTCAATCGTCTCCCCGCCCTCCGTCTCCGCCAAAAACCCCTCAGTAACATACTCGGCATCGCTCGCCTTCGTCCCGCCCTCCTCCCTCGCCTCCTTTCTTACCGCGTCCAGCGTCGTCAACCTGCTGCGCCCCTGCAGCTCGCCAAACAGCCAGTCCGAGTGCGGGCGGTACTTCCAGTCCAGGGCACGATGTTCCGAGGTGCCTTTGACGCCGCCCGTTGCGAATTGGTCGATGTCGATGT
This sequence comes from Paraphaeosphaeria sporulosa, assembly GCF_001642045.1. Lineage (NCBI taxonomy): Eukaryota > Fungi > Ascomycota > Dothideomycetes > Pleosporales > Didymosphaeriaceae > Paraphaeosphaeria > Paraphaeosphaeria sporulosa. The sequence goes on along the minus strand of NW_017253362.1, from coordinate 2,642,623 downwards.
GGATAACGTCCCCGGCGGCGGCATTGTCCTCGGGCGTCTTGGTGTACATCTTGGTGTGCAGGGTAACGGTGGCGAGGCCGAGGGCTTTGCGCGTCATCCAGCCGATGCCTTGGAGGGCGAGGACGGGGTCGGTGGAGTCGCTGTGGGTTTTGTTCTGGGGAGGGAGATGGGGTTAGTAGTGTAGGGGAGGGGAGGGTAAGGCAGGGGAGAGAGTCCTCATATTGCTTGGGATTGGATGGGGGTGGTGGGAGGGATGTGATCGGGAAGGGCAGCGGCGCAACGTACGATAATCCATTTGCCGTTGAGGTCTTTGATGTTCTTGTTCGCCGGCGCCGCCATGGTGGATATCTCTTTCTCTTTCCTTTCCGTCACGATGTGCACGTGTAAATTCGTGTAGGTACGAAGTGTGTCAAGCTGTCCCGACTAACGGCGGGGCACGGCAACTTGTTTCCTACGTCAACTAACGATATACGAAAAGACACGATAGAACACGATATGCAGTGTGTTCGCAACAATCGGCACTCGACAGCGAATGTTCCACGATCCAATTCGGCGCGAGGCAGTGCTAGCCGGTTTATATCCCACGGTACCCTTCACATGGCGTTGCTGCCCGTGTGCCTAGGCACTCCCGTTTCGGGAGCGCTCCGTCGCGGCCTTCGCGGGGTACCCCTGCAAGTCGTGATCTGCGCCTTCGCGTAGACGTGGGAGCCAGACGTCGAGGGCTTGAGCCGAGGAAGCAAGTTGCGGCTTTGAGGCATCATTGGCTGAGACGTGGACCACAGCCTCCTGCATCGACACGAGCATCTTGGACACAGGCTGCTGAGCCGCGTGCGAAGACCAGACATGCAGATGCAAGGTACGGCGCAACAGGAAGAGCTCTTGCTAAACTCGACGTAGTCGTGATATTAGATATCTTCTGATCTTCTCCAAACGCCACGCGCCTTCCTAATGCTCTGATCGCTCGTCTTCAAGATTGCCTAGCCCTGGCACAGCACCCCGCTAATCCGCAGGCCCAGGTCTAACACGGCCAGATGCTCGTCTCCTCCATCCCCTAACCTCTTGTCCACCTCGCTGAATAGACCCGTGATCCTCATCTTCTGCAGATCGCCCACCCGCTCATCGAATAATACCCTCTCGTACAGCTGCCCAACTGTCTGTGCGGCACTCCATCCCTCTGCTATCATATCCTCCACCACCTTTGCTATCTTGGTATACTGTATTTGTGATTGAGAGCCGGGGAAGATGGCGGATGTGAGCGATTCAAGGGTGGTCTCGGGGATGACGCCCGCGATCTCTGCAATGTGTACTTTTGAGACGGCAGCAGCGGAGGGAGCTGCTGAGTCAATGTCCATTTCGTCGTCATCATCCATAACAGCGTGCGCCTTTCGCTTGCCTCCCGCGGCGGCCTCTTTTTGCGCCGCGCCCACCAGCCGCGCTGCAGACTGCAGGAACGTGATAGCTTTTCTCAGATCGCCTTCAGCTACACGCACAAGCTCCTCGCTCACTCCCGCATCGAGATTCACTCCTTCAAGCTTCGCAATGTCCTCCACGCGCTTCACCGCATTCCCCTGATCCAAGCTCTTGAACCTGAACTTCGAGCATCGCGATGCGAGCGGATCGATGATCCTCGTTACGTAGTTGCACACCAAGCAGAATCTCGTCATCTTGCTGTACGTCTCCATCGTCCGCCTCAGCGCGCTCTGCGCATCCTGCGTCATGCTGTCCGCCTCATCCAGCACGATGATCTTGAACGGCGGGCACGGATACCGGTCCCGGTACCGCACCTGCTTGAAGCCTCCTTCTACGCTCTCGTCTTCTACCGTGATGCTGTGCGTCGGCGCCGATGAGAGCTGCTGCCGTGCGAAATCCTTCACCTTTGCGCGAACGATGGAGATACCGCGCTCGTCGGAGGCATTGAGCTCGAGCACGCGCGTTTTGATGAGTTCGGGGCCGTAGAGCTGCTTCGCGAGGGCGAGGATTGTGGACGTCTTTCCCGTGCCGGGAGGGCCGTAGAAGAGCATGTGCGGGAGGTTGGTGGACTGGAGGGTGCGAGAGAGGATTTGGATGGTATTATCCTGGGCCGTGACTTCGGAGAGCGTCTTTGGACGGCTGGGTAGCTGATTAGCATTGCAGCCTGTATGGATTGTAACTTGGGCAGCCCTCACTATTTCTCCACCCAAGGTTGTAATCGGTTCGTCACTGCTTTGCTCGCGGGAGCTTTGGATGAGCTGGCCTGCGCAGCGGCCTGCTGTCGCGCCTTGATGTTGAAAAAGTCCGCCATAATTGGTACTGTTGCAAGTGGGGTGGTGCTTGTGGTGAGGATGTGGAGTAGATGTTAAAGTGGAACGCGCGACGCGTACGAAATGGCAGTCGCGCTCGCGCGTTCACGTTTAGTGGTCTGTGCATACCATTTTCATCATCGACAAAGATTTTGCAACGTGCCACAACGCAAGATCCGACAGCGTTACCTCTTACGCTTTACGGATAGCATACGACGAAGCATTCACGGCGGGATAATACTTGGTGTCACGGTGCGAAGCCCAAGATTGTATTTTCCAAAGAAAAGAGACATAAAACTGCAAGTGGATATAGAGAGTAGCCGGGTGTATCAAAGGAGCGCAGCAACTACCAAACCCCAGGCAAGCCCACAAGTCGTTCCCGTGTGGTATGTTTTGCGCGCCGTACCCCAACCTCGCAGATGCCATGCGCACATTACAAAAACCCCTAGCTTACAGTGACATGAAAACCAAGTCAATTGGCGTAAATAAGACTTCGTAATTCCGAAAACCACTCCATCTGGAAGAATGAAACAGATTGCGCGCATGATGTTATACGCGCGTTTAGGAATCACCCATCTCCACGTCTTCAACCTTCTGAGGCTCGTCCAAGTCCTTCCTGAACTTGGCTTTGTTCTTGTCCACCTCGTCGCGGTCAAGGTTTTTCATCCACTCGTTGTTGCGCACAAAGAACTCCTGGGCGCGCTCCTTGTGTGACTCCACGAAGGCCTCGTAGTCCTCCTTGGAACCAGCACCGGAACGAATCTCGTCGGGCTGCACAAAGTACTGTACGCCTCCGGTTCCGAGAGGCTCGCTCGCGATGAATTTCATCGTGTATGTCTCTGGGATGATGGAGACGGTGATTTTGTCTTCTGACTTCAAGGTGTCGAAGCGGTCGTCCTCGTTCACATCTTCGATCTTTGCCAAGCGTTTACTTAAGTATGGATGTCGAAGCTTGTTGAACTCAAGGGTTTCCGTGGGCTCGACAGCCATGTAGGATGCGACATAAGCTCGCCAACTGCGAATCTTGTCAAGCTGGTTGAATTCGAACGTCGGGTCATCCTTCTTGAAGAGTCGCACGTATGCCTCCATTTGGCTTGGATCCTGTTGCGCATTAAAAATCACACTTCGTGAGCCGGACTGGTAACTTACAAAGGTGATGCGATAAGTATCGGCGTCCTTGATGTACTTCTCGACCTGCTTCCTGTAGGCAATCTCCGCCCGGTGCGTAGTCGTGTCGTTGACCCGGTCTTTCCTGAAGAGGTTGTAGATATCCAGACTCTTATCTTTGCTGTCGTTGTTGACGACATTGCCGCATGCCCTGGCGAGCGAATTGAGCAACCTATCAAAGGAGTACAGCTGCCACCCAACTTGGAGGTAGTATCGGCGAAGTGTCTCTTCAATCTGGGCCATGTCGACCTCGCCACTGATCTGGTCCTGAAGCATTTCCAACACTTGCTGATAGTAGTTCGCGCCATCCGAAGTGTCTTTGAAAAAGTCCGAGGGCATCTTATCCACCATCTTGAGCTCGTGGGCCGGCTTGTACATTTGAGCACGGGTGACGATCTTGCGTACCTCGACCTCTCGTTCCTTGAGCTTGTAGAGTCGTTCGTAAAGAAAGACGAACATGCGGAAGAAGTTGTAGATGGATGCGTTCGCATACATGTTGTACTCGCTGCGGCGGTAAGGTTCCTCTGGATCGGGGTCTCGGTTGCTGACTTGCTCGGTAGTGTGAGAAACCCACGTTACGGAGGGCCGTTCATCGCGACTTGCAGAGTTCGAGCTCTGGACGGCCGCCTCCTCCTCTCCCGCAGATGTCGCGCCAGGTGAGCTGTCGCGGCTGACAGAGGCAGTGCTGCCCTCCTTGTCTTTGCGGGACTTGCCACGGGGGTCCAGTACGTCGCGGCGCAAGTCTCCCTTCTTGTGTTTCTGTGCGCGTTGGGAGACGTCTTCATCGGCGCTTGGCGTGTCCTCACCCGATCCGTTGGTCGAGGACTCCCGAGCAAATACCTGAACATGTTGTTCGAACTTAGCACTGTCAATGCCAAAGAACAGTGGCACAAACTCCTTGATGAAGGGAGTGACTTTGGAGTAATCGCCGGGGAGGTTTTCAGCGTAGGTCAAGATGAGGTGCGCGACATCGTACAGCACATCCTCGTCTGGGAACGAGAACTTGAACTGATAGTCGGGCTGAGTGATCTCTTGAATCTCCTGAAGCCGCTTTTGTTCTTCGTATCGGACCTGAATCTCGTTCTGCAACGTTTTCGGTTGGAACTGGCGCTTGTCATTTGCTTTGACGGTCAAGCTCTGATGATCGAGCGACTTCCAGAAAATCTTCTGCGTCTGATCCCGCCAGACCTTCTCCCACTCGCGCTGGGCCGCCTTCCAATCCTCGAGTTTCGCTTTCAGCCTATGGAGAAGGACCGGGACTACACTCCAGGGCATTTGGAAGAGCTCACGAATGACCTCCGCACCTCGCTCTCGACCGTAAATCTTCATAATGACTTTCTTGTAGATGGTCTCGCTCTGGCCACCAAGACCAGGGGGGAGGACAAAGTTGGCTCGATCTTCGGGCTTCATCGTAAGAAGCTGGCCGGCGATTGGCTCAAGCTGCTGGATCGTCCGACTGCATGCTTCGATGTTTGTATCGTAGTCGTGACGCTCCTCCTCAATTCTGTGGAGTCCTTCCTCGAATTGATTCTTGCGATGAGCGACGAAGCCGGAGTCTTCAGATGCCCAGGTCGGATGCGAGGCCCACTCGTCGTTCAGGACAGATCGGCAAAGCTCATCTCGGCCACTGCAGAGCCGCTCGCGCTCCCGCTTGGGTAACAATCGGTAGCTGGGCCCGAAGCTGCGGCAGTTGGACAGAGACACGCGGGAGTTCACGGTCTTAGGCTGCGTTGACGATTGCTCTTCGTCCTCGCCAAGGAACCTCTTGAACCACGCGTAAAGCTCTTGATTGCCACCAATAAATGACTGAGCACGGTATAGGAGCAAGCTCTTGTCGATCAGATCCTGAGAGAAAAGATTACATAGCTTCAGGAACTCGTTCATGGTGTTCTTGTTGCCGATGAACTTTTTGACTCGATCGAAGAAGGCCAAATCCTCCTGAGAGGGGTTCGATGTCGTAGTTGGAGGCATTGGTGCCGGCGGTGCTGGAATGAGTGTCGGGGACAATGGCGCTGCATCCACGACGATGGGTTGCTTCGCATGGCCTGTTTTGGCGCGCTTTTGGCAGTTAGTAATGTCGCAAAGAGAAGGGTAATCCCGTTTCAATTGGGATTTTGGGGTGGACATTGCAGCAAGCGATGATGAAAGGATTGAAAGAAAAGGGAGAAGGCGATAAAATGGGAGCAGAGTCGCTTAGGCCAAACCAACAAGTGAGAGAGTGAAGAGGGTACTGTAGGCACAGTGTTTCCCAACACCCCAATGGGACGAGCTTAGAAAGACTGAAAGGTAGCAAACACGATAAACATACCTTACTAGCAGTTCCTTGTCCATAAGTACTGCGTACACTAGATTGCTGGACGTCTTGTGGCATGGGAGTAGGCATAGTTGCTGCGGCTGCACCTGCGCCTTGACGTTCACCACGTTTCCTCTTGTTGTCCCGGTTTGCTGTGGGGGTGGGTGCAAAATTGCCCATTGGTGGCAAACGTGAAGTATCCGCGCGGGGTGTTTGTTGATGGCTGGGTGCTTGACCGTACCCTGCGTCTCCTCGTGCATTGCTCAGCATGGCAGCTTCTTCATTGTGACGCGCGGCTTGCTGGGCTCGATGCTGAGCCGCCGACTCGGGCAGGAATTGCTTGAAATCCTCCAGCAGATCTGGGGCAGCGCCGAAGAGGTTTGTGACTTGCGCATAAACATCCTGAATGGGCTTTGACTCGCGTTGGTATGTTTGGAGAATTTCGAGAAATTGTTTGTAAATGTCTGGTTGGGACGCGAACCGATTCTGATAATATTGTTAGTAATCACGCAAATTCAACCGATTCAAGTCCCTAAAGCTCACCTTGATCTTGTTCACGTAGCTGATAGCGTGATTGAACTCAACCGGGCCACGCTTCTCAGCACCAGCACCTCCTTGAGCGCCTTGAGCAACACCGTTCAGTGCCTGTCCCGCCATTGGCGTTGAGATGTCACCGCCAGGTGATAAGATCGAGCGTCCAGCAGCAGCGGAGACAGCGTTCTGCAGTTGAGATACACCACGTTGCTCCTGTTGATGCGCGAGAGTCGCAGCCGAAGCAGCAGCATCAGGGTGGGGACGAGCTGTAGCCTCTGGAGAGAGAGGCGCGGGGCCAACTTGGCCTTGTTGCGGACCAAACAATGCTTGACCTAGGTTACGAGCGTTCGGGGAGAAAGCAGGGTCCTGTGCCTCTGCAGCTTGGGGAGGGCGAATGTCCCTAATGTTCTGTGCCCACCGCCCTTGACCATCGTAGAAAGTAGTCTCCGTGGGTGGCGCATTGCCGTTCACAGCTGCGTTTCGGGGTGGAGAGAGGGGCCGCGGAGCGGGCATAGTGGACACCATTGTACCCATCGGCGTGGTAACACGAATTGCATTGGGATCGCCATTCGTACCGCATTCGATCTTGTAGCCAGGGGGGAGAAAGGTATTGAAGCCCTGGATAAGATTTGGGTTGCCAGCAAAGAGCGTCGATACCCGCTCAATTACACCGGGGGTGTCGATCGCACCGCTCTTGAAGTCCTTCATGATGTCCAGAAACCGGTTGTACACATCAGGGTGTTCCGCAAATTGGACCTTGACTTGATCGAGATAGCTGAGTGCATCATTCAGAATGGGCTGCTGTCCTTGGCCCATGGCCATTGCTGCAGCGGCGCTTTGGGGCCCAGCGAAGGGCATGAGCATGGATGGTTGCGGCGGAGGCTGGACGGCGTGCTGCATCCTCGGAGTGGTCTCGCCCTGCTGGACAGGCTGGACAACTGCGCCTCCAAAGATGTTGTTCGGGGCATTCGGTGCCGTCATCGCCGGTCCGCCCAAAGGTCCTGATTGTCCCAAGAGTCCATTCGGGCCGTGGACCGTCCGCGTTGAAGGCGCGACTGCCACCGGCTGATGTATCTGAATGGGCGCAGCGTGGTTCTCGTGTGTCACCTGTTCCTGCTGCTGTCGCTCTCGAATCTCGCGTTCTCGCTGTTCAGCCTCGCGCTTCACCAGTTCCTCTTGCTGTGCTGCGTGCTGCTGAGCGGCATGCGATTCCATCATCTCTCGCTCCCTCGTCTCTCGTTCGCGATGCTCTCGCTCGCGATCTGCGTTCGCCTGGCCTGGCGGGGGGCCGTGTGGCTGTTGCTGTTGCAGAGTCTGCGAGAGACCAGGCAACGAGTACGGTGGTCCCTGAGAGGCAGGTTGAGCATTCGTTGCAATAGGAGCAGCCTCAGAGGATGGCGGACGCTGGGTGGACATGTGCGGAGACGCCTGGGGGGGTTGTCCCGTAAGACCTGCTAAGCTAGGGAGACTCTGGCTATGCTGTGACGCACCGTTGGAGGGGTAGAAAGGTCCTCCTAGGCGTGACTGTTAGTTAGAATGTCAACACGCGCACCCACCTGATACATACCAGAAGGAGGAGGGAGTACAGGCGCCGGGCCCTGGGCCGGTGACGTGTGGGACTGCGGCTGTTGGGTCGCATTGGCGGGACTGTAATGTCGCACATGGTCAGCAAAGCTCAAACCAACAAGAGGGTTGCAAAGGAGCCGGAGCGTGGCACTATGCATAGTCGCCTATGGCAGCAAGCAGGACGGAGAGCAGAGTACGCACCCGAAGGAGCCCAGTGGCCGAGACGTTTGAGTTTGACCTTGCACTTGCTCTGTTGGTTGTTGGCCAGGCCCCGACGCTTGCGATTGCGTCGGGGGCCATCCTTCGCGATGCGCTGGATTCATCTCGGCGTTACAGCTGCTCGCCGGCTTTAAGCGTAGCAGCGTCGAGAGGTGCGAAGACGCGTTGGAGGATCAAAGGTGGCTATCACCAATGAGGGCAGCTCATGCAGAGCTCCGAGAGGATGTGTGGTGTAGGAAGTGCGCGTTGACGTTCCGATTGTCGGCAAAGGGCAGCTCGCCAGCGCAGGGTCAACTGGTGATTAGGAGCGAGAAGCAGCTGACAGCTGCTGTGACCGCCGGAAGGCGCGACTTGCGCCAGAAGAGCGTGGAGGGAGGAAAGCAAGGACGCGCGACCGAGCCAATGCCGTGCGCCGTGGGGTATCTTGAAGAGGAGGTGATGGCAATGAGGTCAGGGTGTAGGAGCGATCGCAAAAGCGCCGCCCCCAGCTCCGTGAGGGTTGATCCGGCGCCGGCGCTAACGAGTGTGGGGCGATATTCACGTGCCCTACCGTCCCTGAGGCCCAGCCCCTCCAATTACACTAGCCGCAGTGTTGCGCTTCGCCCGCCATAGAAACCTGGGTCCACGCATCCATAGTCAGATCGCCTCTTGAGTTGCTCAGCTGTTCACAGTGCCATGACAAGGCTTAGTACAATCGGCCTATATATAGCCCACTCGCCATAACACACTACACTGCTGTCCTGGCGTTGCACCACGCGCATAAGCTCATCACTTCATCGTCCACACTCATACGGTACATGGAACACCCATGATATTTCTCCAACAAAACTGCCGTTCAATTGCTGTCAAATGGCCTCTCAATTGGGTCGGTTGTCTGTCACCATGCGCCTTCCCGTTTACCCGCCTCTAGAACACCCACGTGAAACTCTCCTTAACCTCGAACTCTGCCTTCGCCCTGTGATTATTGGTCAGTGTAATTCCACTCGCTCTCAAGAGTTGCATACCTGATATCCACACTACTCGCTCCAATCAGGACCTCAAACGCTCCCTCCTCCGCGATCCACAACCCCTTCTCTTCCAGACTAGTGTCAAAGTACCCCACTGAGTACTTGTCCAACTTCAGGTTGGCATCCTTTGTCTCGCCAGGCTGCAAGAAAACTTTGTCGAATGCCTGAAGCTCCTTCTCTGGCCGCGGAAGCCGTGACTTCACGTCCTTGACATAGGCTTGAACGGTTTCGGAAGCGGCAACGGAGCCTGTGTTTGTAACTCGGACGGTGATCATGACTGGAGAAGATACTGATAGGACGGAAGAGCTGATGGTCGGTGCTCCGTAGGTAAAGGTCGTGTACGTGAGCCCGTGGCCGAAAGGAAAGAGAGGCGCAATCTTTAAGCGCTCGTAATGTCTGTAGCCGATGTATATGCCCTCTCCATACACCGTCTTCAAGTTCTCACCAGGCCAATTGTGGTAAGATGGATTGTCCTCTAGACGAACAGGAAAGGTTGTAGGGAGCTTTCCGCTTGGGCTTGCATTTCCGAGTAGAACGTCTGCGAGGGCGTGTCCCGCTTCTTGCCCTTGATACCATGCTTGCAATATCGCTGGGGCGCGATCAGCCCATGGCATAGTGACTGGCGTGCCCGATTGATTGACTACGACGGTACGCGGATTGGCTTGGAGAACAGCTTCGATCAGCCGGTCTTGTGACCCGTCTTTTGGAAGATCCATGCTGCCCCTATCGTAACCCTCCGATTCCCATTCGGCATCAAGGCCAACAACTACCACGGCTACATCTGCATCGCGAGCAATCCGGGTGGCTTCTTCTAGACGGTCAATCTTGTCTTCTTCTTGGTATCCAATGCGACAGCCCCCATAGTCGTGTTGGCGGCCGATGATCGATGCTTTAGTTGCCGGTCGCACCTCGTTGGTGCTTTCGACAAGCAATTCGTATGGCTTGCCCTCCTCCAGCTGTATCGATTGCAGCTTATCTTCAGAAGCGGAGAACATAGCTTCGCCGTCCTCTTTCCAATCCCAGTTATCGATCAGGATATTTCCGTCCACAAAAAGCCTTCCTGGTCCCACAGATGCAAAGCTAAAAGTATGGTTTCCGGTAGACTTTGGCGTGAAGGTAGCTTTGACCTTGAAGGAATACGCTGGCAGAACAGGTTTTGGTGCAGAATCCCAAAGCCAAAGATCGGTATTCACCTTGTGCTGAATGACTGCCGGCTCCCCTTCAAACTTGTCACCGTAGTAATACTCTAACTGCACACCTTGTTGCCCGTCTGGTATCGTACAGTACGGCGCAGCCAGTGGTAGCCACTTCGAGCTATCGCATCCTTGCGCAAAGACGACCTCTCCATCGAAACGGTCCCGGAGACCATCCCAAGGGCTGATTTTGTAGTAGGGGTTCAAGCCAGCACTGCCACCTCCATTCGCGATAGCTCTCTTGACATTTGGTCCTATCAAAGCGATTTTTTTCGCGCCCTTGATTGGAAGCACCCCGCCATCGTTCTTTAGTAAAGTCAATCCTTCGATACCCGCCTGGAGAATCAATTTTCGGGTTCCCTCGTTATCAATTGATTGTTCTCTTGGCTCTGTTGTTTGATCATTTAAGCCCTTTGTCCGGTCCACAAGGTAGAGCACGTTTCCAGCCGCTTTCTCAATCTCTTCTCTTGTGATCTCACCGTTCTCCAATGCTTTCTTTACTTGCTCTACTTGCCTCCACACGGTTGGGCCCGGCATCTCAATGTCTACTCCAGCTTTTATGGAAGGTGCTGTAGCATATGTCCCGGTCCAATCGGAGATGACAGCACCATTCCATCCCCACTCGCCACGCAATATCTCTCTGAGTGTGTGGACATTCTCGTCGGCATGTACTCCATTGACGATGTTGTACGAGCTCATCAGTGCCCACGGCGAAGCTTCTCTCACAGCGATCTCAAATGGCTTAAGGTAGATCTCTCTCAGAGGACGTTCTGTAATCACTGCATCGTATGCCTTGCGCTCCGTTTCTTGCTCGTTGCCAACGAAATGCTTGATTGTTGCAGCAATCTTCTTGCTTTGCAATCCACGGATGTAGGAGGCCGCTAGTTTACCTGTGAGGAAAGGGTCTTCGGAGAATGATTCCTGAAAGTCCGGGATTGTCAGTAAGTACACAATTGACTGTGCGACCACATCACGTGCAAAAGAATGAAAGAACCACATCGGGACTCTTGTGCACTTACAAAGTTGCGCCCGCCCAATGGTGATCGATGCATGCATATCGTGGGCGCAAGCAAAACATTGGCACCCCTAGCCTTTGTCTCGTCTCCCAAATGTCGACCTATTTCCTCGATCAAGTCCAGGTTCCATGTTGACGCCATGGATATTCCACACGGAAAAAGTGCTGCCTGTTACGGTCAGTCGGAGAAATTGAATGGTAAGGAACGTCTTGCTCACAGGCGTGCCATTGGTGAAGAACTCTCCTCTCGCGCCGTTTGGGCCATCTGTTGTCTTGATTGAAGGAATGTCTTTGCTGGGAATTGGCATTGACCGCCAGAAGTCAACTCCAGCTAGTAATGAGACCTGGATCGACGTGTTAGTCTTGTAAGCTGAGCAGCAATAGAAAACATCGGCTAGAAGCGTTGAATGAGTACATCATTTTATTATTGACGTTCTCAAGCCTCTCCATCAAATCGCGAATGCATCTTGCGTTCCTTCTGATACTTGCAACAAGTTCGCTTTGTGCTGCGGAAATAAAGATGCATATAGCAATATAAACGATCACCCAGCACGTGAATGGAGGCAGATGCAGTGGGGCCCAAGCTCCGCGGACCGAACGAAATAGGTAATACGGACCTGTTCTTCGAGACTCAACGATGCTGCCAGGGCCCTCGCCCTTTCGTCAGTCACTTCGAGTTGCACTTCGATGCTGTTGGTCATTCTGGCTTCTTCCTGGAGCTGTTGATCCAGCGTCGCTGCAGGTATCAAATCGTCAGGAACGGGCTGTACTAGAATGTGGCCTTCTTTCACGTCGATGTAGTGGACTCGCTCGCTCTCCATCGGAAGAGGATGTTCGAGCTCGACAGCACTCATTGTGAACTGGCTAAGAAGGATAATATGATAAAGTTGTGAGAGTGTGTACGAATTGAACAGTTCTCTAGACGGTCAAGAGAATCCGCAGGCCAGGTTGGTTGTTTCAGGCAGACACGTAACGAGCGAACGGTATCAGAGAAGAGTGTTGCCTGTAGGATGACAGTAGTAATTTGACTCTCTTAAGCATCACTGGTAGGACCATCGGTGGAAAAACAACGACCTCTTGTAATCCGCCTAAAGAAAATAGAAGTGGGGATCTGGTGTGGGGGGAGGCTCGAACATCCGAAACCTTTCGAAAGGCCATTGCGCCCAAAGGGCGCGGTAAGGAGCTGCAGATCGCCTAGAGCGTCGAAGGCCGGTGTGCCGGCAATGAGCCGCGAGTGTAAGCATTCAGCCGCTTTCGCGCTCGTTCGAGACGCGCCTTTTCAGACCGTTTGATCGATATGCGCTGTTATCATCTGATGCTTCCCCATAATGGTTTGGCGCAGGACAGCGATATCTTGAGAAGGGCACCTTATCATGTACTCTGTGACAGGGCAATCGAGAGGCTCGATGCCTTAGAGAGGCGATGCCTGGAGGCAAGACAAGTAGCATGTACAGCTTTGTAACGACGCCGGCGTGTAGGCGCCGATGTGAGGGATGTCGGCTGAGAGGAACATCCCAGCTGTAGCAGCGAATGTACACTGAGCTGGCGGATCTCGATGCTCCGAAATGCATGCAAGCAATGCCGGCATCAGGATCTCGCGGTTTTGCAAGCCTCAAATGGTCGGATAAACTTTTGTTGGATGCGCTGTTGGAGGCACGGGTCGAGCTCGAGTCGGGACCTGCGGGCCTCAACTCCGAATGACGGGCGGGTAGCGTTAGCGCAGCGTGACTTCCGCGAAAGTCATCCGTTTCACGTGTCCAGACCCAATATCGTGCATCCGCGATACGTTCATACGAAAATCATGAGCGCCATTAGATTTGGCCTGATAGCGAAGGAAGTGAGGTCCTTCGTTCCTGTGTCTGTGGTAGGTGGGGCTCCTTTTCTCCGAAATCAGACATCAAATGTATGTCCTACTAAAACCGTCCTTGCAATTACGCGCACACGCGTCGACTCATGTAGCATCGAAAGTAACAGCAACATTCCCAAGCGTGTTACTTCTGAGGTACTGCTTCCGAGGTTATCTTACTCTACTGCCATGCCTAAGCTTCGTACAGCGCCGGTGGATTTTCTACATCTAAATTACAGCCATCTAAGAACTAGACAAGATCTAAAAGGAGGTTGTCACGTTTCATTCTGTGTTTACGTGTAACGGACAGCCTATGAAGCCTAGGTGTTACTCCTACGGTGTTGCTAGGTCCCCAGAATGGATCCACATTACGCACAAACACCCGAATAGAGCGCAAAAAACCTCGGCAAAAACATACAACAGCGGGGATTCGCCGATTCTCACGAACTCGACTACTAATCCGCCGGTATCTTGCTTATATATGGCTGAGCGGACGGGAAGCCTAGTTCTCAGGATCCTATGGTCGTATGTGAAAGAATTGGCCTAGAGTACATTATATAAATAAACACAAGTGAAGCCTCCAGCTCCTTATGCATCGCTCTAAGATACAGTTCACAAACTCAAGGGAAAGACCAATGGTGAGAAAATACTTGTCAGCATCTATTAACCAATAATGCAATCTATTCAACTACTGCAAAAGTAGCCTCCCCATTTTCTTCGCCAACAACCATCATAAAGCCCGTTCTCGGTCCAAAACCTATCATTCGGCCCGCATGGTCCCTATATCGGGTCTTTGTTCGTCCTCAACAGCGCTGCGCGAACCGAGACCATTAACGTCGCGTGGATCAACCAAATCGACAAGCTTGCGCGCTACCCGTCGTCTCATCATCGCCGGGCCTCCGCTCCAAGGGCAGCTCATCCGGTAACGTCCACCGCGCAATCTTCTTCCCCTTCAACAAAGCCTCGTCGTCGAGGGAGCCGAATGACCACTAGCTTATGCGAAGGTGACGAGGCGCCACTTTGTACACGTCCCAAGGTCGCAGGGATCGGTGCAGCTTGTCCTTTGCCGATTCCTCGTCGTTTCCCAGGCGTGACATAGGCCTTTCGGGAGGTAACTCGAAGGTCACCTCGGCGTGTCCCTGTTTCACTGGTAATATACGCAAAAAAGTGATGTCGTCGTCTGTGTCGTGTGCAAGTAAGTCTGGACCACCCCCTTCACGAATTGTTGTGATCCACTTGCCCACTGGACGCAACTGTAGCTCTTGCACTGGACATTGTGCATCCGCGGTGATCATTTGAGGCGAGCTCATGTTGCGGATGAAGAAGAGATCTGTGTCGAGACACGACTATTTTGTTAGAATTGTGACGGCGCGGTCGGGAAAAGGCGATGTAACCTATTTGACTTGGGCGATAGGGTTTGGGGGCGAGGAAGGGTTTGGGTCGTTAATAGAGGGGATGTACGGCGGACCGAAGCGGAGGCTGAGTGAATGGTGGACATTCGATGTCGCTGGGACGTCATGGTCAAGTCGGCGAATTGTTTCCGTTAGATGGCCGGATACACTTCCTGGAAAAGGATGTTGAAAGTGATGCGTGTAGTTGGAGTGGTAAAGATGATAGATGAAATGGATTTGGTTGTTCATTCGTGAGAGCTGAACGTTCCAGATCTCGATCAGCTCCAACGCATGTAGGTTTTGTTCTTGTCCTGTACTATACCATCGGTGTCTAAGGCACTGATATCTGTCGAGACCGGTCAGATGCAGATATATAGCTTCTGTACGAAGGTAACGGAGCGTAAGCATCTTCTCGGAATGCTTGACTCGATATGTTGAGCAGCAGATCTGGGCCCTGTGCGATTATAAACGATCTTAACCTGGCGGAGAAGCCTGAGGTTCTTACATAGACTGCTCTTGACCGGACCAACTCAATCCCGATGGTGAACAGAAGACCATCCTGGCCTCATCCTCTCATACCTACGGCACCTGCATGATCTTCTACCTTTTGAACGACTGCCTCGCAGTCAGTAGGATCACACCGAATGCACTCCCCTCAAAACCCCGAAACTGAAGTTTCCTCCTATTGTTTGCCACAGACAAGTCTGTTGCACATTTTGAAATCAGCATTCTAGTGCTCTTGCCACTACAGCACGTAGATGCATGTACCTGATGACTTGGTAAAACTGGCGCGAGCTTCTTGGTATTGGTCATAATCAACAGCTTGGAATCGATGCCAAGCTTGATAGGCTCAGGACCTATTAAGACTGTGAACAGCGCACTTGTAGAATGATGGGCGCATTCAACGAGGGCAGTGGAGACCACGGGCACACGCCTGTCATGTTCCAGAAGGGAAGCATTTGCGTGTTCTCGCTGGCCTCGTCTAGCTAGTATGGAACACTGCGTTGAGAAAGTGGTCTTTGGATTAATTCAACCTACTATTGAGAGAAACACTTCGCAATAACGTTGCTAAACGATAGCAGATTATCATTCCATTCATTCTAACGCTCTTTTTCACAAGCTTCGTATATTCTTTGACGATTTTTTAGCTATATTGGATACCAGGCTGACCGAAATGGTGTTGTAAAGTGAGGCACTGCTTGATCACACTGTAGGAAGGAGGTAGAAGGATACACAAGAGTAAGAGACACTCTAGCGGGAACCAATCCGAGTATGAAGCATGCGCAAAGTCGGAATCTGCAATGCTGTGCAATTACGTTACACTAGAATGTATCACTTGGTGTTCCAGGATCGTTGTAATGGCATAGGAAGTCGCTGGATCTGTAGTCCCAGTGCTTACTATTTTGAGAGTAGAAGTGCAACGTCTACTGAGGCGTATTGTCTATTATGCTAATATGGTGAAGGAAAGATAGAGGTGATCACATTGATTGAATTACTACAACGAAACCCTGTGAACAATCTATATCAGGATCACGGCGGCTCAGCTTTTCTTGCTATTTCCGCGATTGTTTCCCGAATTCGATCTCTCCGGGCGACCCCGTTTTGATATCTTTGCTTTCGGCTTTTTGACTCTATTCTTGTTTGATGTTATAGAAGAATGCGAGACGAAGGATGTATTTGGTGCATCGCTGCCAAACGAAGATGTGGCCTGATTTCTACCGGCATTCCTCCTCCTCGATCTCAGTCCATAACTCGCAGCCGAGCTTCTAGGAATCGCAAACTGGGCGGTTTCCTGCCCTACCACGAAGCTGGGTAGTATGTCGCTCGCATCGCTGGCCGCTCGTTCAGTTGGCGTGTAAACTGCACTCGCGCCGCAGGAGTCATTTCGGGGGAACATTACATCATCCTCTAGACGGAATGAGTCCTGAATTGCGAGTATTTCTTCTTCCAAAGAAGGGTAGGTCCATTCTATTGAGTTCTTGTGGGCTGCTTGCAGATGGATCCACCAAAGAGCTGTGTTGACGGACAATTCGTTTGGACCTCCGAGCTCGACCCCTTCTTCACTGCGTCCATTAATCCAGGGCACGGATACGAATTCGATCTTGCCGTGGAATCTCAACGCCTCTACCTCGCATTGCCACGTTGTTGGGCTAGGTTCTGGTCCATCTTCGCTTGGTCCAACTCTGAAAAGGACAAGCTCTTCGTCGGTTATAATGTACGCGTACCGTGTTTTCAGATGGTAACAGTAGGTGAATACTTGAGCTAAAGGTTTGAACCACTCTGGTAGCTCATTCTGAGAATTGAACATATGCTTGAAGTCCCCTACCTCGACCCATGCCGATCTCCACTTTTCGCTGTATTTCGTTTCGCCAGGAAGAAAGTTTGTTGGCGAACTTCCTCTTGCCTTCCCGTCCGCGTCCAACAGAATCGCTGCCCAGTCGGGACGAAATCCTTTCGTTGCCCCCTGGGGATGTCTTGCCTTTTCACCGCGTACCATGTAAACAAGGTCGCCGTGCCGAATGTATTCCCTGGTTTCTTCCAAGGCTCTTACTACTATTTCCCGATTCCAACAGTATACGACGTCCGAGAAACCCCCATTTTCACCCTTTACTTGCAAATCGACGGGCCGAAATCCAAGAGCGTCCCGGGTCCGAACCCGATTAAGAAGAATAGGGTACATTTTTTGCAAAGTGCCTGAATCGAAACCTTCCCACCTTGCCACACGCTGTGGCACCTTATATTGGGAGTTTTTCGTGTTGGTACTTCCAGACTTGTGATGGATCTGGCCCAAGGTTGGATTTTGTTGTCGAAGGTAATCCAACAAAGTTTGTGCCATTGTTTACAAGCGTAACCCATTCGTGTGGGCTCTAAATTCGACTGAAAAGGAGCGATCATATGGATGTTCTATTGTCGTATCTGGCGAAGAGAAGAGGACCTGGACTTGGTCGGACAGCCAGTCGGTACATGCAGCGTGAGATGCAACCCATATTGGCACATACTCGCCGTGCCCCCAGCGTGCAGTTCACCGTTCTTGTTAAAGAAGGTGTCCGGATATCAGTTTTCAAAAATACCAATCACAATCAGTCCTGTCCCACACCCATTAGCCTGCGCGTGCGGGGGGAACATGAGCGGGGTCGCCGACAAGGGTACGATAATCTTGCGTGCAACCAGTGAAACATCATTGCTCCTAGCTTTTTTATACAGAAAAGCGAATCGGTAGTTGTCGGCTTGCATATACGATAATCAGTTTCCGGCTCTTGTAAGCTTTATTCTGATGCCTCAGGTATCCAAGATCTGCTGTTTGCCCCCTTTTCTGCATCCTGCTGTATTCATGCCTCAGCCCACTCCGAAACGTAAAGCTAAGAAGTCAAGATCCGCGAACGTATTAAGGGGTCCGCAATCAGTTTCTCAACCAACAAAATTCCTGCCTGAGATTGATGGTCCAAAACTAGGCCCCTTCAAAAGTCCCTACTTCCACTATTCCGATGACTTTCAATTCGAGGAACTCCTACATGAACCCTCTAGTAGCGGCGGTGGGGAAGGAAATGTATTCAAAGCTACTTTGAATGGGGAAGCATACGCTGTAAAACTAGTGAGTTGAGGCATATCCTGCCTTCATCGTTCGGATCGTCCTGCCAACATCACCAGTTCAAGTTTTTCGATAAAGACGAAGGCCGATTCCGCTTTTGGGACTCCCAAAATGAGCAGATAACTGACGTGGATCTCGTTGGCAATCTTGATCCCTTCAATGCCGAATGTCGCGCGTACGGCCGTATCGAGGAGATTTACACCAAGTACCGCGCAAAGAATATCGACATTGGAATCATTGCCATACCTTGTTACGGCTACATTGAGATAAGTTCCTCTCATGAGCGAGACATTGTTGCTCGCTTCGGACCATTGGATTTCCAGCGTTCTGAAACCAATACCATCACTCCACTACGCGCCATAGTGAAACAGTATAGCTCACATATACCCATCGATCCGAAGAAAAGATCTATCAAACTTATGTTGCGCGATCTTAAAACAATGCATAATAACGGCTTATACCCTATCGACATACGTGCGGAGAACTATCGCGAAGGGCGACTGGTGGATTTCGGCATGGCGTTGACGGAACCTAGTTGTGTCTTGCGGGTATTGGATGGCTATATGGCAGACCGTGAACGAGGAAGGGGCCTTGGTGCGTTCGACAAGATGATCAAGGCTGCTGGAATCAAAACACAGGTTCGCGCTACATATGGAACTGGGCGGCCAGGATGGGGATATCGAACAAGAGCGGGGCGAAAGGCGAATGGCGACGTTGATTTTATACAATTGGTCAACAGGCGAGGACATCTGACCGACAAACAAACATGGTGAGTCCGATAAGGTAGGTCAGATGGTATACATGACATGCGCACTGCCTCAGCATGCACCCAATTCAAAGAGTTCGCCTGGGTGTCAATCCCCATACGTGAAGGTGGTGACGGACAACGTTCCACAACCGTACCTTGCTTGTCAATGCTTACCGAATCCCACAATATAAGCTGGGTGGGTATGATGTCTATACAATGCATGTCGTTCTCTTCCTAGCCTACACAAACCAAGCATGTCTGCGACCGTAGAAGCCGTAGGCCATCTCGGAATCACTTTCGGGCCCTCCTGCAAAATGAGTTGCTCGCGAGATTTGCTCCGCAAGGTCCTCAGGGTCTGGACCTCGCTCGCAAACACAGCGTCCCGCGGTACGGTTGGCTTTGGTCGAGATAAGCATGCCACTCCCGTCGTTGAGGAACACGCACGCAATGATGCCAACAATTCGAGACTGGTTTCCAGACCCTTTCCAACGCATGCACAAGTACTCGACGAAGCTCACCGCCTCGCAGCCCCACCGCGACCCTCCACTATCTCGCAAGCACCCTTCAATGCACTTAGCATCTACATATTCATCGGCATTGCTTGCGCTCGACCGCCTCACTCAACAAGCCCAGCACAGCACAGAAGCCCATCGTTGAAGCATCAACGTCTATCATTCAAGCTAAACACAACAGCACACATGCTAGACCAACCCACCAGCACCACACTCCTCACCAATCCTCCTCCTCTGCCGCCTTCCTCCCCTGCATCGCCGCCTGCCTCTGCCTCAGCGCCTCCGCCAAACCCCCCGCAATGCTCCCCCCACTATCCCTCGCACCAACATCAGAGTTGCTACCAGAGTACCCGCTATCCCTCGCCTCGCCGCCAGCAACCGGCCGCTTCGCGACGGGCCGTTTGGCAGGCGGAGCCGGCGGTGCGCCCTTTCCGCGGACGCCGTTCGCAGGCCGGGCTGGCGGCGCGGGCGGCGCGGGCGGGGGCGCAGGCTTGCTGATGTATTCTTGCAGATAGGCGGAGGGTGCCCAGCCGGAGGCGGACTTGTCGAGTCTGCTTGCGAGCCACCAGCCTGTTCGGGTTAGTTAGGGGTTGGCATGGGGGAGAAAGGGAGGACCTACCGTTACCCTCTTTTTGGGTCACCAGGATAATTTCACCCTCCTGGAGACTGAGCTCTCCGGCAGACTGGCCCGCAAAATCATACAGTGCTTTATAGGTGGGCTCTTTGGGTGCGGGAGGCGCAACGGGTGGGGGTGGGGGCGGCGGTGGAGGTGCTCGATTCGACGATGTAGATGTGTTGCGTGCGTGGCCATTTGACAGTGCTGCCACTGGTTGTGGCACGGCTCTTGGTTGGGCAGCTGCGGGCGCCGCGACTGGTGTTGGGGCAGGTGTAGGTTTGGGCCGGGAAGCGAGTTTCGATGGTCCGCCACCGGGTCCACCGGGTCGTAGCAGTTTTCCCTTAGTGATTGGTTTCGCTGCGACCTGTTTTCCTTTGGGCGTTGGTTTCGATTGTGAGTTTGGTGGCTCTCCAGCGGCTGTGTGAATAGTACCACTCTTATACAGGTCGTCCCTCGGTACAGCAGGATCCTTGACTGCTTTCACCTGAGCTAGCTTCCCAGGCTTCTTGTTGAACTCGATGGTCTCTCCGATTTTGATGTTCAGCGACCCGCGCAATACGTTGGTTAGGTGAGTGAAGAATTCCGTCTTGAAGATGCAGTTCACCAAAGGATCAGGCTCTTGGGGTGACCCCACGCCGATGGAGAACCAGTCGTCCTTCAGAGTGGTGCAGCTGATATACTTGATGGCTCCTACCGGTATCGTTCTTTCGGCCTGAATTTGTACTTGTCGGTTGACAAGCACCTGCTTAACGAGGTAGACATTTGATTTCGTCAAGATGAGTGTTCGCGCCTCGGGCTTACTGGAGCGACCAAGCTTCGATACAAGAAGCTCAGCGCGGCACGAGAAAGGCACCTCTTGGTTAGAGATGCCGATCGCATTTGCGACCACTTCACCCGGTCCACCTTTGTTTCCGATACCAAGGTAGTCGCCCATGAACCTGCGGTAGCCGACCAAGCTGTACCTTCGTCGCTCTTTCCGGCCTTGCAAGACCTTGTGACCTTGGTCGCGGAGCTCAATGAATTCGAAGCCACCGTTGATGCGCCTCCAGAACCGCTGGATTCGAATAGCGCATTCTGTCCGGTAGCGTAGATAGTTGCGCCATGCACGCTGGATCCGTATAGCCATGTTGTGCCAGTAACGATCTCGCATCGTCTCAAGTGCGAACAGTGTTTCGGGGGTCTTGATGAAAACCTTGGTTACACCCATCTGGAACTCCTCGGCGGGAATGTTCGTGTCTTTCAGAATCTGTTTGGCACCACTCTCGTATGACCCACTCCAAGTGTATTCTCCTGCATACCCTGTTTTCGGTGACAGAAGGAAGAATCGCTCGACAAACTTGTCGAAAGTCTGACGCGACGCGAATCCAGCACGTCGAATGCGGACGTTCTCCTGCAAACCGAGATACTTGATCTGATGTAGGACGTTTGGCTCGTTAAATTCGGTAGGCGACTTGTTTTCGTTCGGCTTGATGGTACGAATATACGAAGGCTGCGCTTTCATGAGGGTTTCAACAAGGGCGTTCGCCGAAACCTTTATCTTATCACCGGCTGTCGGAGGACGTCTCTTATTATCAGTATCGATCTGATCGGGGAAAAGCGTATGTACGAAGTTGTTGGAGCTGTTGCCGAGGAGAATCAGCAAGTCCTTGAGTAGTTGATCTTTGTTCTTGTCGGTCATGCCATCGATGGCGTACGACACGTCACCAGCGTAGTGCTTGATGACGAACTGGCCCTGCCGTGGCTGGAAGTTCGGGTTGGAAGATAGAGAATTTAATCGTTGCGCAAAAGTCTGATCAGCAGCGGCGGGATCTGCGCTCGCCGTTGCACAGGCGTCGTTCAGGTTAGCGAAGACGCCCGGAGGTCGCCTTTCTTCGATCAATTGGCACACAACCTTATTATCAAAGTATTTGATCGGGGTCCATTTGATCTGTTCTCGCTCGTACTCTTCTTGCTCCGCCTTAAGGGTTAGCTGGATGAAAATCTGCTGGAGCTTTTCGTTGACATAGTTGATGCAGAGCTGTTCGAAACTGTTGCGCTCGAAGATCTCGAATCCGTAGATGTCTAGAATACCAATCGAGTAGGCAACTGCGTCCCGGGCTTGTAGCGATATGTTAATGCGTGCGACGATCCAATCGAACAGATTGAAGTATATGGCCTTTGCTAGCGCATCTCGTACAGATGCTGCTTGTGTAGGGTTCAGCGGGACGTCGTACACTGAACCTCGGCGTCCACCTCGACTAGTCTCCATCACGCGGGTGGTGAGCGCTTTGTTCACGTGCGCAGATTCTACCTCCAGCAGGTACGCGACGAAGTCCACGACAGACTGGTCCGCGATTACTGTGTCGCCTTTGTCGTCTTCCCGGAACGTTACGTTTCCTAGCCATAATATAGCCGAAAGCATTCTGAATATGCTGTCTTGCTCGTCCTGCGACAGTCCAATAGTCTTCATAGCATTCATGGTATCTTTGAACTCGGCGTGGTCATCGATGCCTTGAACGTCGTAGCATTTCGAGCGGCTTGTGTAGACGTACTGCTGTGGCTGCTGGATACCAAAGATTTCTGTACATGTTAGCCTCGTGCGTGCACCTGTTGCGAGGAACGTTACCTCTGTGGTTCGATGATGCCGCCTTTGCGAACTGATAGAAAATGTGGAAGTTGCGCTCGTTCGTGATCTGCCCTACTACTCTTGACTTCTCCAAGAGATAGTTGTTGATGTTCGCGCCCACTGGCTCGCCCTGCGCATTGAACTGAATCTCAAGGTACTTTCCGAATCGCGACGAATTGTTATTCCTCAGCGTCTTTGCGTTTCCGAATGATTCGAGCAGAGGGTTCGTGGCCAGCACCGTCTCCTTGATCTCCTGAATGCCGCTATTGCTGCCGCCCGAAACATTGGCAATGTATTGCATTATTCGCTTTGCAGCTTCGGTCTTGCCCGCACCGGACTCGCCCGAGATGATCACGCACTGGTTCTCCTTGTACGCTTTCATGTTGTAGTAGGAAGATTCGGCGATTGCGAAGACGTGCGGAGGAACCTGGAGAAATCAGTCAACTGGTTGCAGCGGCTGCTGGGGCGCGAAGCCTACCTCCAGTCTGTTCTTGCCCTTGTAGCTATCCAGGACCTGGTCCGTGTATATACCCACTGTCCCAATGTCAGTACCCCTCGCGCGAGCAACTGCAGGCGAAACGTACGGTCCCGGAACGGATTGACTGACACCAGCACATGTCCAATGTATGTCTGCGCCTAAATCAGCGGTTGTCCTGTGCAGGCTCGGCGATGCGCGCCGGCGGGTGCCTGCTGCGGGTGCCTGCTGCGGGGGTCCGCACGTACGTAGATTTCCCTGTTCTCGAATCGCTTCTTCAGGTTGTCGTTGATGGCTTCGTTTGAGATCTTGCTGAGCAGCGTGAGATCTGATACGCCGACCTCCTTTTTCTTGGTGGATTCGAAGACGGCCTTCTTCGCGAAACCGCCCTTCTGCCCCCCACCACCGGCGGCGGCATCCTTCTTGCGCCCGGCGCGCTTGCTCACAGCCTGTCCACCTGCCGTCAGCGCCTCCAGCGTCCTCGCAATGAGGGGTCAGGGTCCTACCGCAGGCATGGTTGCGGCCCAATAGCGCGCTGAGTCTCGTGGTCCGCTGTCAATCGATATCGCGGGCGTGTACCCAGGACGGGCAGGAACTGGAAAGGGAGCGAGCGAGCGAGCGAAAGGCGACGGAGTGAGGGGTGCGAATTTCGGCGCGACAGCGATTGTTGGAAGACGGCGCCGTACGGGCGGTTGTGGGTGACTTTCCCTGGGTTCCGCCGCCTTGCTGTGACATAAGGTGGCTAGGCTGCGGCTCAGCCACTAACGGCAACGCGTAACATCGCGCCAGCTTCTGTAAATCTTGACAACGCCGTCCACTTAGATTCCATATCAGTTTGCCTCCCTCGACGACCCATTACGTGGCACTCGCGTTAACTTCATACAATCCAATGTAGGCAACCGCCCTATTCAACTTGGTTTAAACCATATATATGCGCCGTCGTGCCTCAGCAGGCATGCAGGTTCGTCATAATGAGCGTTCGAAGACCATTCCCAAACAGAAATAACACACAGGACGCCGCGCCTATGCAAATGCCAGAATAGCAATATCGCTCATCCCAAACGCCACCGCTCGGTCGTCAAAATAAGCACAGCGAACGCTTCAAGAGAAAACATCTCCTCCGTACCTTCCGACACTGGCCCAGTCGTGCCTCTTACGATCTGTCGCTGGCTGCACCCCCCTCCATTCGTAGTCCTGGAGTTTTCCGAGGCATCCCAGACCTCCGCCAGAAATCCAGTCCTGTACAATGGTTTGAATAAATTCCAGCTTTTCTCGCAGACCGTTGGCTTCTGTGAGCTCCTTGTAGCTGTCGTCCTGCCGTACTGAACCGTACAGTAGCTGTTGGAGGGAACCGTGGAGCGTTTCGCGGCTCTTCACAAAGTCCCACGGAACCTTGTTGGTGTCCTGCAGGACTGCTGCTCCCTCCATTGAGAGGCATACGAGCTTGCCGTAGGTCGCATCCGGCGATAGCACCAGCTTCGTGTGGTCGGGGAAGTTGAACTGGAGAAGAAGTTAGTACATGCGTCTAGTGAGGAATCAAAGTAGAACATGCCTGGAAAGAACCATCGTCGAAGCCCCAGATACCGAAGTTTCCAAGCCGCTGGTAGAACTTGACAAAATTAGGCCGCTCGCCATCATTTTTGGGCCAATTCTCATCGCCTAATTCTGAACACATGTATTTGCAAAACTTTTGCCAGTACAATCGGATGTCGTCAGCGCGACGATGCTCGGAAATTTGGACGCGACAAATGCCTTGGTCCTTCTTTGGGGCAGCCCAGAACTGGATGGGGATGGCCTTCAAATAGTCGGGGTCCTTGGAGAGCTGCTTGAGATGGTGCAGTCCGTTTGTCGTAAAGCCCACAGTCACGGGGTAATCTTTATTCGCGGCTGTCAAGACACCGACACTCCCACCATCGAGAACGTAGCCAACACCGTACTTTCGCGAGTAATCCACCCATTTGGACACGAATGGTAGTTTCTTTTGTTTGTCGCGCTTGGAATAAGTAGGCTTTCTCTCTAGTGCTCGTGCCAGGTTGTCTCGGAAGGTGTATAACTGCGCTAATACCGCTGTAGGGTCAGTTGCGGGCACTTCTGTGCTCAACGCACGAAGCCGCGGTGCTGTTCGTGTCCTGGTTGACTGTGATGCCACCGGTTTAGGTGCTGTTGGCTCCTGCTTCTGTTCTATCCTAGAGCTGATCTTTGATACTCGAAGCGAAGGCAGTTCTTGCAGTGGCTCTTCCTCTTTCGACGTGTCTCTGGCTGTCTTCGTTCGCTGAGATGAGCGAGTTTCTTTAGAGACTTTCAAAGGCACTGGGGCAGGTGCGGCAGCTCCTGTCACCCTTGGATTCGATATCTTGCGAACGCTCCTTAGGCGTGTCGGCTGCTTCTCCACCATTCGCGGTACTGGCTTCGCTTCTTGGGCGGGATCATTGTTTTCCTGCAAGGTTGGCATAACCTCTGCCCTTCTAGCGGCGCGCACTGGCCGTCCTTTCATCCGGTCGTTGCCCGTGGTCTCTACCAACGCTTGGCCCTCCGAAGATGAGTCCTTCTCCTCCGTTATCTCACTTAGCCCACCCGCGCTCTGGAAAGGCCATTGCACACGGGCAGGAAATGGCAAGTACACCGTCTCCTTTGCGAAAGGTATACTTGGCTGTTTTCCAGATTCAATCTCCTTCTGGCAGTCTCGTGCCACCGTCTTGTTCCTCCGAGCCCCGTATGCTCCAAAAGTTTGGCCGGCATCAGGACCATACTTGCCCACAGCAGAGGACTTGCACAAGGTCCACCACTCGTCTGTATATCCGCGCTTGATTGTCGCGGCGGTCGGCGGTCGTACCTTTGACCACTTCGGGACGCGAGACGTGCATGCGCTGTCCAGTGTTAATGGTATATGGCCTAGAGTAAAGAACGGGTGGGCGACGATCTCATCGGGCGTGGGTCGTTCGTCTTCGTGAACAAGCAATAAAGAAACGATATCGCGAAGATCGTCTGTGATTTCGTTTGGGCATTTCGCTAGGTCTGGCCATGAATATTCCCGCGCCTTAAGCTTGCGATAGATGTCCTCTCGTTTCGTGGAGTGGAAAGGTGCTCTACCGACGGCCAATGTGTACCTAAAAGGTCAGCGCGGATCTCACGCAGGATGGCGAGTGTTTCTCACATCATGATACCTATCGCCCAGAGGTCCACCTTCTCATCGTGGCCCTTTCCAGTCTTTTCTAACACCTCAGGTGCGAGATAGTTGGGTGTCCCGCACATGGTCGTTCGCCGGATGGCACCGTAGTCGCTCTGTGACACGAGGAGTGCTGCAAGCCCGAAGTCGCCAACCTTGACGTTCATATCTCCGTCGAGGAAGAGGTTGCCCGTCTTGAGATCTCGGTGAACGATGTTCCGTTGGTGCAGGTATTTGATGGCGCCGCATGTTTGTATCATGAAGCGTCTGATCTCGGGCATGGTAAAGTACTTCCGCTTCTTGATTGCGTCGGCGAGGGATCCATTCTCGCACAGTTCGAGCACGACGTATGTGCTCTTCTGGAAGGAGAAGGCCCGATAAAACTCAACGATGTTCGGATGTGCTAGCTTGGAGTGTATTTGGAGTTCTGTCACAAACTGCAGACTGTCAGCATTGGACGCACCAGCCCAGCGTTGCTCCAACCTTTTGCGCCAGTTTAGGAGGCTCCATCTTCGACTTAACAATCTTCAAAGCGACAGTAGTGTTGCCCAGATGCTCATGGTTGAGCAGCTTCGCGGGATGGCATATAGCAAAGCCACCTTTTCCCAGCAAAGGGCCAGTTTCATACTGCAGACCTTCTGGATCGCTCACCAGCGCGGGCGGTGCGTCCGCGTGAACGGAAGGGGCAGACATTTGGTAGTGGGTGTGAAGGTGGTTGCTGTGATGGAGCGATTGACGCCAATGTTTTTGTTTGGGTCGTTGCTAGGCGAGCTGGCAAGCTTCGGACGGAACCGTGCACGCGAGTGGAGCTGCACCCATGATCCCTGCGAAGCTTGTGCAGCTCAATGCGCGCGCCTCGTCATTGTGGGAGACGACCATCAATTCGAAAGCATATTTGATCTTGTCGGTTGTCATTGTATTGCTGTGGGCATATATACTCGACATTGGCGCGACTGGACAGCAGCCAAACCGGAAGGGTGCGACGGAAGCTGCAATCTCGTCAGCAGGCAACCGCTTTCTCCCAAGCAACCTCACCACTCATACCTCAATTCTCGCAATGCGCCAATAACTTACTAGACCGATGCTCGATGCCGATGCCGGTGTAACCTTAAGCCTCAAGAAGCCATACGTATATCCCACCGAAGCCGCGAACCTCGACCTTCCGCTGCGATCCTAGAGAGTCATCGCGCGTCTGTCGCAGCCCCTCATCATGTCGCTCACACTGAAAATTGCCTCTCTTGCCGTTCGAACACTTGCGAAGCCTATAGCTGTATGTGTCTCCCATTTCCGAGCGTGCTTCCGCTGACGCAAGTAACAAGACCCAAATAAAACGCAATGCCCACGAGCACGAACGATTCCGCGGCTACTGCGTGAGGTTCGCACAGCGTCTCCACAGGTTCGACATGCGGATGCGACTCGGCCTTCTCCAAGACCCTGCCGTCATCGACCGCCAGGTAGCTAAGGAAATCAAGGCTGCCGAAGCCGCGCGGAAGAAACTAGATCAGACGCCAACAGTGAAAACAGAGGCAGAGACGGTCGCGGAAGAAGCAATGACAGAAAAGGAAAAAGAAGCCGCGAGGAAGAAGATCGAGGCAGAGGCAAAGGCAGCGATCGAAGCAGCGACCAGACGACGTCCCCTTTCCGAAACGAAGGCGATCGAAATGGGCGCAAATTTTGTAGCCGAGGCCTTCATATTCGCTGTAGGAATCAGCGTTATAGTGTTCGAGCAGTGGAGGCAGAGAAGAAAGGCGAGGAACCAGCGCGACGACATTCGCGAAGACGTAGAAGAGCTGAAGGAAGAGTTCAAGAGTGTCAGGGAAGAATTGGCGGAGCTGAAATCATATCATTCTGAACCGAGCTCGACAAGCTTGCTCCCTAAGTTCTTGACAGGAAAGAGCGAACCCCAGAAGCCGACCGAAAAGCTCCTGAGCAGAACAGAAGAAGACGATATCAAACGCAGTCTGAGAGGACTACGTAGGGAGCTCAAGGCGGTAGACCAAGAACTGGAAACGATCAAGGAGCGGCACCAGTCGACCTCACTTTTGTCGCGGGTGTCCTTTTGGAAGGAGGAAGAGATTGAAAGCAAACCTCGCACAACCGAGGCGCAGGACATCACCGCTCCGCCATCTACATCTTCTATTGTAGCGTCACCAACGGAACAGAAGAGTTGAGACCATCTTCTCTCAATCTGTCTATTTCCACTCCATTATGAAAATGATACGCGACGCAACGACTCCGTCAGCTACCATGGTGCAGTAAAACTAGGCATCGTTTTTTTAAGGGCAACACGAGGTGCTCCTGACATATCCTCGGTGTATGATAGGTCTAAAAGGGCGGTACATACTCCTCTCATGATACCCCATCTCCCTCGAGCTAGACCATAGTTGTTTCTTTACATGTCTTCACTACCATCATCACCAAAAGCATGTAGAATATGTATACCAAGCTATGTATCAGCACAGAAACTTTCATTCGAAACGGTGCCGCTTTGCTGCACCAATCTTGGAAGGCGCGCTCTTGTTCGTTCCTTCCCCAAGACACGCGGCGCGCAGCACCTACATGTCACACATCACGTCACCCTCAAGCATTTCA
This sequence comes from Paraphaeosphaeria sporulosa, assembly GCF_001642045.1. Classification (NCBI taxonomy): domain Eukaryota; kingdom Fungi; phylum Ascomycota; class Dothideomycetes; order Pleosporales; family Didymosphaeriaceae; genus Paraphaeosphaeria; species Paraphaeosphaeria sporulosa. The sequence goes on along the minus strand of NW_017253362.1, from coordinate 2,613,810 downwards.
GTCCGTCGAGTGCATCTAGGGCGTCTAGCACCTATTTCCCTTTTGGCGCAAGCACTCCATTATGACGCTTCCGGGCCTCCAAAGCAGAGCTGCCAGCCTTACGTTAAGTGCGACCTTCCAACCTCCTCACACGCACACCCAGAGGCACGAGGACTCGCTGCTGAAAGTCCCCGCTAGCAACACCGATGCACTTCCACCCCATCTCCACGGAGCAACGCACGGCGACGTGCTCTCGGAGGCAACCCGCCACAACAAGCACACGCCTCCGACTTCTTCCATCGATCCTTCCCCTGACTCAAACTTGTACCCCATGTCTTCCCAGTCCTCTATCGCCCAGCTCGATGGTCCCCAAGACCACCGGCCGCGCACGCACATCTACACCCTCCCGCCGTCCCTCATGACACCACAGCTTCACGGCAAAGCTAACAACCAACCCCCAAAATCGGCATACCGCGATCTGCTGCCTTACTGCACGGTCGACACGCCGCTGACGGAGCAGCAAGTCGTTCGGCTAAGCGACATTGCGGGGAGTCTGAGGGAGGTGGTGGCTCTTGCGGTGAGGGCGAGGACGAATGAGAGGGCGAGGGCGGTGTTGAGGGAGGCGCTAGGGGAGGGGGTCGCTAGGGGGGTTGTGGAGTTTTGGGAAGAGGAGTTTGAGGTTTGAGGATGAGGGAGTGGGGGAGGGGGATGTGAGTGAATGAATGAGTGAGTTAGTGGGTACGGAAGATGAGGTTTTAGTTGGGACGATGTGGTGGACGGGCGTGGGAAGTGGGTTCGCTGGCACCGCCATGCTGGGGAGGACATCTATCAAATGGCACTCACGTAGAGGGCAAACACAATGGCACACACCAAAAAAGACCATCTACGTGGAAGAAGAAAAGACCGGCTCCAATAGCCGGGATGCATCATTGAAACGAATTAGAAAGCCGTATGAATCGACCGTTGACCCAGTTTCCGCAAGCCCCATCGCACAAATACATTGGTGTCTTGGATCCCGACCCCACAGGGGCGTGACGTCCAAGCACGCTGCGCAGCCAGCTCCGAGAGCAAGAGCCGCCAAAAGGAAGCAAATGGCCACACATAAAGCCCACCCGCGCCATGTACCGCCGCGACCCTATGACGAGCTCGTGACGTTGAGCAGCCCGATGTCCTTGAGCGCAGGCCCAATGTCCAGGTTCACCTTGATAATCGTGCTCTTGATCGCCTCCTCGAAGTACTCCAGGTGCTCTCCATTGCGGATGCTGCTGTTTCCCACAATCTCCAGCGGGATAACGCCGTCCTTGTACTTGCTCTGTACAAGCGAGATGACCGGGAGGCCCTCCTGGTCGAGGATGGCCGACATGGTGCTGTTGTTCTCGCCGGGCTTGAGCATGAGGTCGGGCAGGAGCGCGGTGCCAATGCCCGTGCCGTCGATAGACAGGTTCATGGTGACGTTGCCGAGCTCGAGGGTCATGACGGAGGGGTTGGGGATGATGACGTTGCCGATCATGTTGGAGCCGTCGGAGAGCTTGTTCTTGGTGCCAAAGAGGATCTTGATGTTGGTGATTTGGAGACCGGAAAGCTTGTTAAGGCCTGCGTGTGGTTAGTTGGCGTGGGAGCGCGCGATAGGGAAAGGGATGCGGCTTACCCTTCATCTCGATGTTCTTGGTGTAGTCGACTGAGATGGCCGACAGACCCTTCTGGTGGACCTTGGTCTTGCCACTCATGACGACGGTGAAGGTCTCGCTGGCCATGGTGGTCTTGGTGTACTCCTTGAACGAGTCTAGGTTGACAATGGGCGCATCTTGCTCGATGTCGATCTCCGTCTCAGCATCAGCCTTGGTCTCCGGAACGTTGAGAAAGAGGAAGGGCTCCTTTCCTGGTAGCGAGAGACCGGCTTGGAAGGCATCGAGAGTAGGGTGAAATGAGCTGCTGCTTCTTGCGACGCTCTTGATCTTGAGATGGACCTTCTCTGGCTCCGTGTTTGTGACCTCCTGGTCAGTGACCTCTAGGGTTGAAGCATTAATGTCGTGCTGAGCCTTTTTCGGAATCGCAACGTATATGATTGGCAGAACGATCACTAGGATGATGGCGGCAATGACAATTAGGTCTGCGTTCGTTAGCAAGAGTCCGTCTCAATGTTGTGGCGATTAGAGTTCTGTCAGATACTTACCACACCACCAAAACTTCCTGCAGTGATTCTTGACTCGTGGTCCGGCACCAGGCCTTGGTCCAGGGGGATATAAAGTATTGAGAACTCCTCCCTTCTTCTGGGGCGCTGCGGCGGGTGCTACATGCTCCTCACTTTCGTGTGTGACCTCCGAGCGAGTAGGTCCAAGTTCCTTGTCCTCCATGTTCGATAGTAGCTGCTGAGCACGGTCGGATGTCAAGGAAAACAAGATCGGTCGCCCACAACAGAACGGACCCTACTCAGATTCAGGGTCGGGACATGTGGAGAGTTTGCGGGGAAACAAGCTTATAACGAGAGTATGCATGCGGAGAAGAAGCACATGAATGTTCAAAGAACGAGAATCCTCGTCGAAGCCGGCAAGGCCTCGACAGGGATCGTGCGCAAACCGAGGAAAGGGCAGATCATTCACATTGTCGAAAGGAGAAGCGGTGGCGACCAGCTATTGACAGCGCACCGTCGAATCAGAGGTGAACAGGGTAACTCAATCCGGCGAACCTCCGAAATTGTAGCCACAGGTGGTAGAGCAGGCGACCGAGGCAAGACGCTCGACTACCACACGAACACATGTGCTTTGTGCCCATCCTCGTACGGTGGCTGACCCTTAGAGCAACCTCACAATCCTATTGCTTGGTTCTGTACTGCAAGCTCGAAACTATCAGCCTCAAGCTAGGAGCCGCCTGCACTGCACCCGGACTCTCCGTATGGTGGACGGCCATGTTTGCGACTGCGCAATATGCGCAGGCCTCTGCGACAATGGAAATTAGGGATTTGCAAGGATCTCAGTGAGAACGACATCGACAGCATCGGATTGGCATCAGGAGCATCTTACGCCCGGCGAACAGCTCCCTAGCAGGTTAGCTCGCTCGGAAATGTGGGGAAAGCCAGCCAATGTGAATGCCGGTTGTTTCGGCCCACCCGGCGCAAGAACCCCTTCGAGCATTGTCACCTTCTCTTTCCGATGCCCTCATGTGCGGCGTCTAAATCGATAGCCATAAATGTCGGCGTTGGAGGCCGTATGCGCGTTCACATGTTGAAGACGCTGCTGCGAGCCGCCTCGTATTTAGAAATGCTCATGTGACGCACTGGACAAGGTCTTGGGACTCGCTTCATGGGTTCTTGAAACCACTTGAAGAGGTATGTTGGTGATATGTTGTTGCGGAAACTCGGTGCGAAACTCACCAAGCGCACCGCGCAGATGGATGTAGGTGCTTCTACGGACAAAGGTGATTCCAAAGTGACGCGTGACTTTGCCTTTCTGACAGATCCGTGAAGGCTAAGACACTCACTGACGCCATCCGATCCCAAGTTGCTCGGCGATTAAGGATTGGTTGGAAGGATCAGCAATTGCGTAAGCGGTTGAAGCCGTTCCGGCAAAAGTGATAGACAAGTGAGGGAATATTGTGCACTGTGCCGCAATCCCACTGACTCTCACGTATCGACAGTAATAAGACCTCCCACCCGAGGTGGGTCACTTTCGTAGACGACCTGGGTGTGCTGTTGGTGCGGTATCTTTTACCTTGGTCGATATCACGGGTAGCGTTTTCGACTGGATGTCCCCTGTGAGGTTCGAGAATGCAAGATCTGGGGTCATGCTGCCAAGCTCTGGAGAAGTCTTGTGGCGCTAGCCCGCGTACCTTGCAGCAACGAGCCCGCGAACCATACCAACATCGAACCGCCGAATTTGGAACAGACCACCATGGCGGACTCCGACAGCGAAGAGGATTATATGAAGATGATCTTCGACGATACGCCGAAGCAGCCTGCGCACGAAACCTCGCTCCAGCGCGCTGCGCGCAAGCGCAAAGAAGTACGACCCCGCGCTACCCGCGGATACTACAAGCACACAAGCTAACATAAAGCCCAGGGTGAGGCCAGAGCTCGCCAGAAGACCAAGGCCGAACGCGAGGCAGACGCAGAGGCAGCGCGGGAAGCAGCTCTGGCTACCGCGCTCCCAGAGAACAACAAGGGCTTCAAGATGATGGCAAAGTTTGGTTTCAAACAGGGTGACTCTTTGGGCAAAGCCGAGGACGCGCGAAAGGTGCCCATACAAGTGAATGTAAAGGAGGACAGAAGCGGGATTGGTCTCGAGTCCGAGAAGAAACGCAAGCTAAGAGAGGCGTGGAATGAAGCAGCGCGGGCAGCCAAGCGGTCCAAGGAAGAGGAGGGCGACTACCTGGAAGACCGTAAGCAGCAACAGAGGGAGAAGAAGATGCAGTGGGATCTGGACAACGCTCAGAGGACCGCTGAGCGTCTGTCGGACAAGGAAGCAGAAGAAGCGGACGGGGCGTCTCTAGAAGGGAAGCCTCTGAAAGATATCAACGTGCTTTGGCGCATCCGCGCACGACGACGAGTTGAAAAGGAACATGATAGGCGACAGCGAAGAGAGTTGGAGCACTGTCTTGCATCTCGACTTCCGACGCTGGCGCAAGAGGACGAGGACAACGACTCCAAGGTAGCACAGGGTCATGACGTGACACCTTTCTACACATCACTTGAGAACGATCTAGAAGATGAAGACCCAGAGCTTGCAGAATTTGAAGCTTTGCCGGTAGGCGAACGCTTGATAAAAGTGCTTGCTTTTCTGCGAGAGAAGTACAAATATTGCCTGTACTGCGGATACCAGTACCCCGATGCAGCTATGGAAGGCTGTCCAGGCATCACGGAAGAGGACCACGACTGATAGTCCCGGTCTTCTTCATCTCAGGACAGATAAAACGCATCACTAATACAACACCTCATGCTATGCAGCCGGAATTGCACTTCCTCGAACTCAAGCATGGTATGTTAGATGTACAAAGTCAACACGTAAATTTCTAGCATTGGAGTTTGTATGGTAAAAGCCTACTGACCTCACACAATAGCAGCCTGAATTACACGTATGGTTCGAGAGAGCTCGCTCGGCTCCATGTAACTGATACTGCCAATCCCACTATATGGTTTGAGGAAGTGCATTGCACAGTGGGGCAGCGAGGTGTTTTCATGACCAAAATTCTAGACCTTGGCTGCGCACGCACATTTTGCGCAAACAATGGATTGAACAGATCATCATGGATGGTATAAATCGCCCACGTCACACAATCGTTGCGAAAACGGGGGAGGAGTCTCTACAATTCAGGATTGTGGTTGGGTAGCTTCGAATTAAACATAAGGGGAGACATTAGGCAGGTTTTATCACGAACGTGTAGTTGAATCGAAAACCAAAGAGACAGTTTGACGTTGATAATGTTTGGCTTCCCTTCTTCGATTTGCACTGTGCAATTTAGGTACAAGGTATACCTGAGATGCAGGTTCAGCCAAGCTCCAGGGTCACGTGTTTGCGCGTCGGCGCTAGCGGACGACGAGCACTTTCCGCGTCGGGCCCCTAAGCTCTGCATCTTCAATCACGCCAATTGTTCCATCAACTCAAGCCAATCGACACAATGGAAACAAAGAAATGCTACATGTATGCGCCTCCAGAGCACGAGTCACGACCTTCGAAGCGTCAGCGAACGTCTGAATCAGACCCTCATGCAGGCCTCTCAGAGCGACTGAAGATATATAGCAAGACTTGGGCTGAGCAAGAGAAGAATATACAGGTACATTGCGTTTCATGTGTCTAACAAAATGGTGCTGACGTCTTGCAGAGAACACTAGAGGAAGCGGATAGAGCGACGCAAGGTAAAATCATCGACTTCGTAGCGGCTAATGCACCGTCGGAAGATGCACCGCGGATATCTATCCCAACCGGGCTCATTGTCGCTGGACCCAGCATTGCTTCCCATGGGCCCTATTTCGAACGACTGGGACGAAGAATCAGAGATGAGACGAATAGCTCCTATGTTGTTTTGACGTCCGGAGAAAGCCCGAATCTCAAAACCTTGCTGAAAATTTTAATAAAAAAGGTCACGTCACGAATCGAAGAGGATGATGATGATGAAGACGAGATCGGCCGATTCGCGACTTCATCAAGGCGAGGCCCGAAGCTCCTCAACTTCGATCTTGGCCATATCCAGGAATGGACCTCGAGAAACATGGTGCAGAGCATCGTTGTAGCGATCCAAGACAGCGAGGCCTTTGATACAGCAGTACTGATCGAGATGGTCGATCTATTCTAGTAAGCAACCCAGCATGATACCTGCAAGGTTTAACCGTTTTAGTTCCTGGCTTGATCGTCTGCCTTTTGTTTTACTTTTCGGTATTGCTACATCAAGCGAAAGCTTTGAGGAACGGCTATTGGGGAAGTCTTTGCGCTACCTCGATGGCCAACAGTTCGACGTCACTCAATCAGATGATATAATTGAGAAGTTATTCCGCGCGACTGTTGCCCACCCTGACACTGAACCTCATATCGGCCCCAACCTGTGTCGACGCATCCTCGAAAGGCAGAAGGACCATGTGCAGAACATACAAGACTTTGTTCATGGTCTCAAATATGCGTACATGTCACATTTCTACGCCAATCCTACGACCATCTTCTTGAAAAACGATCCCAAGTTTAAAGACTTTTCGTCCGACGCATTCGAGGCAATCCGGAACCTACCATCATTCAGGAGGTAAGTAATCAGAGCCGCTAATCCACACCGTGACTGACGACCCCAAGATACGTTGAGGAGAAGCTCGAAGTCGGCGACACGCGAAGCGTGCGGCAGCTGTTATGCTCCGATAATTTTTTGTTTGAAGTCATTAAAGAGCTCATCGTCACCGTACAGGATGCCCTGTCTTCACTCAGCATCGCCGCAATAGTCTTGACACGGATACGCGAGTCGCTAGGAATCACACCAAAAGTCCGCCTTTCCAATGTCTGGTCCCGAGCAGCCTCTGGTGAGCTGCTAGATTCCCCACTCCTTCGCGAGACGATGCTCTCCATCAAAAAGACTCCGTCCGATAGGCTAGCGCGCCTTATCGATTCATTGATAGGTCTTACCACAGAAGACGTTGGCCGACATGCCAAAGAAATCGATATTCCCATTGACCTGGAACAACTGCAGCGCGAGCTGAAGACGCTTATTGAAGGTAATGCAAGCTCAGAGCCGCTGAGAAGTCAAGATGATGTACGTAATGAGAGCGTGAGAACGACCGTAGTAGCCCAGAAAGTCCTCCTCAGCAAGCATAAAGCTGCCCTATCTGAGCAGGATAAGGCCTACTCGGGGATCGTAGCGAGATTCTGCCAACAACTGGAGTCGTACTTCCGCTTCGCTCTTATTGACACGAGAACGCTCTTCCTCTACGAAGTCCTCGTCTACGATCTAAAGTCTCCGCATACCGAGGTCTTCCAGCCCAGGCCCCGCTTGGCCATTGAGCGCGCCCTTGCCACACCGCACGACTATCTAGGCTGCGAATGCTGCGGCAACATGCAAGACGCTGAAAATACTCTTGCGGGCACGCAACCTGCGACTGCTATCGTTTACCAGTTGTATCTGGAATCCGGGGCTATAATCAACGCTACCGATTTGTGGTCTGCTTTCCATGCAATTGTCGGCAAGGACGACGAAGACGACCAGTCGCAAACCATGTATGTGACGAAACCCTCAACTATGTCGGACGATCCTAACCACACCAGGGCACTCTTTCAACGCGCCCTCGCCGAGCTCAAGTTTCTCGGCCTCATCAGACCAAGCAGAAAGAAGGCCGATCACATTGCGAAGATGCTGTGGAAGGGTCTATGACCGCTAGACACAATTCCTAATGTACAGTTGTTAACCTACATCATATCTCGGTTTATCAATCAGTCCTTCGCCTTATGCGCAGTATCACACAACGTTCCGCAATTCTTGCACGTCCTCGCCTCCGTATCCCTCTGGAAAGCCTCCACCGCAGCCTTGATCTGCGTCCCCAGATCCGAACAGTGGAAGCTCGCCTCATGCACCTGCTCCCTGCAGTGCTGACAATACCACCTCAGCTTGTCGATGCTATCCTTCGGCCTTTTCTGCTCCAGCACAATGCCTACCGTATCTGCGAACCGCACCGGATTGTGCGGCGTGTCCGGCGGTAACAGGAACATATCGCCCTCGTTGATGTACACGTCGCGGAACTCGCCCTCATCGATGATTTTGAGCAGCATGCGGCCTTTATGCTGGTAGAACCACTCCGGGGTGGAGTTGATGTGGTAGTCGGCGCGCGCGTTGGGACCGCCTACAATCATGACGGTGGCCGAGTCGTTGTAGACGCAGTAGTTGTTCACGGGCGGTTGGAGCATGTGCGAGTTTTCGGCGACCCTGCGGCAAGAGGGTTTAGCAGAGTAATAATGCTAATGAAAGCGCATGGAGAATACCATTTTGGAATGTTCACAGGCGGTCCTAATAACCGCGCTGGTCGCGTGCGCGAAAAGAAGCGATGTGCGGTGGCTGCGGGAGCCTGCGGTGTGTGTGCGCCTGGCGCTCGGAGCAGCTGGAGCGCTGGTCGCAGTGCTTGCATATTTCCTCCAACTTTTGTATGAACTACGTTCCCAGAAGCGACCTATAGGTCTTTTGTGACGTCGAAATATGTATTTGTAACGGCGCGAGCTGGCCACCACCGAAGCGCGGCCGCGAGTGAACCCTGGGTGGCGCTTGCGCTGCATGCTCCCGCCCCGCCGCCGCCCACGCGACCGAAACCCCGCGGCGAGCTTGAGCACGGTGAGCACGGACCATGTGCCTGAGACGTGCAACACCTCCGCATCGTGTGCCAGATAGCGACTTAGCGAGCCGGCTGCTCTCTGCCTGACCTCCTTCTCTCACATCACATCTTACCCTCTACACTACAAACTATACACAAAATGGATCACTCCCACATGGACCACGGCGGCCACGAAGGCCACAATATGCCCGGCATGGACCACGGTCCGCAGTGCAACATGAACGTGGGCCTGCCTCTCTCCCCCTTCCTTCCTTCCTCTAACGGATATGTTGACAGATGCTCTTCACATGGGACACCACCGACCTCTGCATCGTCTTCAAGTCGTGGCACATTTCCGGAACCGGCACGCTGATTCTCAGCTTACTCGCCATCGTGCTCATGACGGCGGGCTACGAGGCCGTACGCGAGGCGAGCAGGAGATACGATGCGCATACGAAGCGGGTCAGCGAGGGGAGGAGCAGCGGTGACGATCTCTCTCGTGAGTCCAGCACTTTCTTCATCCCTCCTTTGATCAGGCACGTGTATGCGGACTACAAGAACTGGCGGAGATATGCTGGAGGTAAGCGTGGATGAAGGCAGGAAGAACATGTCGAGGGACGAACGGGTGAAGTGGAGCATCGCTGAGAAGCGCCCCGTAGACGCTGCGCACGCCCCAGACGAATCCTCTGAATCGAGCTCATTGCTGTGGCCAGGACGACATGGCCGGACCTCCGCTTCTGCCTCGGAACAGCAGACCAAGACTGTCAAGGCGCTGTTCTATGCGGTCCAGGTCTTCTACTCGTTCTTCATCATGTGAGTCGCCCTCGTCCCTTCTTACGCTCCCGTGCTGACTCAGGCGGAGGCTGCTGTTTATGACGTACAACGGGTGGGTCATGCTCTCGGTCGCCGTGGGCGCGTTTGTGGGGTATTTGCTGTTCAGCGGGGGCCCGTCAGCGAAGACGGCGGCGTGCCATTAGATGCATGTGTCAAAGAAAGCAGATGAGGTGTAAGCGCCATGGCTTGATGAAGCAGGCGGCTTGAATGTGTCGCTGGATACTGTGCACCGTGTTGGCCTCGACGGAATACACGTTCAGATCAGCACCTTCTAGGCTTGCCTTCGATAAGATGGACGAGATGGGTCAGGCAGAGGTAGTTGCGCGAAAGTTGGGAGGGTCGCGTGGAAGGTACGACGAGGGGCGTATTGTATGCTGATACCAATGAGGATTTGATTGAACACTGATTGCAAGATAAAAAAAAAAGACTGGATTGATGTCGTAGCATTGTGCGTCATTGCTGTGCATCTATAGCGGACTGCCGCCGCAAGCGTCTATATGCATCCCATCATATGGCTCGAATGCCACCTTGAAATGAACCAAAACGCATCCAATCCCAAGCATATTGTACACGTATTGTACATATCTACAGCCCCTACTTCTTGGTTCCGTCGTCCTCCCTCTCAGCATCCCCCGCGCCAAAAGGATCGTCCGGGATCTCCAGCGCATCGTCCTCCGCATCGGTAACATCATCATGGTACTCATCACCCCAGCCCGTCCGCAGACTAATATCGTCGTCGTCTTCCCTCAGCGTCTCCGCCGCCTCCAGCGCCGCGGGATCATCCGCATACTCGTTCTCCAATTCCTCAATCGACATGCGCCTCACGCCCGCGCGCTCCTCAGCCTCCAACTGCGCCGCCCGCTCCTTCGTCTTCTTGTACATGAACCACCCTGTCGTGACGCCTGCGACGCCGCCAATCGCTATGCTCACGTAGCTCAGCGCCTTGCTCTTCGCATCCATCTTGCCGCCGTTCTCGGCGATGATGGCGAGCTGCGCGCCGATAAAGATGTGCAGCAGGAGCTTCGGGGAGACGATTGCGGTGGCGAGGGCGTAGGAGGCAGCGGAGACGGTGGGGAAGGTAGCGATAGCGCCGTTGCAGAGGGAGTAGGGCAGCGGGCAGAGGCGGATCATGATGAGCAGCTTGAGGCCGTCGTGTTTGAGCGTCAGGGCGAGCGCGGCGAAGCGCTTGTCGTGCGCGACGAGGCGGTGGACCATGTTTTTGAGGAGGGAGCGCGAGGCGAGGAATGAGGCGGTGGAGCCGGCTACGGTGGCGGTTGCGGCGACGAACCAGCTGGGGGAATTAGTACTGCGGGTCAGAGGGATGGAGGACGTGGGATGCGTACCCGTTTGGAAAGCCGTAGACGAAGCCGGCAATGGTCAGGAGGCTGGAGTAGCCGATCAATGGCGGGAACGATACGATGAAGATCAGGGCCCAGAGTATCAGCCAGCCAGCGGTGATGTCTCTCCACTTCTTCGCGGCGGGCAAGAAGGCGTGGAATATCTTCTCGTTGTATACGAGGAACAATATTGACAAGACGAATAGGACTATTCCCCCCACTGAGAACAAGACTTTCTTGAATGGCGACAGCTTCTCATATCGGCTCATGAACTGGTGGTTGAGCTTGTTGTAGTTGTCCACCAGCGTCCGTATCCGGGACCGTGGCCGCGCATGACCTGCAGAGTGCGGTCTGTTCTGGCGGAATGAATTCGAGTGTGAGCGGCGACTCCAGATGGGGCTGGGGCTTCGTTCGGGAGACTCGTCGTCGTCCAAAGGCAGGGCTAGGGCGCGCGCATCGTAGTCTTCCTCGACGGGCATGGCGGAGGGCGGCGGAAGTAAGCGGAGGTGCAGCGGAAACGCCGTCGACGATGCGGAGACAGGGCGCGGACGAGGTATACAGGTTACTCGGTTGCTCACGGCACGCTGGAAGCGAACATTCCGAGTCTGGGGGTGAAGGAGGGCGAGACACGGTAGGCGTTCGGGGGACGTGGACTGGCGACTAACACAGCGCGATGATGAAACCAGCATCGCAGCGGCGGTGCTGCTTACACTAGCACCACTCGGCCCTAACACAGCAGACCAGCAGTCGTCCCTTGGGGAAGTTTGTGTGCGGTAGACGCCATGTTTGCGCCGGTGTGCCCGTTGCCTCCCCGCTTCGCCGCAGTGCAGCAGCGGCCTCGAGCAACTGCGGCCTGTACGCTGCGACACGGATCCGATCCCATCTGGGTGGTAGTCGCCGGGAACTGGAGATCGATCTGCACGTGACCTGGCCTCGTTCGAGGTCCGCAGGCGGCAGCGAGGCCTGCCGGCGCGAGTGAAGCAATAAAGTGTCAGCGTGTCCGTCAGCGCGCCCTCTGCTGCGCTCACCATCACTCATCTGCGCCACCCCGTGCCCTGCGACTGCGCTGCAACAGTGCTGGTGAAAGCACACGCAGTCGATCCACCAGGATCCTGGTTCCCCACAGCATCTGCCCGCCAACGTAAGGCTAACGCTCGAGCTAGAGGAGCGAGGACATCGCGCCCGGGACGAGCCAGCCAAGCTCGTCCAGTGCATCATTCCCGCGTCCCTCACTCGGCCAGGCAGAGCTGCTGCCCCCCGCGGCTGCCAGACTCTTTCCAGTGCTGTCGTTGCTTTTGTTTGCCCTGGCGCGCCGCGCCCAGCCAGACACCTTTAATCCGCCCGACGCCTCCCTGGGCCCCGACACCGCGCGCCGCTGCTCAACGACACCTCCCCACCGCGCCTGCAACACCGACGACTGCACCGCCGCCGCTGCGTGCATGTGGTGACCGCGACCATGGTCTCCGACGACGTCTACGATGCCGCGCTGCCGGTTCTACAGAACGATGCGCTGGACGAAGAGGACAAGACAGACCAGCTGGAGCTGGTGCTGGCCAAGAAGACTGGGCTCTGTGGAAAGCCCCTGGAGAACGCCGTGCTCGACTGCCTCTGGCGCTTCCGCGACGCAGGCAGCTCCTCGAGCTCGCCGCCCCCGAGCCGCCATACCGTCATCCGCCGCGCCTCGCCCGCCCCGTGGCAGATGAACCGCGCGCCCACGCCCGTCAGCCACTCGCCGCGGACGATACACCCTCCTCCCGGCTTCGGCATCGCGCCGCCCGCCTTCACCCGTGCCAAATCCTCCAATGCTTCTCCTTTCACTTCTCCGCGCCCATCGCCGCGTCTCGCCTTCTCGAGTCCCCACATCCCCCATAGCCCTAGCCTGAGCGCGTACCAGTTCAGCGAGGGCACGAGTCCAAACACTGAGCTTTATGGTGACCTTGGTAGCGATTCCGTAGACTGGCTTGTGAACGATGACTCTGGGAGCACCGAATCCTCCTCCTTACTCGGCGACGGCACGCTCAACGGCGCGGCGGCCGAGTGGGTTCAGCCTCAGACTGTAGATATGGGTCCGTATGACATGCTGCGATCTATTCTCCGCGATGACCGGCCCGACGAGGACATCGAAAAGGCCCTCGAGGCCAATGCATATGATCTGAGTGCTGCTCTTCTTACGCTCATGGGTAGCCAAACGCTCGATGGCCAGCCAGTGCCCGTCACCGTCCCCGAGCAGACCACTTTTCAGGTCGGAAAGTCGATGAGCCCCGCATTCCGTCCCGCCACACCTGCTGGTCAGGCGAAAAGCAACATTATCTGCAAATACTTCCTGTCTTCGGGATCTTGTGCGAGAGCCGATTGTAGATTCAGCCATGATACGACCAAGACACTGTGCAAGTGAGTACCGCCTTGTTCCAGTCTTATCATTAGTGATTGATGTTGACTATCTTCCAGATACTTCCTCAACGGCAATTGCCTTGCTGGAAGCACATGCATGTTCTCGCACGACCCTACTCAAGTAATGGCCCGTCTAGCTATCTCAGATGCATCCACGCCCCCACTCCAGTCAGCACTCCCAAACTTCCAGATGCAGGATTACGAGTTTCCAAGCCTTCAGAACACTAGCTCAGCTGGCTGGACCCCTCAGTTTGCGGCCATGGACACGGCTTCCCTCGAGCAATTGTACGGACTCACCGGTGTTCCGAAGCATCCCCCTCCGGGCTTGAGCCCTTTCCCCACCTTTACTCCCGGCAGCCTAAGCCGCCCGCAGTCTAGGAACACCAGCCGTCAGCAGTCCCGAGCGCCCACCCCTTTGGTCCCCGCTGTAGATGACAATGAAGCATTCCCCAGCCTAGGATCTGCAGCCGCGGCCAAAGCTGGAAAACGACACCATGGCAAACGTGGTGGGCATGGACACAATAACAAAGAGCCCACCGGGCCGAACAACCTCGCAGAAGTCGTACGCATGTCACCCTCGCCAGCACCCGCGCAGCTTAGGAAAGGTCTGCGTCCCACAAAAAGTTTTACTGGCTCGCGAGAGAACAGCGCCGCTGCTCAAGCGATTGCTGCTCCGCAACACATTCCCTGGCTGGAGACTGGCGAGAAGTGCAACACGGCATATATGCAAGCTCGGCAAGAGGCTTTCAAGCATGGGAGTCTACGAAATAAGTTTTTGCAGAGCGCTGCTCAAGCTTGGAATCGCAGCGACTCCCGTGCCGCGAAGGCGCTGTCTCTTCGCGGCCAGAGCGAGAACAACCTGATGCGAGAAGCCCATCGCAAGGCCGCTCAGATTTTGTATGAAGAACGCAATAAAGATGATGGGGCGGACGCGCGTGAGCTTTACGTTGATCTTCATGGTAAGTTCTTCTTGTTCATTCTATGTGTTGCAAACAATGCTGACAACAACAGGTCTCCATCCAGACGAAGCAGTCTCGTATCTGGAAGGCATACTCACAAAGCACAAGCAGTCCTCACGTCCTGTCTACGCCATTACCGGCACAGGCCACCATTCCAAGAACGGCAAGGACAAAGTCGGCAAGGCAATACGCGGTCATCTCAACGAGTGGCGGTATGCTTTCCGCGAATTTTCCGTGCCTGGAGACCGCAACAATGTTGGTGGCATCCTGGGTATTGACCCTAGCAGCTACGACAAGAGCGTTGCGGAGCGGGCCAAAGAGACAGAGAATGGGGCTACGACCGATGTCGACGACCTCAAGAAGGACACCAAGGTGAGGATCATGAAGAGGGATGAGGTGCTGGATGCGCCGAAAGGACCGAAACGGGCAGCGATATGACACATGCCTGTAGTAGGTAAAGCAATAAGAATCACGTGAACTCTCATTCGCTGTTTGCTTTGTGTTTCTTCAACACGTTCTGTTAATTGTTTTCAGAAATGAGATGCGGCTCCTCGGTCCATGCGTCTGGTGAGGAGGAAGGGGCGAACTACACCAATGGCAAGCACGACAACCGCGCCTTCTTTCACCTTGTCACCCCGCACTTCTCCGCTTCAAGATCCTCACCCACACATACCTCGATGTTGACGATTTAAATCCTCTGGAACATTGTGCTTTGAAGTTCGGCCTTCTCCCTACAACAGTTGCAACACCTTGAATCTCAAATTCGCACACAACCCAATCTGCCGAGAGCAGCCGTGAGCTCTATCGCGCTCAGACGGCAGTCGAGACATGCCCTTACCTGCACGCCCGACCGGGCCAGTTCCCCCATCTGATCTACTTTGGCGGCACGAGCTACAGGGACACAATGACACGCTCCTCCGCCGAATGAACGCCCTCGAAGCGAAGTTCACCGACCAAGAGAGGCGTGTCCAGGTAGCGGAAGAAGCGGCGACGACTTGTACCAGCATGGCAGGAGAATTCAGCCTCATCAAGCACGACGTCGACCAGATCGAGGCAAAGCAGCAGGAATTTATGAGCGGCGTGCACAAGCGGCTCGTCGACATGGACAAGGACATGGGGGAGTTTCGGAAGACGCAGGAGAGGGTGCAGAAGCTCATGTCATCGTATCGGGAGCTGGATGACAGCATCGTGGACCTGTCCACGCTCGGTCCGCGGGTGGAGAGTGCTGAGAGAGAGATTCAGGGCTTGAAGAACAGCGTGGGTCGGAAGCACGTTCATGAGATGGAGAGTCTTGATGCTCGACTGGAGATGCTGGAGCTTCAGAGGTCACGGGAGGCTGCACAGATTCGGAACATGCAGGAAGAGTTCTCAAAGAAATACAGTGGCGACTTGCAAACGTTGCGGACAGAAGTGGCGAAGTTGACGGCGACCGGGAGGACTGCGGAAGTCCAGCAGCCGTATATACAAGTGCCGAGGAGTCCTGACATGTTATCAAGGCCAACAAACTCAGCTACAACCCCGAACCATCCTGCCAATGGCTGTGCGAACATATCTACTTCCCGGGCACAGGTCTTGCACCAGACAGCACGCAATCCTCCGTCGAAGGCACAGCAAGCACCTCGAGAGGTAGAGACGCAAGGTACTACGCAGACCAGTGCGCCGGCTGGGGACATTGAGAGCCTCGACTTGGATGCGACCTTCATACCCTTTGTCCCTCCGAGCAATCCAAATTCGCCACCCTCACACTTAGGTCCGGAAAAAAAGCCCACGGAGACTCACACAAGGCCTCAGCCAAAAGCTCAGTCAAAAGCACGTCCTGAGAAACACTCGAGAACGCAAACAAGATTTCTACCGAAGAATTTATCAACCCCCCAAACAATGGTCCAGTCTAGGTCAGAAAAGCAGCCCAAGATGCAGCCCCCAATCGTCGCCAATCGGGGACCCAAACCAGCACCAAAACCGTTACCCAGCAAGGTAGTCAAACTCCCGGCCAGTATGAGCAAGAAGCGATCAGGCTCCCCAATCTCAACACCGAGACCTGCCAAAGAGCCTCATGTGGCGTCTTCCTCACGCCAACAGGTCAACCCAGCCCAAAAAGACCAAGGCAAATCACGGGAGAAGCAACAGCAGCAACAGCCAGCCCGGAGGAGTCGTCGAAGGTCAGCCAATGCCACATTTTATGAGCTTGGATGGGACCAGACCCAGCAGCCACAGAAGACGGCGGGTCCGGTCTATGGCAGCACCTCTAGAACTACGAAGGGGTTGAAGACGAAACCACGTCGGCTGCCCCCTGTTCCAGATGAATGAACACGTAGAAGCACGTCCACACATCAAGTTTGAACCAGGCAGACATTCTTGATATTTTCTTCACCAGCTTCCCTACATCCTACGTCTCTTTAAACTCGTACAGATTCTCTCGATCAGCCACCGGCACCTCAAGATTCGCCTCCTCAATATCCTTCCCATCAACCTTCAATCCCGCCCTCATAATATCCCCCGTCTTGACCGGCCCCACCCCCTTCGGCGTCCCCGTCAAAATAATATCACCCGCCTCCAGCGTCATCACACGACTGATGTCGCTCAGCTGCCGCGGAATCCGGAAAAGCATCAGCTCCGTGTTGTCAGACTGCTTGACCTCATTGTTAACAGACAGCCATATGTGCGCGTTCTGCGGATTGGGGATCCGCGACTTGGCAATGAGATTTGACACGGGCATGAAGGTATCGAAGCCTTTGGCGATGGACCAGGGGAGGCCCTTCTTCTTTGCTTCGTCTTGCACGTTGCGAGCTGTCATGTCGATGGCGAGGAGGTAGCCTGGCAGTCAATGTCAGTTGGGACTCGTAAAGTTAATGTGTATCGGGACATGATATCCGTAGTCATGATATCTGACAGTAGAAAGCACGATTGGTAATGAAAATCGAAAAACGTACCTGCAATCGCGTCCATGGCCCCCTTGGTATCTTCCGGATCGAGATCGCGCACCGTCTTACCCATGACCAGCCCGAGCTCGACTTCGTAGTGCATGGTCACGCCACGGGGGCGGAGGACGGGGCCTGCGCCCGGGAGCAGGATGGAGGAGGGGGGCTTGAGGAAGAAGAAGGGCTGTTTGGGGCGCGCGCTGTTGAGCTCCGCGATGTGGTCGCTGGAGGGGGTGTTAGATTCGTACTCTTTCTACGTCTTTGTAGAGGGGAAGAGACACTGGAAGGGAGGGCTTACGCATAGTTCCGGCCTATGCACATGACCTGTACGGCGTTAGCAGTTGAAGAAGCATTCTTCGTTGAGCGAGTCGACGACACCAGATGCGAGGAGAGAGCTTCGCGACCGCGCCTATCCTATGCGAACACACAAGACATTTCCAATCTACAACTCGCTGGACCGCTCACAGAGCACCGAGCTCTTCTCCCTCGTCACACCTATCCCTATCCCAAGGACAGCACAGCAAACAAACGTACCTTCCGACAACCCGCCTTGATAGACTGTATGCTCGCCGCCATCCTGTTCTATCTCTTACAATATGTACAATTGACCCAAATGGAATCCAAGCAGAATAAATATGTACGAGTGTTAATGTACGCGTGGACAAATGATTGACGGCCGCGCTCCCGACGTACCGCTCGCAGACTGGCGCGTCGGAACCCCAGCCGTGCCGAGGTCGGCCCACCCCATCGCACTCCAACTGTTCCCCGTTACACAGCCCACCATTCTCCACCACCAGTCGACGCCTCAAAGCCTACCCGCAAACCCGCGCAAACCGCCCTCCCCTCCGCCTTCGTCCAATCCAACATGCCAGACCCCCAACTTGCCCACCTCCTCTCCGACCTCGTCTCCCTCCGCCTGACTGACCCCGCCGCCGCCCTGGCCCTCGTGTCCGCGCGCCCGACTTCTTCCACCGCCGCCGCCCATCCCCCAAATACCACCTCCACCGACGCGAATGATGCAAACGAAGACACCGACATCGCCCGCGCCAAAGAACTCGTCGCCCTGCATTACGCCGTCAAGGAGGCGCATCGGCGGGGAGAGCTGGCTGCGGGGCTGGCCGAGGCGCGGGCGAGCGTGGAGCGCGCTGTTGGGGGGATAGGGTCGTGAGTGGAGCGGATTGAATGGATTGGGGGACTGCATACATCGAAGGACGGTGGAGATCGAGCCGATGAGGACCATGCACGAGTAGCAAGAGGCTAGGACAGTTGATATGGCGGACCGGGAGACATAGCAAGGTCTTGTCCTGTTCGAAGGGTGTTAGGCAATAAGGAACGAGCGCAATGGCAGAACGAGGGCATGCGTTGCCAAAAGAAGGATACTGCGGACCTGCTACAATCCAAGACCTTTCACTCAAAGACAAGGGAGAAAAGCGAACAAGCAAGAATAGGGGAGAAAAGTTCGTACACGATGAGCTAGGATCAGCCACGGTCCCTCAACCTCCTTTCATCAGCGCATCTAGCTGCGGCTTGATATCGACACCCTTGGCCTTCTCCTTCATCAGGAAAACTGCGGCAGCTCCAATCTCCCTGCCCGCAATGAGCTTGATGGGGAACTTGGGGACAGCTTTGGCCCGCACAGCATCTCGCTTTTTGCGCTTGAGAGGCTCCGGCGCTGGTGCAGGCTTCTCTTTCTCCTCTTCCGCCTTTGATTCCTCGGCCGGTGGTGGCTCCTCAGCCTTCGGTTCCTCCACTGCTTCAACAACAGGCTCTTCTTCCTTCACCTCTTCCGCGGGTGAACCTTCCTTCCTTTCCTCGAGAGGAGAATCCGGCTCAGGTCCCGGCTCAGGTTCGGGCTGAGATTCCTCTTCCGCCTTCCTTTCGACGATCGGTGGTAGTGTTTCGGGCTTCTCCTTTTCGGCGAGAGCCTCTGGTTCCGGCTCACGTTCGAGCTGAGGTTCTTCCTCAACAGGTTCTTCGACGGACGGGTCCACATTGGCAGCGGGTTCGAGCTCTGGCCGGGGTTCTTCCTCGACCTTCTTTTCAACGGGCTCAGGAGCTGATTCTTCCTGGGGAGGGTCTTCTTCGGCCTCAACCTCTGCAGAAAGCGGCTCTTCAGGCTCAGGCTCCTTTTCCGGCTCGGATTTTGGCTCCGGTTCCTTCTCAGGCTCGGGCTCTGGTTCGGGATCAGCTATCCTCTCCACCGGAGGCCCAAAAGGCGGCTCTTCCTTTCCAGGAGAGGGCTTAGACTGGGGCTCTTCCTCGACTTTCTCTTTAGTAGGAGTTCCCGGTTCCGGTTCCGCTTGCTCTTCGACGGGAGGCTCAGGTTCGGGCTCTTTCTCTGGCTCAGGTTCAGGTTCAGGCCCCTTCGGAGGCTCCTCTTCCGGTTGAGGAGGTTCGGGCTCTGGCTCGGGCTCGAGAATAGCTTCGACGGTCGCAACTCCTTCCTCAGCTGATTCAGTCACGATGGCCTCGATAGGCTTGCCGTCTTCCGTCGTGATGGCCATGGTGTCCTCTGGAAGAACTTCAAGACAGTCAGCTTGCATCAAAATAGAGATGCACCAAAATACTTGGCTGCGGCGCCTCCTCCGCTGCTGGAGTTGGCGGTGGAGGGACGGGTGGCTCCTCATTGGTGGGTGTTGGATCAGCTGGCTGTGCTATCTCGACGACGGGAGGGGATGGCGGGTTCTCAACATCAGACATGGCGTGATGGCGCGAAGAACGGTGACAGAGCGCGGCCCAGCCAACCTCAGTGTGCCGGTGAGAAGTAGAAAGGGAATGCGAGTAATATGCGATGGTAAGGATGGGATAAGACGGCACAGCAAGCAGTCGCTGGGGCGAAGGAAATAGAATTGGTGTGAGGGGTGGAGCATGGACGGAGGGCTGTTGTCGATCTTGCTAGCTTTACCCGGCACCATGTTTGCGCCGTTAAGCGTGTCGACCGATAGAAGTTGCGCTTCATCAGGGCTAGAAGGCGGCATTCAAGTGAGGCAGTCACGTCTCATCTCTCGGTTCGATCCGTCGAAGCAACACAGCAAGAACAAATATGCAAATTGCTGTGTCTCAGTCTTGGAATAATGGTATCAGAACTAGTCACTCTCCGAGATAAGATGCATATGAGAATGATTTCCTGCTCATCCCATCACGGTGGTCATTTGCAACGAATGGTGCACGAGACAGCCCGCAAAAGAAGCCCTTGCAGCCAGGCAAACCTGAGAAGGAGCGGTCCGCTTGACCATAGAATCAGTATACCCCCACGTGCTTGCTCACTTGCTTGGTGCACCGACACTCTCGATTGTTTGCGCCCCTACCTACCGGGGGCATGCTGGGCGGAGAAAGCGACGATCTGATTGGCTGGGAATCGGACTCACTAGCGTGCAGCAGCTCTGGTGGAGCTCCTTCGTTCCTCCACGACGCGCAACCACCCCGCGCAGCCCCCTCTAGCATCACGACATATTGCATTTGGAGGCAGCACCGCGACGATGCCCCTAGATGCCGCAACCCAGAGGGTCCTAAAGGCGACCAAATTCCCGCCCGAGTTCGAGAAGCGTGTCGACACCAAGAAAGTCAACCTCGATGTGATCAAAACATGGATTGCCGGCAAGATCAACGAATTCCTCCCAGAGGATGATATTGTGGTAGACATGGTATACAACATTCTGGAAACGGATCAATTTGTCAGTATACACCGAGACAGAGCTATTTTTAAGCTAACGTATGGAATGCAGCCTAAGATCAAGGAGCTCCAAGTCCAGCTCCAAGGCTTCCTCGACGCTGAAGGCCCCAAGTTCTGCAAAGAGCTCTGGAATCTGATGTTGAGTGCGCAGGAAAGCCCATTGGGCGTACCGACGGCGATGCTGGAGGCGAAGAAGCTTGAGCTTCAGCAGGAAAAGGTCCACCAACTCCAGCGTCGGTCATCTCTACGATGCTAACGATCTACACAGGCATCTAAAGCCGCTCAACAGCACCGCCGTGAAGAAGAGCAAATGCTCGATTCATTCCGCCGTAACGAACGATCCGACCGTGGCTCCGACCGGACCTTCGATCGTGGTTCCGATCGGGGCCGTGACCGTCCTGAGCGCGGTCGCGGCCGTGGAGGTTTCCGTGGTGATCGTGGTGATCGTGGTGACCGTGGTGACCGTGGTGACCGTGGTGATCGTGGTGACCGCCGCGGTGATCGTGGTCCACGTCGCGACGGAAGGTCTCCGCCTCCGTACGTTGCGAACGCCGCGCATAGTCGATCGGATACTGACAAACGTAGCGGACGAAGGGGCTCTCCGCCACCGCGTCGCGAGCGAGATGTATACGTGCCAGAGGGTCGTGGTCGCGGCCGTGGCACCGGACGTCGCGACAGGTCTCGCGAACGCCGTCGATCTCCTTCGCCTAGACGGTCTCGATCACCCGTTCGTCGCCGTCGCCGTTCTCCCTCTTCGAGCCGCTCAAGGAGCCCACCACGACGATCGCGGGGAGGCGCATCCGGCCGCTCTAGGTCTCCTCCTCGCCGCTCCCGCCGCTCCCCTTCGAGGTCACCCCCACGTCGGTATAGAGCTAGAAGTCGCGACAGGGCAATCTCCCCGAGCAACGACAGCAAGAGGTTGCGCAGGCCTCGCTCTAGGTCTCCTACACCGAAGGACAAGTCTAGCTCACCATCACTTAGGCTGTCGCGTTCCCGGTCCCGAAGCCCTCCGCGTCGTCGACGAAGTCGTGTTGAATCCCGATCACCCGATTCACGGTCTGTTACCCCAGAACCTAAGCGAAAGGCGAACAGACGCAGACGTTCTTCATCTTCTGAAGACTCTGAACCACGAGCTGATGTGAAGAAGCGTAAACAGGCAGCCTCGAGGTCAAGATCGCGCAGCAGGTCCACCCGTCGGGTCACCAAATCGCCCGGAGGAACACCGGGGGAGGATTGAGTTGAACGAAAATCAACTTGGTTGCCTCAAACCTGCAATACAGCCGTCGCCAGGGGATGAGGCCGCGCTAAAGAATCGAATCGGACGGTCCTCACCTGTAGGATACGTTTTTGGTCCGCGCAATCCTAGGTTCGTATCAGGCTGCTGTTTGGAGAAACACTCAACTGTCCAAGGCTCGACTACTACGTTCCCAGAACAAACACCGTTATTTGTACGGATTAAGCCAGTCGGTCGACTATCAAGCGCTCATGAAGCGTTAAATGACCGTACAGCTACTAGTGGAATGTCTATCTTTGGGAGGCTGCTTTCGCATTCTACAACGCGGGTCCTTGGCAGCATACTTGTTATAGAAGAAGGGTGCAGTCTCAATCCACATACCATTGCTATCCTTGAATTCTTTTTTCACTATTCCCGCCGTGACGAATTCCAGGGCTTCACCGTTGGCTCGTGCGCCATTAGTGCGGGGAAGTTTCTCGAGCGGTAGATTCCTTCTAACAGTTGAAGCTACCCCGCCACCCCACCTCTCCGTCCGTGACCATGTCTGCCGACGCGCCTCCCGCAGCTGCAAGTACAGCGAATGACGATTATCAGTCACTATGGGCGAACAAATACCGCGGAGTGGGTAGCTTTGGCGCTGATTTTGCACGTCGCGACTGACGCGTCACAGGCAACAGTAGAAGACCTTGAGCCTCCGCCCGCGCTATCATGTCGACCGACAGACCCCATCTCGCACGCTCTCATGTCGGGCCTCGAACGCGACTACACGCATCTCACCGTCACATCTGAAAACCGCGCGCTGCTCGGCTACATCAGCATTCCCCGCCTCCAACAGCTCCTCAAAGAAGGCAAGGTCAAGGACAGCGACCCGGTGGAGGCGGCGATGCAGAAATTCCGAAGACGCGGCACAAAGTACAAGGTCATCAGTCTGGAGACACCGTTGGAGGAGCTGGAGGAGTTTTTCAATGGCGGAGTGGATGGGTCGGGGAAGCAGGACTTTGCGGTTGTGACGGACGGGTCGAGGAAGTTTGTGCTGGGCGTGGCGACGAAGGAGGATCTGGAGAGCTTTGTGAAGAGGAGAGGTTGAGCATGGTGGAAAAGATATATCCAGGCTGGTGAAGGTCATACGATGGCATGCATTGCTGCGGCGTTCGAGAGGGATTGGCATGGGCGGTCAGGTGGCCTTGGAGGCCCATTCAACATGATCCTCGTCCGAATGGATCTCTGTGTTTGAGGCATAAATCCGCTTCGCAGGTACTCCGCAGACAGCGAAAAGCAAACACGTGGGGGCTCCTCGCCGTCGGTACCTGCAGATGCAGACCACGTCGGTGTGGATTACCCCGACGTAGGCTTACTTCAAGAATTTGTAGTCTCTTGTATTTTGTGTTCGAATTGCCAATGCGAGACGACGTGCACCAGCGACCAAGTGATTGTCGGCGGCCGAAGGATGACGACCGCTCTGCGCCGTGGATACCCTGCGACGTCACGACCGGCTTATTATTCAGCGCGCAGCCAGCCATTCCGAGCCATGTCCGCCTCCCCAACAAACACCCGTGGTCAAAGCAAACCGCTCCCATGCGCATCTGAGCCCGCACCGCATACGCGCACGCGGCCACCGCGCCTATGCTCGTCCGCTCGCGTATCGCTGGCATGACCCCGCGCCGCTCCTCTCTCGGCGTTCTGCTCCAGCACGCCTCTGCCGCCCGGCGAACGCAGCCCGCGCAAACACCACGTCTCGCGCCCCGTGCTGCGAGTGCGCGTTTCTATGCGCGTCCTGCGCAGACACCGAGGGTGGGAACGACCACCCCGGTCCCAGAAGGTGCTGCCCCGCCCGTCTCGAAGCCGCCCTTCTACTTTGAAGCTGGATATGCGCTGTACCACAAGCGTCCGTCGCGTCCGTTCCCGCCGCCGTTCCTGTCGCTGCCATCGACGAGCTTTTCCGAGCCTCTAAGTACGCACCACAAGAGCAGGGACAGACGGCCCAAGGTCAATGGTGAAATGATCCGGGGCGTCACAAACGGGGACGATGCCGTGCTAGTCAGCGACTATTTTATCGGGGCAAACGATGGTGTGGGGGCTTGGGCGACCAAGGAGAAGGGACATGCAGCGTAAGGAGCTAGATGAATGACATTGGGGGGAACTGCCAGCTGATCTTCCCGCAGACTCTGGTCGAGACTGATCCTCCATTTCTGGGCCCTGGAAGCCGAACACGCAAAGTATGACCCCCAGCACGAGCCAGACCCCGTTTCGTATCTCGAGAAGGCATTCGAGCAGACGCAGCAAGCAACGTCCGAGCCGAACGCCTGGTACGGCACCACAACCGCATGCGCTGCGCTTCTCAGTTCCGATGCTCACAATCCGGCGCGCCCCGTCCTGTACATCACACAGCTGGGCGACTCGCAGATCCTGGTCATACGCCCGAAAAATAGGGAAGTCGTCTTCAAGACCACCGAGCAATGGCACTGGTTTGATTGCCCGCGCCAGCTGGGGACAAACAGCCCGGATACGCCCACGCAGAACGCTGTGATGGATCGCATCGAGATTGAGGAAGACGACATTGTTCTCGCCATGACGGATGGTGTGGTTGATAATCTGTGGGAGCATGAGGTTGTGGAGAACGTGGTGGACAGCATGTACAGGTGGCTAGACGAGAAGAGTTTATCGCATCCAGACAAGGAGCCTGCCGAACAGAGCTATGCGGACGGGATGCGATATGTTGCACAAGAGCTGGTCAATGCTGCACGGACGATAGCTGAAGACCCTTTCGCGGAGAGCCCGTACATGGAGAAGGCGATTGACGAGGGGTTGTCCATCGGAGGGGGTGAGTACACTCACGCTGCATCTTGTTTTATGATGAAGCTTACGATATTAGGCAAACTCGATGATATCAGTGTCGTTGCTGCCCTATGCAAGCGACGCAAAGGTTGAAATTGATAGGGTGACTGCTTGAATTGCTCTCTTTCAGAGGTTGGCAGCCCTATTACCTGCTGCTTGACGCAACCTCTTCACCGATGTCTCTGCCCTCGCCGCAGCAGTCTCTATATCGAAATCGGGCTCCCGCATCCTCCGATCAAACGTCTCGAGCGATATCCAGCCTCTATATCCCGATTGAACGATGGCTTGAAGAATCTCAACGACGGGCATATAGTCTCTGAGCTCCGCCTCCAACGGAAAGGGCCTCGCGTTTCTAGACCACGTGAACTCCTTCGCTTCACCTTCCAGATACCAAGGATGCCGTGACGAGTAAACAGGCAAGAATCTCTCTCCGCCGGAAAGCTGTACGTAGAACAGCTTCTCAAGCGGAAGTTCGAGCACCAATCTCGCCAGCGACGCAGCCAGAATGCGATCGGCATCAGGGTACTTCCCACTGGCGTGGGACGGGTCACCCCAGAGGAGTGATGCGACATGGAAGCTGTCAATGCAGATACCAAAATTGGGCCTGTCTACCAGCTTCGTGAACGCCAGCGCGGATTCCCAGCTCTTGTGCAAGATGGACCAGCCCATGGGCTCGTAGGCTATGCCGATCTGTGGGTCCGCTGCGGCTGCCAGGTCGGCGAGGTCTTGAAGCTCACGAACAATGACTGAGTTGTTTGTCGAAGCATCCTGCCCGAACTGCGCGGGAACCTGCACATACTCCGCCCTCAGCGCCCTTGCTAACTGAATCCACTGTTTTGCGACATCCAACCGGTGGTCCAGTGGTGACGGATTGCCCTCGAAATTCTCGAAAGGGCAAAGGGAGAGAATGTGCAGCTTGACCGTGTCGCATAATTCGCGGATGCGGTGTGCGGCTGAGATCATGCTAATGCCATTGGTGTGGCTGTAGCGCTCTAGGTCGCCATGCACTATCTCGATGCCGGCGAATCCATGGTTCGCTGCTGCTTCGATTTTGTCGTCTAGTGCGTGTGACGGGTGGAGGCCGAGGCAGGAGGAGCTCAAGGCAAGTCTGGAGGCTGCGAGAGGAGAGGACATAGTTGGGGTGGAGAAGATGTATTTGCGGATTCAACGAAGGTGGATTGCACAAAGGGCATGGAAACTATACGGAATGCATGCCATTGAAGGGTCAACGATAAATGCATCATGGGCAGCTCTATGCAGCTATTCCCGGCGGAATCACCACGGATAGTCACTTTGCGGGGGAAGTTACCCCGCGCGCGGACTCAGGTAGTGTACGTGGAGAGCTACGAGGGTCCACTTCTCCCTCCGGCGCGAGCGAATGGTGGGTTGCATATACAACGAGCGGAAGGATACTTGACATATCATGAAGAAACAATGGAGAGGAGAGGACGATACTTCAACCACACCCCGTTTTAATGCATCCGTGCAAAGCCAGAATCTTCGGAAACAATTTTCGCAATTTGGTCAGACTTTAGGTTTCGATGGAGTATGCATTGGCGGTATTATCCCCCTCTGGTTTCTATCGTTTCTCTAGGGCTGAACGAGAAAGCCAAGATCATGCAGGATGGATAAACAGACGTTTTCAGATACAGGTAGATGGATAAAACGGGATAACCGGACATTGATCTTGGTCTTCACGAAGATACAGATCGTAAGTGAGAGCAACTAAGATGACTGGCTTTGGATGTTTATCTTGGTTGGATACTGTGACGGCGCACCGTGGTAACAGCAGTTGGACTGTAAACACCAATACCCGCCAAGAAGCACGGAGCTGTAATATTGGAGGAAACCTCCTCGAGCAAATGCGCGTACGCGGGACGCTGTCTCTTGTCTTGCTACCTTCGCTTCGAGCTTCGAGCTTGTCTGCAGAGTGGGGTGATGCTGTGGGTATCGGGAGAAAACGCGGTGAGCTGTGCGACTGTGCGTGCCGCTGCGGCGCTGGCTGACGCGGTGGGACACGGTGAGCTGAGCGGTGCATGCAGTCTCACCACGCCTTCTGTGCCTCGTCGTTCGATATTGATTTGTTGCCTGCGCCGCATTCACAGTGTTTTGCCTTTTCGGAGGGGTTGTCTGCCGATGCAGTAGGATCCGAAGAGATCAAGCATGTCACGGCAATGTCGCGATGGCGAAAATATGGGACACACGTGTAACGTTGAAATCTTGAATTATTATTATGCCGAGTGATCAGCTCGACGCCCGCACCTGGCATGTTGCCGGTGCGGAAGTAGATCGTGTAGTGAGTGACAATGGCGCTGGCCATGCAGTCTGGTATCCCGCTGTAGTCGTGAAAAAATGCATCCCAATCCAAACCAATGATTTTGCAAGCCCAATCGCAGTCCTTCTATCCCAGTTTTGAATCCATCAACAAAGCAAAAAGACCATTAAACGCCGTAGCAATGCACATGCTACAAGAACTCGTACGCTGAAGCTAACGTGGAGAGGTGTTTACAAGAAGAACGCGGCGACAGCGGCGAAGGAGAGCGCTCCGAGGCTCATGCCGAGGGTGGAAGCGGCGCCCTCGTTACCAGGGCCGTTGGTGGAGGAGGGCGAGGGGCTCGGGGAGGAGGGCTTGCCGCTGGTGCTGTTGCCAGTGGTCGACGCGCCGCCAGTAGGAGCCGCGAGCGCAGCAGAAGTAGTAACTGCGGCGAAGGTGGTAGGTTGCGCAGTCGGAACAGCTCCCGAGCCAACACACAGGATGGCCTTCTCCTGGACGGGGTTGGTCGCGATCTCGGCGGGGTCGTCGAAGGTGAATTCCTTGGAGCCCTTGTTCTTGCCCTCGGCGTCGATGTAGGCCTGGCACTTGATGGCCTTGACGTCGGCGCCGTCGGCGGAGACGAGCTTCAGCCCGCAGACGGAGTCGAGGTTGACGACGGTGAGCTTGTCGACTTCGACGTCGAACTGGGAGAGCGAGGTGGCGTTGGCCTGGATGCAGGCCGTCTGCTCGAGCTTGACGGTGGCAGCGAAGGTGGTGGCGGCGAGCGCGGCGACAGTGGCGAAAGTGAAACCCTTCATTGTGGATGTGGTGTGTGGGGTATTGAAGATTGTTGTGGTGGTGTTGTAGTCTTCCGAAAGAGGAAGTGTGTTGCTTAAGCTTAGAGAGGGAGTTGAGGACTTAGAGGCAGAAGAACCGAGCTAGAAGCAAACAGCGAATGTTCGAAGCGTTTGAAGCTGGAGTGAATGTGCTGGATTGTTGTTTTGTGATGATGGCCTTCCACAGCGAAACTCGCAACCCTTATATCCTCCTCCAACCATTGCACTCGCCGCAGAGCCCGCCCAGGAATAGCAGCAGCAGGGTTAGCGGGAGGCTCCACTGCTCCACCGCACGCCTTTCCCTTTCAGCGTGCCCGAATCGGGGCGCGAGCGGCGATGAAACAAAAGAGGTTGGCTTGTTAGGGGGCGCAAGCACCTTGGCGACCCAATCATGCGCCGCCTGTCAGCATACGGGCGTTGAGCCCCCGCCGTAACCCCAGCCACGAGGAATGCTTGCCATGCTGTGCCCGAAAAGTCATGCATGGTCGGGAATCGACCGTCGAACGTCCTCGCGCGAACGTGGTCAGAGAGTAAGCTTGTGCCTCCTTTCCCCTTGCTGTGGGAGCCGCAGTGAGGGTCGCGCTTTATTGGGATGAGCGGCGCGGGCGGATGCGTGTCAGCGATTGATTACTTTGGTGGATTCCCTCCATCCTTCGCAGCCTTACAATGGCCATTCTTGCAAACCTTCGCCGAGCGAGCAACCACGAATACCCGTGCCTCACGTGGCTCCACTCAGTCCATAGGCTATTACCATTTCCATCTCAATTTTCTGAAACGTTAAGTATGAGCTGAGCGTAATACCAATCCCGCGGTTGTTCTGGCCATGTAGAATCCCGGACGTAGTTGCTTGCGGCTCTGGGGAACCCTGCCCAGGTGCTTTAATTCACGACTGCCTTTTTGGCGAAAGAGTACCATCAAACACTTCGTCATACAGGCCGTGATTCACAGCCGATCGTCCCAGTACACGACAGAATGAAACGTACTCAGTGTCTTGTCCACGTCACACAAGTCCAACTCCGTGCCCATCGTCTACACTCATGACATCGTGGCCCCACGACAACACACCTCCTGCCTCAACCAGCATCCTCTCGACGACCCTACCCAGCAGCCCGGTAAGCAGTGCACATCAGCCTCATCGCTGCAAGACCCACCTCGGGCATCCTGACTGTGCCAGACAAGCCTCGCCTACGCTGCCCTAACGCCGCATGCACAGCCCTCCCGCAAACAAGAAAGCTTGAGGCCCCCAGCAAGCGCGTCACCACTCAGGCGTCCCGCTAGAGCTGCTTGTCGCTTTTCGCAACCATGGCCTGGTAGAGCGTCGTATACGCACGAAAGGCGGTGCAGTTCGTGGTGGGCTACACGTTGCAGTTGCATCTGGTCGTTGCTGGGGACCTCTGCTCTGGCGGGGCTGTCTCACCGGGGAATGTCACTGTCGGCCTGTGGGTTGGGGGCGAGGCAGCAAAGTTCTACATGATCATATGTTTTGCTGACCACCGAGTGTTTGGTTTGAAGGGAAGGGAGTATGCTGCGGGACGACTTCTGTCCTGCTGACTGCGGCCGAGAAGGCGTGGTAATTGCATGTTCTCCGGGATTTGATTGGTGCACAGCGTTGAGACCTTTTAGACGTGATCTGATTGGTCGCGTGAACTCGCACAATGTACAATTCTTTGCGCGCGCTGCTCACATCAATTTTTTGCATCGTTCCCCTGAGAGATGCACTTCCTTATTGTCGCAGCTCGTCAAGAAAATTCCCACACTGAACCCTAAATGCCTCTGTCGGTGGCGCGAGTGCGTTGCAGGGCGGACCCTTCGGTGCTCCTAACATTTCCAAATCTTAAGCAGCGTTTGAACGAATGAACAATCGCCAAGCACATGCCACTGCATTCAACAGTTGCCCTTTGCGGCATGAAGACGACGTTGAAGCTTTCCTAGGGCCTTGGGATCTAGAGCAGACCCTTTTCGGTGCTATTTTCGCTGCCGTGTCTTGGGCTGTGCTTGGTTGCGGCGCCCTCTGTCACGGGCAACGCCACCAGGACACGCTGCCAGAACTCGAATAACAAATTCATTTCTCGCGAATGTTATGAGATGATATTGTAGGGAAAAGATAAAAGGGACCAGAAGCGCGAAGTCGGCTTTTTTTTTCTGGCTCCGAGGTCGTGTGTCGTTCAGTTGGGCACGATGACAAGGTGCGGGTAACGAAGTGGGCGGATGAGATGTGCCAAGGGGTGCCGCAATCGATGGATGCCGCAGGCTTCCCCTTTTGGGATGTTGAGAAACCATGGAAATCTGCCAAACTTATTCGCGCGATCAACGTGCTCTTGTTGCGCTCAGCTCAAGAGATATGAACATACTCATAAGCCTCGCGCTGAGTCCAAGAGGTAGGCTAACTTTCGCAGACTGGGACCTTGCTGCACCCCTTCCGCATTTACGGAGCTACCATACCTATTAAACTCATGGAATGCCACGCAAGTCCATGGACGCCTTCATCGCACGACGAATGATTTCTCGTTCAAACTGACTGGGCACTCGCTTTATCGAGGCGTCAGCCTCGGACGGGAACAATGTTGAGCGGAATGTATTACACACGACGGCTCTCCGACCGGAACGCCTCTACGGCTTATTCGGGCGCACAACATGATATTTAAACAGCCTCCCGAGGCCGTGATATAGCTCGGACCTCTATTTCGACATCGTGAATCGGGGCACTTCAATGTCGATTACGAGGTAATTCGCTCGATCTGTTTCATGGTTTTATAGTCACCTCCTTCCGATACATAGTTACCGCCTTTTACATACGACCTTGGAAACTCGACAATAATGGCTCAAGAAGACGGCTACCTCGCATACTTTATTCTTTTTGTATGCGCCTCTGTCTCCCTTGCAAACTCACTGACTTCTAAACCCCCACACAGACAGCCGTAATGGCCACCCTCCACGGCGCAATCTGCTACATCTCTCCCCGTGCCTCACTCAAGCCCTTCTCCGGCCCATCTTCCCCCCCACACACGCCACTCCTCGCGCACATGTACGGTGTGCTCAACATCACCATGGGCGCGATCCGCGCCTACACCGCATGGGACATCCGCAACATGGCGCTGTATGACCTCGCGCTAGGGACGTATGTGGGCGTGATTTGGCTGCTTGGAAGCGAGATGGTGGTGGGAAGGACGGTAAGGGTGGGTGATGTAGTGGTGCCGTTGTGCGTGACAGTTGTGGGGCTGGGGTGGATGGTGGGTGCAAGGGGGGCGTATGCTGGGTAGGGGAAAGAACATACCCATGACAGTTGAAGGGGCGTCGAAATGTGGTGCTAATCCACAAATCTGGGGTTCTGTAAAAGAAAAAGAGCCTTGGGCAACTCAAGTTAATGAGAGGGAGGTTCTCGGTTTGTGGAGCAAATTGTGGAGCCGCGCGTGGATTGTACCAAGGTTGGTGGTTAATTGTTGAAGTGCAGTCGTATACAAAAGAAAAATTCCTCATCTTGAAAGCAAGCGGAGGAATTCCCTCAAATCTTTTCTTACAAGTCCCGCCTCGAAGATAGGTCCCACTCTCTTCACCACACAAGATGGAGAATTACCGCCTCGCCCTTTCGCGCACAACCTCAATCCCCCTCTCTACTGAAAGCTCCCCGCACACTATCCACTCCCTCCACATCATCAAAAATTCACCAATAACACCCAGGTCGACCGCGATCCCACCTCTCGTAATCGAGGCATGCGACGCCAAACCGGAGCCACCACCCATCCGCGAATCCGCCCTCGTTCATCTCCAAAGGATGAAATACACTTTCTCTTTTGAATCTCGCCACACTTGCGCTTGGAAAGTCGCCGACTTTAACAGAGCCAGCGCGTTCCGCACAGCCCTTCGCGTCCCCCGAGCATGCAGACATCGACTTTGGAATGCCAGGCAACGCGGGTATCGAAATGATGTTACGACAGAAGCTACAGCGCCTCGAAATACCCACAAACACATGAGGAGGAGGAGAAGTGGAGGGGGCCGTGGGTGCTGCACTGCATGTTGGAGCGGTATGGATTGGATTTCCAGTTTGTGGTGTGGATGGGGGAGGAGGAGGAGGAGGAGGAGGCACTCGCCCTCAAGAATTTCTTCGTGAACGTTTGGGTGATGGAGGAGATCTGTCATCAGGGTTACGCTAAGGGGAGGGAGAAGAGGAAGCAGGATGTCGACGACGAGATAGAGCGCCTGCTGCAATGGCAGCCGGCACCGTCGTAGAGTAAGTGGCTGCACGGCATGTACGAGACTTCGACAATGTGCGCAGTAGACTGGAAACCTTTCATCACATTTCAAAACCCCAGGATAAAATCCGGCAAGCGAATTTGCATTTGTTGGTTTCTTTGCCACCTCAGCGATCTTCGACATTCTGGCAAAGGCGTGACTCGAACGAATATCTACAAAGAGAATACTACCACGACACCCTGTATCTCCAAACGTTATCGACGCAAAGTTGCCTACGCATGCTCGGCAGCGGCAGCAGCACCAGCCTTGGCTTGCTTATTGCCAGCCGCCGCCTCTTCGCTGGCAGCGGCTTCGCCGGCTTTGCCTGAAGCAGCTGCACCCTCTTTAGCAGATTGCCGTCCGTTGGCGGCCTCCCCTGCGGCACCCTCTGCTCCGGCGGCCGCTTGCTCGCCTTTCGCGCCCTCAGCAGCGGCGCCCTCTTTGGCCCGACCGCCCTTGGCGGCCTCGTCCCCAGCAGCGCCTTTAGCACCTTCACCGGCGGCAGCGGTTCCGTTCCGAGCGGCTGTCTCATTGCCAGTGGCAGCTCCCGCGGCGGCAACAGGGAGGAAGATTCCTATGGTTGTTAGCACTATCACCATACAATGATAGGAAAAAGCTCACCCCACTCGCCCTCAGCAGTGACGTCCTTGTTCAAGTTCAGCGTGACTTCGTTCTCCTCGACCTCAAACTCCAGCTCTCCCAGTGTCTCAGAAATTGTGAACGCCCCGGTCTCAGCGCACAATTTTCCGACTTGTGCTTTCGTAACGTCTTTGCCCTGGAGTCCGGCAGCTGGTGATGTTGTCAGAAAGGACGCAATCATTGATGCAAACCATATGTGTACTCACCAGCAGCGTCAAAAATGAAGTCGATTTTGGACAGGGTTAGCCCCACGCCTTTGCTCGTCGCCAGCGCAACCTGGTATGAACTCGTTTCGAGCAGCTCGAAGCCTGTAGGCGGGGCTGCGGGCGTCTTATTCTCCGTTACCGTGACAGTGTCTGCGGTGGCACTCTGGAACTCAAATTCAAAGGCGCCGACTGTCTGAATGGATGTTAGGCTGTGCGTGGGTGGAGAGACGGGCAAGATACGTACGCTCTTTGTGAAGAGGATATCCTGCTTGAGGTCACCGCCCTCAACAGCGACTGCGGTGCCGAATGTGCCGGCGATTTCGACTTCATCTGGTGATATTTAGCTTCACGAGAATAGGTATCGATGTCTGGAGAACTTACTGCCTTCTCCTTCTCCACCTTCTGCGGCTTGTCCTCCCTCTGCAGCCTGGCCACCCTTTGCAGCCTGGCCACCCTTTGCAGCCTGGCCACCCTCTGCAGCCTGGCCTCCTTTCGCAGCTTGTCCGCCCTGCGCAGCATTACCTGCGTTGCTATCTGCACTGTCTGCGCTGCCCTGTGACTCCGCATCGGCTTCTTGAGCACTCTTACGCTGGCCCGCGGCGGCAGCCCCCTGTCCTTGGAGTTGTGCCAACCCGCCGGTAAGGCTCTGTAACAGTGCCGAGAGGTCTCTAGCACTCAAGTCCTGATGTCCTCTGCTCTGAAGGACGTTGAGGAGTTCAGAAGTGGGTGCAGCAGTAGTAAATTGAGACCCAGTCATGACCCACATGGCCACACCGATGTGAGAAACCTTCATATTTGCGGAGAAGTGAATGTATAAAGTTAAGTGGCTTGGGTGACCTCAGAAGGAGCCAGAAAAGAGAGATGCGAATAAAATAGCGAACCGGTCGCAGAATCGAAGAACGAAGGAAGTTGATTTGAAGTGAAGTTTGAAACTACTGTTTGCGCGTGCTGTTCTGCTCCGCCTAAGGCACAGCTCTTATATACCCACATATTCATTCGTATCGCTTTCGAGAATCCTTCTTTTCTAAGGCGAGGGGTAAACGTGCACGTTCGACGCCCAGAGCTGCCCAGCTTCGTTGTAACAGCTCTACAACTGAGCATACAGCTTGATGGTCATTGTCACCCATCACACAGGATAGGTTAACCGTCTCAGTCGATCAAGCCGTGGCTGCACATGAACCACAACATGCCCAGGCGTTTTGTCCCCAGGCAGCTTTTCTCTTGGGTCGCGCTACAGCGCCCTGTATTCGGCTGTCCTCTAACGACCTTTGGGTTGGGTGAACCTTTCTGGGGCCGAACAGCCGTGGGCGCCAATCATGCCGAGCGACCATAGGATCTTTTGCGGGACGAACCTGTGAGTGCACGCAGGCGTCGTCCGCCCGGATGTTTTGTCCCAGGCTTCCCATTTCTTGGGCGAGCGCGACGGACGTGTCAGGCAGCGATTGTCAGCTGTCAAGAGGCTTAGCATTCGTGAGAAACGCTTGGAAGGGGTGGGAGCGCGCAGGAGAACCAACGTACCTTGGCTGAACATGAGCTTGTTCTGACCTGCGTTCCTTGACTACGTTTGTCTGCGACTTCTCGCGAGATAATATCATTTTGAGATGGAACGTAAGCTGGCGAACTGTCGCGACATTTTGAGCACTCGTATTTGCGGAGCGCGAAGCACCTCCACGGCGAGTACAGGCGCTGCGCAGGATATATACCAAGAGTGTGAGGAATAGCAGAGTGTCTGAAGCGCACTTGGCGGTTTCGCGGACCGGTTTCGTAACGCAGCCGCGCGCTAGCTGCAAGTGTGCTAAGCGGACTGTTATGGAAGGTGAGCACGTGGGCGACAACAGCATCGTGAGAGGTGCTGTTACTGCCTCATTCTTCCATACGCGGCTTCTGAGACTCTGCTATCGCCCAGCGGAGGTCTCTCCGCGCGGAACCCTTCACGATGCTCGTCACAGCTGCGCATCGTGAATGTGAAATCATTACAAGGTACACAACTTGACAGTGAACAGACGGAGTCGATCGCACAGGCTGGTGTCCAGGTTCCCAAGGCGTCCAGCTACACACTAATATTTTCTGTCTGCTATGAGCTTTACGCTGACACCCGCAGTCGAGAGACTCAGCCAAATGGCCCCGATCAGTTGTCTCTTCGGACCATAAAACTTGCTCATCGTCGCACTATCGCGAGGTCTTCACTTCCGCAAACGTCATAATCCGATACACGAATTATGGAAAGTACCTTTCGCCATCGTTTCCTCGACCGCAGCCCCTTGTCACGGCGAGCCGAACGTCAGCTTGCAAACAGTACAAACGTTCATCCAGACAGGCTTATCACAGCCGCACAATCGAGTCAGTTCTACGAAGCGAAAGCGGAAGCGGAGCGGAAGCGGAACGGCGGACAGCGCTGTCATGGCGGCAACTCCACTTTAGTAGGGGTGCGGGACCATATTTCTGCACTTGTGCAATCAACGACAACTGTACCCGAGTAGACGCGGTCAACATTAGAGCAGTTGGCCATGCATCTGTATCGGATGTCTCGATGATCAAATAAATACGAGAAAGTAACGTCTCTATTTATAGACACTGCTCTATACCAGCTACAGTACCAGGACAAAAGTCTGAGTACGGTGTGTTACTCCGGCATAGGCAATGCGTAGGTCGGTTTCAATGAGACTTGATTCTGTTTCTGTGGTCCTTGTAATGGCATGGTGTTCCAATGCCTACAAAACAACCCTGCGTACAGAGTGGCTGTGTATAAAGTGGAGATGATTCACGAAGCCCGTGTCATAGACTGTTTTACAGTGATGCCTTCGGTTGTAGTACGAATGACCGCAATATGGATTGCTGCGTCATATTTGCGACCATTTTGCCCGCCCGATCCCAAAGTCTGGACTCTGAGTACGTTCTGCCTTCGCCACCAACCACAGTCTTGAATTCTCTGAAATGCCAGTCATTGATATCAATATCGTGGGTAAATATTCTCAACGCGAAATCCAGACTCGAACAAGCGGCGGCATCTCTCAGCGACATCGAAGAATGTGTAAGCGGAATAAAAGACAGAGCTCCGTCCATGATAAATCCCAATGCGGCCATCTGTTCAGCTTGATTCGCGAGTTGGTGCTTGGCCTTGAAATAGTCGCCTGAAAACCTATCGACTAGAGGTAGGTTGTCTTGGGTAGTAGGCACTTTGATCTCGCCATTCATTGTTTGATACGCCATCCCCTCAGGACAAGGGCGCGACTCTACAAGCCGTTCCCTCAACGCGTATTGCTTCTCGTTGAAATCAACAGTGGTCCTCGACACTTTCCCTTGGGCGATCATAACTTCACTCGCTTGCTTCACTGTTGGTAGGGCCTCAACCGACTGATACCGAATGGACGGCGACGCAGAGTATTCGAGTAGAGAAGCCTTCTCCTTCGTGTGAAAATCCACTGAGACTATCATGCAGACTCGCGCGCTCCCATTGTCTTGTATCTGACTGATCTCCACTTGACGCGTTGCGAAAGTTCTGGTGTCTCTTATCCGACGCACAGCTGCGAAGAGCGGCCGGTCAACCAATGCGGGCCCGAGGTAATGACCCATTGCAGTATAAAGAGAATATTGGCTATCCATGGTCTGGTATGCCGCTGAGATGGCGATAGCGATGGCGCAACCACCATACGCGATCTTAGCTGTGTTGCCCATGCTCTCGGGTTTGTAAACCGAGACAAAGCGATCATATTCGAGCGCGGACACAGCAACTTGATCAGACAGAGTTTCCGCGAAATCTGGCATGGTGATTGCAGCGGTGGGATTGGCGCACGTGTTGCCTTGTTTTAGTAGAGAATGGTAGAGAACGGAAGGTCTGCAAGTCTTGATTGCGTAAGTAACATAATCTATGTAGAGGCAATCGATATGTTTCGCATACCTTTAGTACAC
Organism: Paraphaeosphaeria sporulosa; assembly: GCF_001642045.1. Taxonomy (NCBI): domain Eukaryota; kingdom Fungi; phylum Ascomycota; class Dothideomycetes; order Pleosporales; family Didymosphaeriaceae; genus Paraphaeosphaeria; species Paraphaeosphaeria sporulosa. The sequence continues at coordinate 2,576,812 of NW_017253362.1, read as the reverse complement.
TTTCATGATGTACCGAGGCTGTTATGAACCGAGTCGTAGCCGAGAAGTTAAGAGTTACTAACAATGATTAGTGAAAACATCACAACCGAGCTGGATTTTCTAATCCAGACCGTTAATGCGGGAAGTAGCGTATATCGTAGAGTCTTGCGATGGCCGGCCGGCCAAGAGTGAGCACCAATCACCTGTCCTGAATCTTCGGAACACTCCACTTTTACGATCGATGCCTTTTTTCTGGTTAGGTCGCTTATCACTAGGTCGACTGTAACGGGAACATGTGGAGGCTACAACGCAGGGCGGGATGGTGTCAGGTGGCAATGATTATACCTTGCATTAGGCTCATTGGGATGTCCCTCAATCGTAGTTGCGTAACGCACTCGAGGTCGGCATGGGAGGAGTAGGAACATCCTTGGATCAGAGTTCAGACAGAACTGAGACTCGAATAGCTGTGTTCTTTATCGGTGCACTTCTCATTGATAAGATAACGTAGTTGGCACATTGATATTTCGTTGAATCATGGTCGGACTGCTACCATGAACCGCGACCCTCTCCCAGCGTGAACAGCCCATTCTTCTTCCTTTCAGCAGCCCACTTCTCGCACCACCCCTTCATCTTTTCCCTGCTCTTCGCGCTCCCCACGTTCACCGTGGGAATGATCTTGTCGATCCTCAGCGCGCAACAGAACATGGTCAGTTCCCTGAAACTGCTGTGCTCGCTGTACGGCACGCCAAAGCACTTCGCGCGATTCGTGCTGCCGCGTTGCTGGGTCAGGTCTCGCATCGAAAACGGGCTTTTCCAGTTCTGCGAATAGAGAACAGTTTGCACGGAGGGGGACTCTGTGAAGCGGCTCGTGGGTGGGCGGTAGTTCCAGCCCGACGGCCGGAAGCCGACGGCGCGGCAGAAGCAGTCGCTGAAATCGCGGAGATAGTCGTCGAGGGTTTCCGCGCGGATTTCGAAGAGTGGGGTCATGTGGACTTGCGCTTCGCGTGGGTTGGACGTGAGCAAAGCGTCGAGCTCAGGGTCTTCGAGCGCGCGGCAAATTCGTTGCTTGTTGGCTGGGGCGTAGATCTTGCTGCCGAGCGCGTTGGCGATGCCAATGCAAATACGCTCTTTGCCGATGCTGTAGGTCCCCACTACAACGAGAAGTTTGCCTCGTGGCTTGTTTCCTCCGATCCTCGTAGGACTCGTTGAAGCCGCTTCGACGCCGTCGATGCCGGCTCCGACCTCACTAGCCTTCTGTATGAACTTGACCATACCTTCACCGGCGCGCTCTTTCTTCATCTTTTCGAAGGCGTCGCTTTCGTCGACCTTCTCTTTGCTGAGGCTTACGCACATATCTGCACATGCTTGGATGACTTGCTGTTGTGGTGGGAAAGCGTACTTCGCGTTGAGGTAGGTAGTGTCGAGATAACACACGTCGAGCTTCTGCTGCTTGTTCTTCCCACTTACAGCGTCGAGCACATCAGGCTTCAGCAGTGGATGGTCCAGGTGGGCCTCGCAGGCTCTGAAGTCGCCGCAATGCAGCACACGCTGTAATCGTGTGCCTTTTCCATTTCCAATTTCCTTCTCAAAAAGGAACAACGAGCTTCCAGGGCAATGGTTTGCTGATATCATCGTGACATGAACGCCTGCAGTCCCAGGCACTTCGGTTTTCTTTTCAAAGTCCAGGTCTACCACCCATTTTGGATCCACGCGTAATTGCTGCCGAACTAGGTTTCCTGTTACCTTACTGCAATATATTGGGCCGTGACTCCATGAGGCAGTCAGTCCGATATAATGGTCACTGTGGAAATGACTGAGAAAGTATGCATTTTGCCCCTTAACGGCGCCATAGCGGAATGCATCTACGCAAATGTAGAAGCCGGGAAGGATCTTGTAGAAAGGACAAGTCCGTTGGTAGGATGGTTTGCCCCGTGCTGCCTTCTCGGCATCAGCAGCGTTAGCCCACGCAGTATCTTCAGCATGACCAGACATCAGCTTGGAAAACGCTGACTTGGGTGCACCGCTCGCTTCGCCTAGCTGGAAAGGGTTCTCTTGACCAGGTTTTGGTGGACGTGCAGGCCGCTTGAAGGCTTTCGCATTGGTCACTATTGGGGTAGCCTCTTTTGCGGGCCCTTTTGGTTTAGGTAGCGGAAGTGGATTCCCATCTAGGCACGCATTGACGTGCTGAGAAACATCCTGTTCCGACAAGCCAATCAACTGTGCGCTGCACAACGGACATGATGGTGCATCAGCATCGTTGTCTTCATTCTCCAGCATACTGTCGTCTGGGAACAGTGAAGGCGGTTCAAAGTCATCTGGATCGCCCTCGTAGCCGGCCTCAGCCATCTCCAGTCTCTGTTGCTCCTTCATCCATCGCCGCTCGTCGAACTCTTCGCCTTCTAGTAGATCTTCGTCTTCTAGATCTTCAAAATCCTCGGGATCTTCTTCGCCAAACTGCGAAGTTTCTTCGGTCTTGAGCAGCGGCGGTACGTGATTGATGGGTAGCGAAAGGCTATTTGCGGATTCCGGATCCTCCAAAGGTTTAGAATCTTCATCGCAATCGTTTGTTTCCTCTCGCGTAATCGTACCTCTATTCGTAAACGGGGCTTCCTCTTCCGCCTCTGAATCTGAATCGTCCGCAAAAGGACCAATCTTCTTACGCGTCTGTATGGGTTTCTCCACCGTGTTGACTGGTGGAGGCTTCGCTGCCGCCACATCCGCTTCCGGCGGCGTAAGTGAACATGTTGACTCTGGAGCTTCTTCACTCATCTTACGCTTCTTGATGCTTCCGCCGTTCTCATTGTACCGTTCCGCGCTGCTATCTGTGTTCATGACACTGTCCTGGGCTTCATCGCTCCATCCAATGACCTCACCGGCGTCGTTCAAAAGAATCTTGGGGTCAAGCTTGCGGTCCGGTAAGAATATCTTGTTGTTTTCTTCCTCGGCCTTCTTGAAGAAGGCCAGGATGTTGCCGTTCGGTGTCGCCTTTGGCTTCACTCGTGCATTGTTCGCCGCCGCTCTCTTTCCCCAATCGGTCGGCACCAGGGTCGTTTGCTTCGAATCATCCTTCTTCTTCTGTGAGGAGGTAGCTTTCGGTCTGGCCGCAGGCTTTCTCGGTGTCGCTTTAGCAGCCATCGTCGGAGGAGCGGTAGTGGATGTGCGGGGCGGCGAAGGAGGGCGGCCTGTCGAAGGCGTAATGTGGGACGTGAAAGGGAGCGTTCGGTTTTCACGTGGATTTCGAAACATCGAGTGTTGGTGTGTCACATCGCCGCAACGTTTGCGTGTATGAATGTTCAGGAAGCGGGAGGCAAAATGGTAGTTCACGGGTCGTGCCTGCCAAGAACGCGCGTGAGCACGTGAGACGCTAGTCGAGCCAATGACGACAGCGTTCTGACGCGTCGCGTCTTTTCACACTCAGCGACGCATAGTGGCTGACACAATAAAGTAGACTTCTCAAGCGCACCTTTCATGTGAGTGCACCCTGCACAAGCTGAAGGACGAAACACCGCCACTATTATGCGATGAACCACCTAGCTCTGACTGACTACGCATCAACACTCTTAGGCCTGGTACGCTGCGACACGTATACTCATCTACTTTTGCTTCTTCTTCTTCTTCATTAGGTCGCGCATCCTGAATAAAGTGTTCCCAGCTTCCTTCAACACCAGACTTCCTAGCGCTCCTGGATGGCCACCGACCACATGAGACTCACAGGTGATTGCCATGTACTCGTCCCAGCTTTGATCATGCTCGCCCACATTCACCGTAACAGGAACATTCGAAACATAGCCCAAGAGGCTGGGCAGATGAAAGCCAGCGTTACGACACTCCAAGAAAGGGTTGAGAAAGAAGTCGTTTTCCCCCTCGCAGAAAGAAATACGCTCTGTTTCACCTCCGGATCTATAGAGGAACTGCCAAGTCTCGGAGAACTCAGGTCCGCTGGACAAGGTTGTAGAGAAAAATCGGGATGGGAGCTGTCTCCGTGCCTTAAATACACGACTGAAAACCCTCGAGCTCGCGTTCGAGCGTTGGGAAACAGAAGCAACTAAAGCCCTGAGTTCAAATCTCAGCTCTGAATCCACGTCAGCACAACTATTGAACACGCTCGAAGAGCAACCACTGGAAACCTTGGTGAAACAACTATTGGAACTTTTGGCACAGCATATGATGGCAGATATGAACCAACAGTTGAGAAATTTACAGCAACAAGCATCAGAAAACCTCGAACAAATGGACAGTGGCTATTGCAAGTCATGGAGCAACGTCTATCGGGAACCCCAAGGCAAGAGCTATTGGCGGCCATGGAAAAACCAATCTTGGTCGCCATGGAGCAACGGATTTCGAGGATGTTAGAGCAACGACTCTTGGAGATATCAGAGCATCTTCCAACAAAGCTTCCGGCAAAGCAGGCTTTGACAAACTCACAGCAATGGTGATTGGAAGCCTTGGAGCAAGGGCTTACGAAGCTTCGAAATCATCAACTTCCATGTGTATCGGAAACAGGCCTTCAAAAGTCTGGAGCGACATCCAAGTACGACTTATTTCTTGAAGATAACAACGTTGAAGGCGTGGGCATAAAGTTGGTGTGAATTAAGACAGAGTAGTGTATACCCTCATTCTGGTTCGTTTCCGTGCCGGAGCCATGTGAGGCATGGGACGTACGCGCAGTGGTTGTTCCCAGGTGTGAGGTCAGCGGAAAGAAAGCATTTCCTTGTACATGAAAAGATATTCATTTTGTGTTAAGTGGCTGGTATGATCCTGTCCCAATTCGTTGATATGGTGCTCCATTTTGTTTGGTTTTCAATGCTGTTGAAAGTTGGAAGATACTATAGGTATCCGCGGTGGGGGGCGCTAAGAAGTGCGCTAATTTCGCAACCCAAATGACTACCGTATTAGTCAGCACCGTTACCTCATCTCACAATGTTGTAGAATGACCTTCTCTCCACACCAGGTATTGTCAGCTATCGCAACCTGAGCGACTCCTACCTCGGGCCATTTGAGTCCTATTTGGAACGAACTGTATGACATGACAGTCTACACTGCCAGCTGACAGATGCGCTTATTTCTATAGCCTGACATGCAATCCCTAATGGTACCTGCGTCCGTGTCGAAGAGGAAGCAAGCATGCCAGAGTTGCCGCCAACGTAAAAGGAGGTGCGATGTGAGCGATATCTGCCTTAAAAATCTTCCAGGGGATGATGCTGACTTCATGTCAGGGAGAACGACCTTCTTGCGGCTTATGCCGAAAATGGAATATTCGTTGTGAATACGCTGTCCCAGCATCACTTCATACGGACGGCGACAATCGCTTTCCTAACTACCAGAGCATCGACAGCATTAGGCAGCCTGTTTCATCGTTTGCTACCTGGGACCCAACCCTTCCATTGCAACTTCCTGATTTTAGGCTTGACGTGCTGCAACCTATTACCGTTTCCCAAGATGTCTATCCTACGCCTGTATCCAATATCGATGTTATGCGCACTCCTACCAGAGAATATAGCGAGCCTGCAATGTTTTCAGAAGCTTGCCTTCCATCGGACGCCGTCATCATCGAGTTGGTGGAGATTTTCTTCAATCAAATTTACTTTGTTCTGCCATGTTTCCACAAAGACACATTAATGGACGAGATTCAGAGTGGGCATATACAGGCACACTCACCTCTTCTACTTTACTCCATGCTTTCCGTGGCCGCGAGCCATCACAGCGACCCCTCCATCAAAGCCCGCCGCACCGAATGGTACGACCAAGCCAAATTTCTATACGACATCACCGGACGAGACCCGTACCCTGCGCTACGCACGCTACAAGCCGTAGTCTTTCTGGTGTATCACGCATACAGTTGTGGCGACTTCTCTGCTTGTTGGCTTGACATTGGGAAAGCGTGGAGGCAGGCTGCAGCGCTTGGCATGAATCGTATGGACTCTGAGCATGCTGTAGTAATGCCTGTAGGGTTGAAAGATGGCATAGAAAGTGAGCGTCGTGGTTTCTACAATCGAGTGGAATGGGAAGGTAGAACAGTACGTTTGTATCAACCCTACGAAGAATATGACTTAGCGGTGTTTTAGGCAATCGAGGAAGAAGAATGTCGACGAGTCCTTTGGATACTTTTCTTCATGGACAAAAACCAGTCGTGGCCTACAGGCTGGCCGGGCGCAATTGATGAGAGGCAGTTCAAGGTTGACATTCCCGTTGCTGACTCTGTGTTCCAGGCCATGAGCCTCGAAACGAACCTGGATAGTGTTGTCAATGTTCCGTTCACTAGAAGTGTGAACAGCTTGTTGACCACTGCATCGCAAGCCAGAACTCCACTCAACATGTTTCACTACCTCATCATCGCGTACGTCTTGCTCGGTCGTACTGCAGATCTCGTACATTCCATTCACGACAACCCTAGTAGCCCAGAATACGCGGAACAATGCGAGGAGTTAGACACCCATGTTCTGAAGTTGCGACTCAGTATGCCTCGTGCCGCCTCTTCTGTCTTAGAGGCAGCACCGGAAGACCGAGGTCAGGTGGTCTGGCTTGATGCTACTTTAAACACTATCTTGCTGCTATTGCATTATCGAGCTGTCCCATCCTCGAATTCCCAAGGTATCAAGGAGCTCTTCAGCAAGACCGTAATGGCTGCTAAAACGACTTCTCAAACAATTAAAAATGCCTCTCGAACATCCATCGATTTGCTACTCAATGTACATATTGCGTCATCGCTCTACATGGGTAAGTTTTCGTAGCTGAAAAAGCAAAGAAGATTACTGATTGAGTGAGTTAGCATGCTGCGTTCTGATCATCCATCACCGATTAGAAGACGATGACAGCTTGAAGAACGATATCGACTTCCTCGAGCTGGTCTTTGAGAGAATGAATGACGTTTTCAGTGTGATAGGACTGAAATTTTCCATAGCCTTGAAACGCGACAGAGAAAGGAGCCAGGAAGAGCTCCTCAGTCTGAGAGAAAGAGGATATAGGGGATTGCTTGCCGACTGCTCCAAGTGGGGATTCGTAAAGGACGAAGTCGCGAAGCTGGGCATGACAATGTCGTGAAGACGAACAAAGTAAATATGTCTATATCGATTCTATTTTCAGCTCATATTGACAACTCCCCTAGCACAGACACCATTTACTTCAACAGCCTTCCACCATCCGAACTCGCAATCGTCCCTGTGACATAGTGGTCCCGCATGAACCACCCATACCCCTCCGCTATATCCCTCACATCCCCCCATGTCTGCAATAGCGTGTACGCCTTCTTGATCTCCGCTTCCTTCTCCCTCCCCACGTTGTCTACAAACTTCTGGAACAGCGGCGTGTCAATCGCACCTGGCGCCATCAGATTCACGCGGATGGGCTTCAGATCCACGGCAAGGCCGCGCATGAGGCCCTCCGACGCGCCGCCCCACGAGGCCCCAATAGACCACCCCTCCATCGGCTTCGTGGTGTTGGTTCCACCAGTGAGCGTGAAGGACGAACTGGTAGCCGCGTTCATATACGTTCCCGTAGCGAGTAACTTTCCGATCAGCACCGAAGTCAACCATCGCACGTTGAACCCCTGAAGTGCATTGTCGGCGCTGACTTCGTGGATCTTGGGGAGGAACAGCGCGTCGCCTGCGCAATGAACAATATGGTCAAGCTTCTGCTCACCGCCGTTGGTAACCTTTTCGAACAGGGCTTTCAAATTGGCCTCGAGGTTCGCGGTGTCGGAGAGGTCGAGAGCGACGCCGCGCACGCTGGCCGACGGGTACAGTGACTGTAGCTCTGCCGCTTTGGCGTCGGCTTTGGGCTGCGCAGAGCCGGATATGGTGACGATAGCACCGTTGGAGAGGGCCATGGAGGCGACGCCATAGCCGATACCTGAGGTTCCACCGAAGACGAGGACGCGGGCATTTTGGAGGCGGTTGGGGTGGGCCATTGTTAGGGTGTTGGAATTAAAAGATGTGTGAGTGTATTTGATATTGAAGAGCTGATTGCGATTGAACTTAGACTTGAATGAGTTGAATGGATTGATGTATCCTCCTACCAGCGCTCGCACTGTCTTATGTACCACCATCATCACCACATCTCAGTGCTTAACTCCACGACCGCGGGTCTGAGCAACGTGCGTACCCCGAGCCCGCTCGTCCCCGCACATCCGATGAAAGAAAGCTTACAAAAGACATGCTTGATAGGCGTTCTGTAGGTCATAGCAGGGATAACTGGCGGACGAGGCGGGCTCGCTAATGCACGAGCGGCGACGCTAGCGGTACGGCGGGCCTTTCTGACCAACTGCGCACAAGGGACGACGTAGACATGATCGGCTGTGACTGGATCTATTGGGCAATAACCGAAGGACGCAAAGGAGGAGAAGACATCGCAAGAATAGTTGCTGATAAAACATCGCTGAAAAGAATGTCACTGGAAAAAATGAGACCAACGCCTTGTACCCGCACTCCTTGTCATACTGGTAGATCCTGAAATACCGCTCGATCAATTTCAATTCTCGTCTTCGTCTGGACGGGTTCCGCTCCTCTTGCAAATGGCACACAGTGCATTCGGAATCATCGCACCTAGCCCCGTTACTGGACTTGCTATCCATGATCTTAGCTATATACCTTCTGTGGTACGTTCAGAGACTGACGATCGAAGATACCTCGGACTCTGTGGTCAAGTACCACCGCCAACACAGCAACTGAGATCCCGGCAGCACCAATCGCAACATTGATCCAGTCACTCCCGTTCGGACCCCACTGTTGGTTTGGCGGCAGATTGCCATTGTGGGAGGCATTTGAAGTGATGTTGTAGGAGATGGTGGGAGTTGTGATTGGGTGCATGTTGTATGGGAGCACTGGAGCCATATTAGAAGGGCAGAATTTGGTGCGAGTATGATATTGATTTGTTAAGTCAATCAATCCTGACGGAATTTGACTGTCGATCTGTATCTCGATGGGACTGGAGTGATGAGAAGTGTTGGTGTGAGACGATGGGCAAGTTGTGAGAGCGAAAGGTCTATTTGTACTTGGAGATGGCACCCAGGCTGGCTTGCATACTTGGTTGAGGCAGAATGGCTCGCTACTTCGTCCCTTTTCCGAACTGGGTAATCGAGTTCATGCAGGTACACGACCCTCTTCCATACCGTAGTGCGCCTTGTGAGAAACAGAAATTTGAACGTCAAGGTGGCCGGGAGCTAGTCTAGTGTGGTAGATTCTGTGGCTACTAGTCAGGGCGGGCCTTGTGTAAGCGCAAGAACTGATGTCAATGTATGACACCATATCATAGGGAGTGACAGAAGAACATTGCGTTGCCATTTTCAACAGTGGTGCCTGATAGACTATTAGTGAGATTGTGGTCGTGAGGCTTCCGGGAAGAGTCTTGCAAACCCGACTGCTTTGCGAGAACTCAAAAGAATAGGCGCTGGAAACTTGAACACAGCTTGCTGCAACGAAGGTGAGATGTCGTGCCGCCGCGCAACGCGTTCCATGGCCCCATTTCTGGCACACCAATCTCAGCGTGTCATTCACATCTTTACTAATAGCATGTGGACCAGTTGTCGAAACGGGGCCACGTCTTGTAGGCCGCCGGTGCACACAAGGCCGTCGGGAACAGCAGACGCGGGACTGGAGCAGCGTGTGCAGAGTTTTCTCGCTCTATGCAGGGCCGGGCAGACTCAAGAGGGCACTTCCCCGAGTGCCATGAGTCCACCTCCTACGGGTATGCAAGCAGGATGCACGTACGTGCGTCGTCAGTGACTAACGCTGCGCTAAATCGACCAGTGGCGCGATACTGGTAAAGCAGGTACAAGATGCTGCGTATCCGCCGGGCCGAATATAATGGGCGAAGCGTGCAGCTGATATTCACCTGGAAGTAGATCTTGTAAGGGATTGGCCACTCCCAGCACTTATTGCCACAAAGGAAGGCCCTGATTGAGTTTTGTCAGATGTGAGCGAAACACGGCTTGTTGCGCGTATGCATCGCAAGGCTATCCAGAGCAAACTCAACGGCCACTTCGTCCCATAATCTGTTTATCAATCGAATGTTGTTCTCGGTAAACGCATCTCGCATACCCGCGAACTGGTGCATTCGACTGCCGCAAGCTGGAGTATGATACTCTGAAGCGCTCGGCGAAGTCGGATGCTGAGCCACAGTTGCGAGGTATCTATTTGCAATCGATAACGAAAGTTTGGGACCCGGTGAAATAGCGAGTCCGGGGCCCCGCATCATCCAAAGACCCCAAGGCTGAAACAAAGCGGCCGCCCTAAACCTTCCAGCACACCCTCGCTTCGGCAGCTTGCCGGTGGTCTGGAGAATCCTGCTGTGCCTGTCAATCTCTTGCAAGACGGCGCCCGTCCCGTGGTGTGCTGGCGACGACCTGCATGGCGTCACTCCGCCTGGCAGCGAGCAGGTAATCTCTTCTATGGCTTCCAGACGAACGACACTTACACGGTTTTTAAAAGAAAACTCTGCTGCATTGACTATTTTAGAACCTAGCCGGCGCAAGCCGGCTGGCAACTGCATCTTCATACTTACTCTACTTAGATCATCACACGGTATCGTTCATGCATGGCCCGTGCTGTGACGGCGAGCGGACCCGTGACCCAACTCCAGTTGCGGCGCCAGGCCCACGGTACATCCCGTGCGGAAGCGGCCGTTATGGGCTCCACTGCTCACCTCGGCAACATCAAGACCCACTCTTCAACATCCAAACTTTGTCAATACAATGCTGTTTCATGTTTTCATGGGCCTTATCTACCTGACAGGAAACGGCACCCAGAGCCAGATTTAGGACAAGGTGAACTCCAAGACTAGAATATCGAGCCTCCGTGTCCCGGATCCATGGTTCCATCCCCAGCACCATTGGCCGGCGCGCGCACCACTACTCAATACTACCTTAAGCCAGAGCATTGCGATTCCGCACACACTACCTTGGGCACGTCTTGAAGCCGATACAGAGACGAGCAACATAACCCTCCGAGCGTCCCCTGAAGAATCTGTGGAACAGCACGGCCCTTCCTGTCGCTACGACACAAGCCTGTAGATATCTCCTCCACTAACCATCTCCCAAACGCCCCCCTTCCGATCCCCAACCACAACCACCGCATCCGCCCGCCCATCCAGCATCTCCCACACCCCCGGGGACCCCGTATACCGCCACACACTCCCATCCTCATGCCGACTATACACAAAGCTCCCGACCGCGTACACCGCCACACTCCCACCCTCCTCGATCGTCCGCCAAAACCACTCCGTCGAGTCGAGCCACACGACGCTCCCGTCGCTCTGCAGCTTGTAGAACTCCTCCCCGCCAACGGCGATCGCGATGTTCGACGGGTTTGAGTCGACAACTTGCCACCCGTCGGACGTGTAGGGGTACTCGGAGCGCACGACGTCGCCGTTGGCGAGCAGGTTCCAGAGGGTTGCGGAGTCAGAAGCGGCGAGCTGGCGGGAGCCGGGCGCGGAAGGCTGCGCGATGGTGAGCCAGGTCTGGCCGGAGCCGGAGTATCGCGCGACCCAGCCGTCTTTGCGGCGCATATAGACTTGGTCCGCGGCGGCGGAGATGTCGATGACGTTGGAGGAGGCCGGGCTGATCTGCTGCCAGGTGGAGCTGCCCGCGGTGAGCTTCCAGATCGTACCATCTGTATGGCGCTGGTAGAGGAAGTTGTTGGAGCCAGAGATCTGGATCGTGTCTTTATTGTTATCGACGGACGTCCAGGTACCAGAGGGATTGTACCGGAGGATCTGACCAGTGGATCGCAGCTGGTAGAGTCCATCGAGGGTGCTGACCGCACCAGAAGCAGACGAGATCTGGATGACGCCCTTACTCGCGACGTTGCTGTCGATTCTGCTCCACCGTGGGTTCTTCCAGCCGTAGACGCTGTGGATGCCAGCTTGGTCGTCGGGGTGGATGGGGCGAATGACGCCCTCGAAGAAGGGAAACATGATAGCTGGTTCAACTTTGCTGTGGCTCAACCCGAGAGCGTGGCCGATTTCGTGAACTGCGGTATAGTTGAAGAGCCGGTCGTCATTCCACGCGAAGTCGTCATTGAATGTGATATTTATCAGACCGGACGACAGAGCCAGACCATCTGCTATCATGTTTGTGAACGCGTAGACATCCTCGGTAGGGCCCATTGACATGAAGCGGATGTATATGTCAGCTCGTAGTGTGCTTGACGGAGCTTCGGTGATAGTTAGTGGCGCTATTTGTGTCCAACGAGCAAATGCAGCACTGATAAGAATTAGTGAACGGGCCATGCGATCTCAGATGGGAAGTAGATAAAAGAGTCCGCGGATATAGGGTGGCTTACCTGACAAGCGAACGTTGCTGTGCAGGAGGCAAGTCGGCCGTGTAGTTGACAAAGCGATATGTGATCGAAGTATGGTCCCATTTGGGCCCCCACAAGACATAGCGACTCTGCAAGGTACTGTTGTCCAGAGATTCAGATGGGTTGTACTGGGGTATTGTTCCACAGCGTGGCTTGCTCATGACTGTGTCTAAGTGCACGTCGTATACTCCCGTCTCCGGAACCTTTAGCACCTTCTGGATCTTACGTATTGCAGCAGGCAGCTTCGAGTCTGGAATGGTCCCATCCTTCTTCAACCAGCCATAAGCTTTGAAAAAGTTATGCACATTCTTGGATCGTTTGTTTTTGTCGACACGCAAAACATCGGCTGGCTGGGGTGTAGGAGTAGGTGTGGGAGCAGCGCTTGGGATGATGGACGTTCCTCTGCCCACGAGATCGTTGATAGGACCGGAGACACAGGACCCAATGAGTCCGGTAAGGAGTATCGCGAAGAAAGCCTTCATATTTTTAACGGAAAAGCTTCGTTCAACGTGATAAAGCGATGAGAGTGTTTTGACGTCGTATTCTTGTCAAATTGTGAAGGTAATGAATGAATGTCTCATGTGTGTAAGAGTGGGATGGCCCCAGACAATCTCCGCTCACGAAAGCGAAAGTCATACAGCAGAATGTAGGTTTGAGAATCAATACAACAGTTTACCTATTCAAGCGTATTTTGGGGGATTTCTGTACAGATGTCGATTGTTGTCGTACTTGCTCGGACATTGTGTCGTATACTCGGCTCATCAAGAGAGGCGCAGTGCTCTGCTCTCAGCTCGAGAGGGGAAAGATGTCAGGTCCGAAACCCAAAGGCGGGTCATACCGTCCGAGTGTTGAGTGCAACCCGGGACAGCTCGCGGTCAAAGGTGGAGCGCTCATCAATATTGTAGTGAAACGCCATGTTGGACCGACAGCACGAAGAACCAACCTCGTATGCAGCGCATGGGTGGCGATTTTCGATTTCGGGTCCGCTTCGTTCTGGACTGTTTCCCCTGAAATTGAAGTGAGCATGTTAGAAATTTGGGATACTTTAGTGTCGCCTCCGGGGACTGTGTCATTGGACTTGAAGAGACGGTCCTAGCGCTAATCTTTGCTCGTTGACGTTGTATGGTAACCCCAATATAGGAGCTGTATACAAGTCAGCCGGAGATCTGCGCAGGCATTCTGCCAGGTCCGGTGGGTGGATCCATCGTGGGGATACAGCTTTGAGATTGTGTAACTGTATAGATGAAACCGCGGAGCAACCATGCAGGTTAGGCTGAAAAGGACTACAGCAGGGACGCCGGAGTAGTCATCGTTCACGTCAATGGAGAAACCTCTCAATAGCAAATGTTCTCATAGTCCTGCGCAGTATGTCGACGAGAAATCGAAGTCAGTGAATAGCGCATTGCACTTAATGTCGATCAGCAATCGAGGTGGTCTGGGCACTTCTCGTGTACGATAATTTGCGACATATTGGATGTGAGGCTACCGGCTTTGGGAAGCCGCGCAGTCGGTAATGCAGGTAATGTCCAGGGAAAGCGCAGCGTGACCTTATAACTGATGCACGGCAATTGAACTATGGTTGTGTTTTCGTGCGTCATCAACAAACATAGTGTCAAGCGTGACATTGTCTCTTCTTGGAGGGGATCTATGGAAGAAGAGGGGTGGATATCCGGGAGAAGGAGCCACCCGCTTTAGCGTTCTAACCCCGGTCTAGCTGCCGGCAAGCGCAATCATACACAGTACTCAAATCCTGTCTTACGAGCACATTGCACCAGACTAGTTGGTATTGTCAATAAAAATCGGGAAGTGTCATGGACCAGAAAAGTTGCATCTTAGGATCAATAATGATGTAGAGCTGTCGGCTAAGAGACTTTCAAGCCTGGGAGCGTTTGTGTCCATTGCTGCTGCGAGCGACCAGCTGTATGCTTGCCTTTAACTACATCGAGGTGAGAATCCGCACAGCAGCCCGGTCCTCACGGCGCTGGTGACTGGAGTCCCAGATGAAGATATCAGTCGTTTCGTCGTGGGTGTTGTTAAGCTTGGGACCGTCTTTATGTCGTCGTAGAAGAGCCCATCCTACCTGCTCATACTACTAATCATCTCTCGCTGTGTCTGCCTGTCTCGATTTGTCACGCTCAGCGGTGGGATACCTGTGGGTTTCATTAGCGAACGTCAGTTAGTCACGCAGCATGTCAGTTTCTCACTCCTCAGGTCTCCGACGACATCCTTGGCCTTGCCAAAATATACTTCCTGCAGCAAGTTGCGCATCTTGAGCTCCATATCTTCAACCATCTTGCCAATGTTGGCGACGTGCGAGCCATCGTCTTCGACAGCCATATCCTGCTCGACTTGGCGAACCATGTTGCCGGACAGATCGAGACCGCCGAGTGCTTCCGATTCGGTGCCGAGAGAGAGTATGACGGTGGAGGTGAGCTTGTAGTGAGCAGTGCGCGCGCGGTCTTGGGCATCGAAGACGTGGATGGAGTCCCAGCTGCCACCCTTGACGGCTGTCTCTGTCAGCATGCTTTGCGCGGTTGTGCGCAGACAGACGTACACTTCTTGAGCAGCACACAGCCTGCAAAGCCGTCGTCCATGTCCCAGAGGTAGACGCTCGATATGCCACCCTCAAAGTACCTGTCCCCGTCAGCTGTGCCTCCACGGTGCTACCGGTCTTCCTCCAGCTGAGACCACTCACAACTCCCGGTATACGTCAAAAGCCTCGTTGGCCTTGATCTCCATCTTCCGTATGCGTTCGCTCGGCGTGATGCCCTCGTCAATCGGCGGCTCGAAGTTGTTGCTCCATGGACTCCGCCAGCTGTCGCCGTCTCGGTTATAGTCGCAGCACAGGAAATCGCGCTTCGTTGACGAGCACCTCTTCACCGACAGTGGGATATCGACAGATTCGAGCAGCTCCTCTTCCAGGGAGGGGTTCAGTTCGATGATGTTGTCGACGTTCTGCTTGACATCTTTGGGGTTCAGCCGTCGCAGAAGGTCGCTGGCACGTATTAGCTGGCAACGACGCGCCCAAAGGCTGGGGGAGGAGAGATGCTGACAGCGCGCTATCTATGGGTTCTGCCATGTTGATTCCGTGGCCAATGTAGTGCTGGGGGAGGTACAGCTCAGCGGAGTTGTGGCGTGTGTGCTTGGCCTTGCCTAACCCCTCCAGCAGCGTGGAGCTGCACGAGTCAGGCCGCCGGGGGTCGCCCATTGCGGTATAGCGCGACCTCCGAAACCTCCCTCGTGTAAGTGGAAACTCAATGACGATGTCGCTGTTCGAGGAGCGTGTAGACGTTGTAATAGATACAGAGCCAGTATGTTAGATCGGGAAGTGTCAAGCTCTATCTATACGTCCTTCGCTTTCCTGGTTGATAGCGAATGTTTGACGGGCTGCACCTTCCACTGCCTGACTTGCGACCGTTTCACATTCACGCCAGCAAGAGCCATAAGTACGCATTCGAGTCCATCATTGACACAGCCTTGCTGCCACACCCGTATCTTCAGTGACCAGACTTGCCAAATTACAGAATAGTTAAGGCCTCATTTCCAGTTGAGCAATCGGAAAGTGACAGCTCGAGTTCATGGTGACAGCACTGCATGGTTGAAAATCAATGTATTGACCAAGCAGCTGCAGAAATGCTTTACTTTTTGTGGGTAATTGGCCTGATACGGGTGAAGTGATATCATGTTGCATCTGAAGGCCAGTTCTGTATCACCACAGCACGGACAATGGAAAGCAATGGTACCTTTGTATGCTAAATGTCCTCCTCGATGGCCATTTGACTCATATGGCGTGTGTAACCAGCGTTAGAAAAGTCTTTTCTAGCGACTCGGGACTCGACCGCGAATATCTTTGCATCCATGGTCTGCAAAACTGGCGGAAACCACCCATTCGCATGCACGCATGTACGGTCCTGCCGCACCTGGGTGATAGATTCTCGCTCGCCGCCCGTCAGCTTCATTTTACATTGCGTTGCCTGGGTGAAGTCGGCTGTTTGTCGCATTGCACGCCATGGCGTAGTATCTGCGTGCACTCACCTTCACCTGGGCAACATCGTGCCCCATTGCATATAAAACGTCGACACCCGACACAATCTCTCTCCTCACGCACGACATAGTTTGACTTCCTAGCCAAGTGCTTCTCTTGCCTCCATCTACTTTGTCCACCACAAGCCTTTAGGCCTCCAAGCCCCACGTCTACCACAATGTCCGACTCTGGCAACGATGCTGGCGACTCCGGCTCCAGCTCCGGTCCTTCATTCACTGAGCGCGAAATGCAGATGCTGGCATGGGCCATGCAGTCCCTCAAGTCTGGTCCTCCTGACGTAAGTCTTTCCTCTAACAGTGGCGCACCCTGTGCTAATTCATTATGATAGATCGACTACGAGAAGCTGGCTCAATACGCTGGCATGACCAACCCGCGCTCCGCCGGCAACGCTTGGGCAAAGATTCGCAACAAGCTCAACGCCGCAACTGACGGTGCTATTGCTACGCCCAAAAAGACGTCGCAGAAGAAGAAAGCCGCGGCGAAGGCCGAGAAGACTTACGACGACGCTGATGGCGAGCCGGAGAGTAAGTGTTATCGCAATTTCCTTGGCTGAACCCTCGATGCTAACAGCTTCCAGCGCCCAAGAAGGCCACGCCTCGCAAGCGCACTCCCAAGAAGCAGGAGGTGGATGGCGAGGAAGCTTCTCCCAAGAAGCGTGGTCGCCCGGCCCGCCCCAAGAACAAGAAGTCTTCCGACGAGGAGGAGGCCGGTAAATGAATCAGCCTACATCGTGCTAGGCTATGCTATGCATTGCTAACCAACCGACAGCTGCCGTCGAGACCGAGGCTACCGCTGACGACAAGGTTAACGAGAAGATGGAGGATGTCGACGATGGCAAGCCTGAGGCCACCCCCGCTCAGGAGGAGATCTAGGTGCGGTGTCCGTGACCGCTATGTCGACGCAACCTGATTCTTTTCCGCCGTTCTTCCAACGCTCAAAAGACTTTGGCTGCTGATATGGGCTACATCTCTTCTCTCACGGAGTTATTGGCATGATTCCAAGGGGCATTTGGCGTCATTGACGGAAATTGAGCCGCATACCATGGTGCCGTTCGCCATGATCAGCGCATTGGTCTTCTGGAATTTTGGCTCGAGTATCATCTGTAGCTGTCAGTAGCTGCTACCAATGCATGTCATATGACAAATCGCAATGTCTTCCCGGCTCTAGTGATTAGCATGCTTCGGGTGTGACAGTATCCGTTTAGACTGAACTCGAAGCGTTGATAGCATCGCGGAATGGACAGGAGATACCCCATCGCCCCAGATAAGACAGTCCCTCATGGCCGACGGTATGGAAAGGCTCTTTATGGCTTCAGTAGCTGTCACGACCATGAGCTAGCGACTCTGGCAGTATCGGCGAGCTTCGGCAAGCGTACTAACTCTGATCTTATACGTCTAATCATTGTCCGTGGACGTAGATGTAGGATGTGGTACAGGAGCGGCCTGTGGGAGAAGTCGCAAGTGGGGTCCGGGTCTGTGCTCAGATCTTCGAGTCCCCACCCGACTACTCAACGCTCTACTTCATCCTTGCATCGGCAATAAGATCTCATCGATCCAAGTTCAATCTACAGGAGAATCAAAACAAACACATGGGTCGCGCCAATCGCCAGATGCGCCGTGTTTCGATCTTCCCACGCGTCTAGTGTCGACGTTCATGTCCCACTCCACGCGGGCTAGCTTCCTTCCACACTAATGCAGATCTGAATGTCGTGATCGGACCCCAGGATTTCGTTTCCAACACCAAACACAAAGCCATGGCTCGTTCTCTTCCCGCCATCGACTTGGGCCTGCCGATAAGCCAGCCGCGGAGGAAATCCCCTGTCATCGCGAACCGCCTTCCAATAGCACGTCCCAATGACTGCCAGGGCGCCGGCTGACTATGCCTGGAGGGTGGGCTTCGCCCGCTCGCTTCAAATCCACCGGATGGTGTCATCGGCGGGCGTTTTGAGATGTGGAATACTTACTGACGTAGGTATGTGAGTGGACAGTACTCTTAAGGAGGTGTTTCCGTTCCACGACAACATTTCGGCTGCATATCGTTCACCACTTGCGGCTTCCGGAACCATGGCTTCGGAAAAGGATGAGCTCGAGAGACCTGGTGCGTCAGCCAACTCTGATTCAGACCTGGAGGGCATTGCGCAAGGCCTTGTCAACGAGAAGGCACTCCTCAGAAAACTTGACTTGAGGCTCCTCCCGGCGGTCTCTATTTTGTATCTGCTTTCGTTTCTGGATCGCAGCAATGGTGCGTTTTGCGATCTCGTCTCATCGCCTAGTGGACTTTGCTGACACAAGAGCTTAGTCGCCAACGCGAGAATCGAAGGTCTACTCAATGACCTAAAGCAATCTAACGGCAAACCCATGACTGGAAATCAATACCTGACTGGTCTGACGCTGTACTTCATTGGATATGTGCTCTTTGAACTGCCTTGCAACATTGTGTTAAAGCGCACGACGCCGAAATTCTGGCTTCCGACTTTGACGATCGCATGGGGTATTGTCGCAACTCTAATGGGAGTTACGCAAAACATGGCTGGGTTCCTCACGGTCCGGTTCTTGTGGGTCACTCTGTATCGGCTACTTTTTGTAGCAGAGTATTGACATGTGTGCAGCCTTGGTGTCACTGAATCCGGTCTTTTTCCCGGTGTGGTGTATTATCTTTCGATGTGGTACAAAAGAGATGAGCGCCAGTATCGCATCTCTCTTTTCTTCAGTTGCGCTTCCCTCGCAGGCGCGTTTGGAGGTATCCTTGCATATGGAATTGGTCACATGCGAGGAGTTGGCGGTTATGCTGGCTGGCGGTGGATTTTTATTCTGGTATGTTCAGTCAGCATTTTGGCATTCAGTGAACCTTACACTGTCCAGGAAGGACTCGCTACAATAGTAATTGCGGCCCTTGCGTACTTGTTCATCTCAAATTACCCGGAGACTGTGAGCTGGCTGTCCAAGGAAGAGCGCTCCTACATCAACGCTCGTCTCAAAGCCGACAGCGATGCAACACACGACGAGAAGTTCACCTGGGCATCTGTTCTCAACGCTGTCAAGGATCCAAAAGTTTGGCTATACGGTGCTTGCTTCCATACAATGAGTTTGCCTTTGTACACTCTGTCACTATTTTTGGTAAGCCGACTGTCCGTTCAGTTTGAAGGACGCGCGTTAACAGTGTCAGCCTACTATCATCAAGGACATGGGCTACACATCCGCGCAATCGCAACTTCTTTCTATTCCCCCTTACGCAGCAGCCACGCTCTTCACCATTGGATGGGCAATCCTTGCTGAAAAGTACAAGCGTCGCGCCCTCTTCACAATTACCACATCAACGCTGGCCATCATTGGATATATTATCCTTCTCACAAATAAGCATCCTACACAGAAACCTGGGGTATCCTATGTTGGGACCTTTTTCGCAGCTATGGGCATTTATCCCTCGGTCGCGCTGGTGTTGTCCTGGCCCGCCATCAACGTTTCGGGGCAGACAAAGCGAGCTACAGCTAACGCCATGCAAATCTCTATCGGCAACTTGGGCGCAGTCATCGGAACTCAGTTGTATCGTCCAGCTACTGCGCCTCGATATGTTCTGGGCCACGCGGTCGCATTGGGATATCTGATTGGTAATGTAATCGTAGTCAGTACGCTTTGGTGGTTGCTGGCGAGGGAAAATGAGCAGAAGCAGGCGTATCTTGCGGCCAACCCTCAGACCAACGGGTTTCACGACTCAGAAGAGGATCTGAAGCTAGGAGACAAGCACCCGAGATGGCAATTCAATACCTAGGGATTTCCAGAGGTTAGGTATGGTGACAAGGCTAGTGAATTCGAGACTCTTTTCATGACAGTAGATACCAATACCACAATGGAAGCGAGATATGTTGAGATACTATCCATATCATGTTTGATGCTCTCGGTGCTTTCGTATGGTGGAATTCGGAACCAGTGTTTTACTCGTGTCCTCATCAACTTGCGGCAGTAACCCCGCCAAACATATATTGCTCGGATGCCGCACCCCGCTCAGGCTGTTCTGATCCCTGCTCTCTGTATGGCAATAAGAGGGAATGTCCCAGTGCCCTGCAACCATTCTGCGCGCCGCGTTGGCCTGCTAATGGAAATAATATTACCGCTGTATATGCAGTGTAACCATCCCACCGTGTCTACTTTCCAGCGCCAGGCACAACCACCAGACCAAATTGCCATTCACGACCTGTGACTCCGGCGTGCAATGCTCTTTCTACAACCGCCAAGATGGCGAAGCTGATTCAATCCCAGAGCGCAGTACCTCCTTCGCGCAAAGCAAGCAATACCGGAAAGCTCGAGCTTGTGAGTACACCTCTATATTCATGCCAGCCAGGTGACAGCTAACAGCCCCCGACAGTCCACTGCACAATTCCTAAGCTTCTCTTTCACCCTCCTCACCTTACCTCTCCTTCTCCAAACCCTCTACACCATCTACTTCAGCCCCTACTTTGCGCCCCTCCACGCCCCACAAAATGACTCAAGCACATCCATCAACCCCTCCTCCCCGTCTCTCCTCACTGCCTGCCGCGCACACACCTACACCACGCAGATCGTATCCCTCGACCCACTTATGATATACATCAACAATTTTACCTCTGGCGCCGAAGCCGAAGCTCTCATCAAGCTGGGCGCGGACGATTTCGAAGACAGCTTTATCTCGCGGTCTGGCGGTGGGAATCAGAAGGTCAGTGGGAGGACGAGTCAGAGTGCGCCACTCGCGGTCGAGGAGCCGCTTGTTGCTTGTAGTAAGTGTGCTTGACTCCCCTAGAGACATTGTAAATAAATGCTGACATAAGGTTTGATTCAAGTCGTCGACCGCGCCCGCGCCTTCCTGGGAACGATGCTACATGCACATGAGCCATTCAGCACGTACGTACTTCCCATCCCCCTCTCCTCCTCTTTGTATCCTTTTCCTTGTCCCCTCATCGCTTTCCTCGCTAACCCTTACAGTCCCCAACTCGTACGCTACTTCCAGACCCAACGCTACGATCTGCACACAGACTTCTGGCCGCGGCACCAGCGCCTCTCCGACGGCAGCGGGCGGCTGTTCAATCGGCCGGCGAGCTTCTTCGTATTTCTGAGGGATAATTGCACGGCTGGAGAGACATGGTTTCCTGGCGTCAGCATTGAGGATGGGAAGGAGGTCGGGCTCGGAGGGAGGGTGAGGAGGGGAAAGGACGATGGTGATGATGGGAAGGGTGTGACATTTAAGCCTGTGAAGGGGAGTGCGGTGTTTTGGGTTAATATCGGGGAGGATGGGGTGGGGGATCGAAGGGTCGTGCACGCGGGGTTGCCGGTCGGGGAGGGTGAGAAGATTGGGATGAATATATGGCCAAGGAAATTCTATGCGGCGCAGGATGATTGAGTGGAGGATCCAGCAGGATAATTGGGCTGTCTTTGGGCTGTCAGGGAGCCGCTGGTTGCGATGTGCGGGATATGAATGGAAGGGTATTCTGGTGGTGTTCATTGATCTTGTTTGTAATGGACAAACAGCACAGTGAGGATAGCTTGATAGGGTGGGATTTAACAACGGGACTTTCCAAGGAGTAACGTTCCCCAATATCAGATCAATCTGTCTATGGCAGTCTCTATATCTAAGACTAACAACAACTTCCTGATCCTCGTGTTCTACTCCCATACTGGCAGCGAATCGTAAAAAATCATGTGGCAATGCCACGCATCTTGGCTAGGCAACCTAGCTCTCGAGTAGACCTTCCTTCTGTGCCGAGCTCTGCTGCGTTTTATCTTTGTCTTCATCAATTGGTCGCCACGATTACCTTCCTGCTCGCAGGCTTCAATGAATTCCAAAGAAGTGAAGCATGAGAAGCCGTAGTGAAAATTATGATCGTTGGAGCTCCTGGGCAACCGACATATATCATGAACAACATATGCAGATAAACGAGTGCGACGAAACATTGCCAGAGTCAACAATGAGATTCTACATCTTATTGTGTACCTAACCAGTAGTGCGATAGATAGCAGGATCGTTACGTTGCTCATGTAGATAGCTTTTGCTTCGGCCATGACTTGGCGGCATGCGAACAGCAATGAAGGGCTTCCTTGCCAGCCGGTCGAGGGCATTCCACGCTTTATGAGCTTTATGGGGCAGATCTAGGTGTCTTCAAAGGCGTAGCCGTATATTTCGTTCCGGATCTCGCCTGGAAAGCGCAGTCGTGGCGAGCCATTCCAATTACGTGCTGTGCAGCGTATGCGTTAGTGGAAAAATTAATTAAGGTCATCGAGTAACAATAAAGCACTTGCACTGCTTCTCTAATCGCTGCGATGTCGCGGCTGGAGGTGGGAGGCAGCGTTGGCCAAGACGACCTGATCACCCTCCAGGCTACCATCAAGGCCGCTTCCATTGGTACGGGTGTCTCAGGTGTGGAGTTGGCAGGAACTTCGGAAGAGGTCTATTGCAACGTGGGTGATGTGAGAGACGCAGTGCGGAGAGTTTATGTAGGCTCGGCGGGGGTTTCTGGACCACTGTTGACGCATGTCTCTGTAGGAAACAAAGCTGCCCGATGAGTCCCAGTCCTCCTTTACTTATCTGTCTTTCACTCTACCTAGGTAATAATGCCGCCCAGCGGCCTTCACAGCCTTGAAACTTCATTGCTCGAGACGAAGAAACCTGGAAAGGCATACACTCCCACCATCAAAATTTCTCAAGAAGCTTAGATCACTACTCAATGACCGTCCAGTTTAGTCTTTGAAGGAAAGCTCATGAATGGCAATGCATTCCTGAAAACGTTGTACCGTTGGGTTTACCCCTCCTCCTCCTCCTCTTTGATGTTGTTCTCCAACCTTTTAATGACGCGCGCCGGATTGCCTGCAACCACAGTGAATGGGTCCACACTCTTTGTGACCACCGACCCGGCTCCAACTGTGACGCCTCGCCCGATGTTCACACCTGGCAAAATATAAGCCCCTCCACCAATCCAGCAATCGTCTCCGATATGTATCTCTTTGCCCATCTCTGGGCCAATGATGCCCTGCCGGATCGCTGGATCCACGGGATGCGTCGCAGTGTAGAGGGACACGTTTCGACCTATCAACACGCGCGCACCAATACTCACTTTGCAAGTATCTAAGACCATGAAATTGGGTCCAATGAAAGAATCTCGGCCAACTGTGATATGGATTCCGTAGTCGATGCGCATTGGGCCTTCGACCCAAGGATCACGGCCAAATTGAGCATCGTCTTCTTCTTGGATGGCGGCCTGTGGTGGCAATGGGTCTGTGTTTCCCAAAATGCTGCTTGGCGGTCAGTAGGCATTGAAAGCCGCATTTTAGACATTGACGCACTCTCTCCACATTGCTACCTGTTCTCTTCGCGTGGGATCCTCGGCAGCGTTGTATTTCCGGCAAGCTATTGCGCATCGACGTCTTGCCCAGGTCATTTCGGGGCCAAAGGAGTAGTATAGCTCCCCTCGGAGCATCTTTTGATATTCATCCACGCTACTGAGAGCCTTCTTGAGTTCCGGAATGCTCGTTTTGTAGCTTGGTACATCTTTGATTGAGCCCATGTTTGTAATGTACAATGAGAAAATTCTCGAGATGAACGTGGATTTTCCAAGAAATAAAATAAAATCGACGCACTAAGTCGTGTGTTGACGAGGAGCGAAACAGCGTCGTGAGGTGGCCAAAGGTTTTCCCAAGGCGCGTCATGCGTAAGAACTTTGGAAATACGCGAGGCACTTGCCGCTACCGATATCTGGGCCATACACGTTCAACCAATGATGCTTGGCCTCAATGACACTGTTTCTACACCGTGCAAGGAACAATTGCAACGTTCTCCAACCGTGGGTGCCAGTGGAGGAAATCACCTCTTTGGGTTAGAGGGCTGTTCAGATAACCTCTCGCGAAGATCGCTCGTCTTCTTTCGGTCCACTTGTTCTCCAGCTAGTCCATGCTGGCCACCCAACCAAAGACAATACAAGTGGGTCTTTTTCGAGTGCATTGAACGCTTTGCCTATCACAGGAAACATACCAACCTCAATCTCGTGCTGCATTGTAGTACGCATACAATTCGCCCGCCCTCGTGGATACTTGCATCCAGTGCAGCAGCGAAGATGTCCACTTTGGCAATCGTCCCGCAACTTTATGCCTTAGAAGTGCCTAGAAAGCCATTCCTTGGCGAGAGTCATTGTAACAACATTGACTGGCTCTACTTGAAGTCGTGCGATAACAGGTGCAACAGAGGTACAAGAGTGACAAGAGCTCTTTCAGCAGGGTCACTTGACTGCTTCTTCTTTTCCATAATCTCATCCCAGTGCACACGCCTTGAACACTTTCGCTATGGGAGCTTCTACTTTGCTTCATCCTCTTGATCCCATCTCTCCCACGGAAATTCGCACAGCCTCCAACATCCTGTGACAACAAGCATATCCGGCGCCACTCAGGATCAAAGTTGTGGACTTACTCGAACCCCCGAAGAACGAGGTTCTAGCCTGGATAGCGAACAGTGCTATTTCTGTCGACAGGTGTGCGAGGGTATACTACCATGTGGCTACGTCACCTCACCTATGGAAAGCGGTTATCAACGTCATCCGTTGTGTTGTTGTATCGCAGGAAGAGCTTCGTGACGCTCAAGGACCAGTCGACTATACCGAGTGGGAACGTGTCCACAATGCATGCAATACGCATCCCGATGTGCTTACCGAGATCGGAAAGCTGAAGCTCCCAGAGGGTGCCAAAGTTGTCAATGACCCCTGGTCGTACGGTACGGACGACGGTGAAGAGAGAAGACGCATGTTCCAATGCTACATGTACATCGTGTTGAATGACGATCCTGAAGCGAACCATTACTCACTCCCTGCGCCATTCTCACCGGTTTTCGACGCTCACACCCTCGAGCTTTGTTGGATCGATTTTCTCCCATTAGGCACTGGCAGCGAGATTACCGAGACACAACCCTGGAACGCCGCTCATCCTGTCGAGTACTCGGAGCGGATTTTGGGCAGCGAATACTTCAGACAGGATCTAAAACCCCTCCAGATATTGCAACCGGAAGGCCCTTCGTTCACAGTCAAAGGCCATCGCATCGCATGGCAGAAGTGGGACTTCCATCTTGGCTGGAACTTACGAGAAGGTCCAGTTCTAAACAATGTCACGTACGGCGGTAGATCGTTATTCTACTGCGTCTCAATGAGTGAGATGACTGTGCCCTATGGCGATCCACGAACGCCTTACCACCGCAAGCAAGCCTTTGACCTTGGTGACTCAGGCTTTGGTCTGACATCCAACACACTGGAACTGGGCTGCGACTGCCTAGGGCACATCCATTACTTTGACGGATTCAGGTGCGATGCGCAAGGAAGTCCAGTGCTGATGAACAATGTTGTCTGTATGCATGAGGTCGACCAGGGCATTGGCTGGAAGCACACAAATTTCCGCAACAACAATTCTTCGGTCGTCCGGGACCGGCAACTCGTCCTTCAATACACAGCTACAGTTGCTAACTATGAATACATTCTGGCCTTCATCTTCGATCAAGCCGCCAGCTTGCATATTGAAGTCAAGGCCACGGGCATTGTGTCTACTATGCCTTCGAGGCAGGGCGTCCAACACGAATGGGGCACCACAGTAGCTCCCGGCGTTATGGCTGCCAATCATCAGCATTTGTTTAACGTTAGGATTAACCCGGCACTTGATGGACAGAGAAATAGCATCATTTACGAGGACTGTATTCCTGTCGCCAGTTCAGATCCAGAGCTAGATCCGTTTGGGAACGCCTTCCGTGTAAAGCCTACTACCATTACACAGCCAGGAGGTTATCAGCTGGATGTCGCAAAATCACGGGTCTACAAGATCATCAACCCTGATCACATCAACCAGATTTCTGGGAAACCGGTCGGGTACAAGCTGCATAGTATCCCTTCCCAGATGATCATGATGGGTCCATCCACGTTCAACTACAAGCGAGGCGTTTTCGCTAGCAGGCCAATTTGGGTCACGAAGTATAGGGACGACGAACTGTACGCTGCCGGGGAATTTACCAATCAGAGCCGCGAAGATACAGGTTTAGCCGTCTGGAGCGAGAGAAAGGAGAACGTCGAGAACGAAGATGTAGTGCTATGGCATACATTTGGGCTAACACACGTGACAAGACCTGAAGGTAGGTTTATGACAGCATCACAATCTGGAGACCGATCGCATATGCTGACTTGATTGATTTAGACTTCCCGGTCATGCCTGCTGAGAAGATGATGGTCTCGCTGAAACCTACAAGCTTCTTCGAGGTCAATCCATCAAACGATGTCCCGCGGTCGAACCAGAAGTTCAACAAGTCGAGGCTCACTGATTGCAGTGGCTGCCAGAGGAATGATTTGCGTATTTGATTGGCAAAATGCGTGACGGACTTGGCAGGTGCTCAGTAGATGATACACTCTGTCAGGCAGTGCTGTTGTGAAGCTTGTGTACCAATGAGGATCTGGTGTATTCATCTACATATAAAAAGCCTTTGTTCCAGTCGTGATGATATCGGGGCTAATATGGAGCATATGACCGCCCTCCTGCCCCGTTTTACTATTTTAGAGCTGTAAGACTATAAAGCTAGAACAAGGAACTCCATTACGGTGAACGCACACCGGACGATGGAAATCTGCGTGGGACCCATGAAAAGTTACCAGAAGTTTGCTTGTAGTCGACATGTGTCAAATCCGACCCTGATGGTGGCGATGTGCGATGTCACTTCGAGACACGGAGGTAGGTATGTAGAACGTTCCATCGCTTGATTGGCTCTGGGTAGTACACTTGGCCTTTGTAAAAATATAATCAGAAGAAGAGGAGGCCTCCGCAAGCACTCACAGTGCTTCCAGTCACCCATCTACTCTCCTCGCTTGCCAAAAATCCCACAATAGGCGCGATATCCCGCACCTCTCCCACTCGTGCCTCCGCAGGTGTTGAGTTTACGAGTGGCGTTAAATCATCGATGAACTCTTGGGTGCTGTTGAAGTATCCATCCGTTGCCACTGGGCCAGGATTGACGCAATTCACGGTGATACCTTTGCTTTGACCAAGCTCCGTAGCCCAAACACGCGCAAAAGATTCGTTGGAAGCCTTGCTGGCCGCGTAAACTGTGTGCTGAGCGACACCCATGCGTGCAGAACATGAGGATACGAGGATGATGCGGCCGCCATGGGGCATGTGGGGAATGACTTTCTGGGTGAGGAAGATAGGCGCTGCGCGAACAACTTCATCAGGATGATTCTTTCAATATTCGTCACTGAGACGCATACCTTTGACATTTAGATCAGTCTGCATGCCGTAAAATTCCTCCGTAATGTCAGGCAAATGGCAGTCGTCCCCGTTTCCCGCATTGTGAACGAGGATGTGTATGGCGTTATCTCCGCTCAGCTCTAGCGCCGCCTCCACCACCTTTTTCTGATCATCTGGCAGAACGACGTTGGCTTGAATCGCGATGGCGCGTGCACCAGATCCACAGCCCTCAATGGTGTTGACGATGCTTTCTGCCGCATTCTGACTCTTAGATGAGGTGTAGTTGACGACAACACTGGCACCCCGACGAGCGAGCTCAAGTGCTATGCCAGCACCGATTCCTCTAAACACAAAATGTTAGCGACTTCTTCCAAATGAGCCACGATAAGACTTGCGCACCTCGATGAGCCCGTTACTATCGAAGTCAAGCCTGCTAAGTCGTATACTTTGCGAGGCTCCACCATTGAAGCGTTCGAACGACCGTTCTGGTCCTGAGTCATTCTGGCGATGCGGATATAGTCGAGGTCTGTAGTTGAGTATTCTCTGAGTCTAGAAAAAGCACGGCACAAGTCAAATAACCAAAAAAAAAAAAACTCAACAAGTAAAGAGCTTCCACTAAAACAGGACATTTGGACACTTAAACCCGACAGCGACGATGTCCAAAGCCTCTCTTGGCCCACTCCCAGGTGCTAACATGCACGAGCAAGGACGAGAATAACTTGACAGGTCCAACCCTCTGGGAAAACTCCTTCTTTTGGCTAGAGTGGATGCATGTAGCTTGAGTAGGTGTACACGTTCTGGGGGTGTCCATGGCACCTTATCGCGAAGAGTTAGTGCAACCCACCCGAAGCACTTCAGCAGTAGCATCACTATTTCCCCTGGTGAAAATGCCTAATCGGGATGCCTACACCGAATGCGGGGTAAAGGTGGAATGAGTGTTGAACGCTATTTCAAGCTAGGTTCATGCACGCTAATTCTGGGTCGTCAACGCTCCTAGCGGACATCATCCTGGAGCTAAACACGTACGCTTTGGCAATCATATCTCGCTTCATCTTCTTGAAAATGATATAATGAAACCTGCGCGATTGCCGAAAACGTGCTTATCGCCACGGGCGACTCTGTGTCGAAATTGTGATCTTGGGTTGCACTCTGTGCGTATACTGAGAATGCTTTGGTGGTTGGAAAGTTTTCATTCTACCAGGTGAATGTCCTCGGTCATGCATAGAATGTAACATCGGCATACGGAATTCTGGCTGAACAATGAGGTTCTACTTTGTCAAAGGAGCCCCAAGCATAGATCGAACGTTGACTATCTTCGGTAATTTGCACAGAAGGGTTTGACATAGATCAGGGAGAGAAAAATTTGATACAGGCGTCAAACGATATGTTGCTTGAAACTCCCCCTGACCTAGAAATCCTTGTACTTGGCGTCCTTTTTCCACTCGGGATAAAGTGCATATATCGGATCGAGTTGGTCGACTGTTCCACAAGCCGGGTCGGAGATAGAGTATCCGAGGTACTCCAATACGTCTCGAGGGTACTGCCTCGCCACTTCAGGAGGTACAGCAAGGAACTGGTTCTCTTCCTGACGGAGGTAGCCTCGTGTCACGAAAGTTCCAAAGACAAGACGTTGCTCGTCCTTCGTGCTGTTGGCTCCACCGCCGTGAAATGCAGAAGCCAGCATGAAGAATGCATCCCCTTTTTCCATGTCAGCTTGGATGCACATACTGACGTCTGGTGGCTCCTTGCGATCGTTTCCCCTGTGACCTGGGTTAGCATGCTGGTCTTTCAGGGAAATGAAAGACTTGCCATAGATGGCTGCCGGGAATAAAATTTGTTCCGCCATTTTCAGGCGTCACTCTGCATCCTGCTACAAAACACCCGACAGCACTCTCGCGATTCATGTCTCGAGCATCATCCCATTCCGAGACTTCAGTATGCACATTGTGTGCGATGTAGTCGTCCCGGTGCAACGGCTGTGCTTTTCCACCCGGTCCAATCCTCATGGCTACAGCCGAATGTACGTAAGGCTTCGATACTGACTCCTTTCTCTCATTTCCCCACCAGAACATGCTTCTTGTCGTAAGAAAGTGATCACAGACTGCTCGATACAGAGGATGCATGAGTTGTGTCTTTGTGTATGTCGGACTCAGTCCAATCAGACCAGGCGCTCGCTGTGTCTCCTCTGATGGCTTTCAGTATCTCGTGTTAGCTTTAAGGGATGCTATACTCACTCGGAAAAAAATCACCCTCCCATTCCATATCGTTGTCGATGCGGTCGCGGCACTCGCTGTACGCTTGGTCGACGTCTTCCTCCGAGACGAATTTCTTTATGAAGACACCTCCATCGCGCTTCAGCAGGCGAATGATGTAGTCGAAAGGAGCGTCTGCGGCCACAGACTGAACGCCAGAGGGAAGCTCATTGATGGTGCTGGGCATATTGATCAGGTGATGATGGTCGCTGGCGATGGTTGCGCAATTCAACTCTTGTGCTTCAATCGACTAAAATTTCTAGCTGTTCTGTTTCAAATTATCATCGGTCGTGGGTTTTGGAAGCTGGTGATAGACAACGTCACGTTCAGTAATGTGCGCACCTGGAAGCAAGCTGCAATTGGCACTGCCGATCTTTACCTTACCGAGACGTTTGACCAACTTTTCTAACATCTGCGCTAACCGTTAAAAGGAAAACGGGCAACCACGCTAGATTCCATCGGGAAAGAAAAGGTAACTTCGCGGGCCGGATCTCTACTTGCCTGCAGCATACTGTCGTACGCCTCCGCGATGCTACTCCATCGAGCCAAGCAATATCGCTAACCAAGGAATTGCTTGGTGAAAGGTCAATTAGTGTTCAAGTTGATCTATCCCCGGTGCAAAGCAGCCTGCGTCCAATCGTTAAGGTAGTTCCATCTGCGTTCATGCACAGCACGTATCGCAACACAAATGGTACTGTGCAGGTCCATCTAGCAATCTGTTTTCGGGAGGGGGGTTCAAACGCAACTGATAAGGTAGCTTCTTTCAGAAGACAGGCGTTAGGTCCATACGTACGGCACACAGATGTGTTATGGGGTGTACGACCATCCGCAAGGCATGCAGTAAGGGGTCTAACGCCGATGTGGTATATGTAGAGCAGTTCCTATATACCAAGTCTTCGTACTGTGAATCCCTCTTCAAGATCGCTTGTCCAGTCTTGCCAACATTACTCAACAACGCCCATGTTCGACAGTGACATTAAGAAGGTCCAGTCGGCGTCAGCTGCAACAGTCCAAAATGGCACTGTCGACCCCTTTAATGCTACAGGAACTGATGAAGTGGACAAATTGTCCCCTGCTGATATAGATGATGAGATTCTTAGAAGAAACGGCCACGACGCGGTTTTGGAGCGCCAGTTCAGTTGGCTTTCGGCTCTAGGCTTGGGCTTTTCGATAACCAATTCCTGGGTCGGGTACCTGGTAAGCAGACGAAAGAGTGGAACTGACAATTCTCTGCTAATTTCGGTCCCGCAGAGCTGTTTCGGGCAGAATCTGAAGTATGGCGGGCCAAACAGTGTGATCTTCGGGCTCATTGTAGCTTTCGTTGTGCAATACACCATCACGCTTGGCCTCAGTGAGCTGGCATCTGCGTATCCAGTAAGTGCTACGGAAATGAATCCTGGGCGAGGTCCAAGCCATACTAAATGCACTTCCAATCAGTCTTCCGGTGGTCAATACCACTACTGCTTCATTCTCGCACCGCCCAAAACTCGACGATTCGCTGCATACATCACAGGCTGGATGTCCGTATTGGCATGTGCCTCGTCACCTGCTCAGGCGTTTCTCTGGCCGCAGTCAGCACACTTGGTATTGTGGCATTCTTCCACCCAGGATTCGTTGCGCAAGCGTACCACATTTGGCTCGTTTATGTCGCCATTGCCTTATCACTGGTAAAGTTCTCACTCAACTGAGTGGAAAGGCGTTCTGGCTAATTTTTCCAGTACTGCCGTTGTACATGATCCCAAAGCGGATCCCTCTGACAGTCCAAATCACCTTGTACGCTTCATTGGCTGGGTGCCTGGTTTGGTTTATCACCACATTGGCCATGAAACAACACACGCAACCGGGCTCGTTCATTACAGCCACTGAATACGGTACAAGCGGCTGGTCTTATAGTACGGCGTGGTTACTAGGGATCAGCAACGCAATGTATGCGTACGGTGGTACCGATGGCGGTTAGTATCTCGTACGTTCAATCGTAAAGGGATCTCTGACGTATTTAGCAATACATATCAGCGAGGAAATGCCCTCACCAGGCCGTGGGGTGCCACAGGTTATGAATGTAACCGTGTGGATCGGTCTATTCTCGAGCGTCCCACTCATCATTGCATTACTGTTCTGCATAACCGATCTCGACGCCATCACATCGTCCCCGCTCCCGAGCTTAGAGATCATCTTTCAGGCGTTAGTCTCCAGAGCAGGCGTCTGGATCAATACTAAGTGTCTCTAGCACTGGAAGTCGAACGTCGACAGCGATTCTTTCGGTCTGGCTTCTCGTTGTGTACATCAGTAGGTTGCATGTGCTTTACCTGGCTACTTCTAATGCTAAAAAGACAGTGTGTCTGTCCGCACAGTTCCTCACTGTCGGGAGATTAGCTTGGGCTTTTGCGCGAGATGTAAAGCTCCCCGACAAGGCGCCTATCCTTGCTGACCAATCGATAGGGTGGACTGCCATGCTCCGGATACTTCTCACACGTGGACGAAAAGAGGGAGTTCCCAATGCGAACTACATCTACCGCATTCGTATTCGTATGCCTTTACGGACTCCTTTACTTTGCATCCACGTACGTGATCATCTCCTTGCCTTGCTTGCAATGATTAGACTGACTCTTCTACAGAACGGCTTTCAATTCGATCGTAACGTCGGCGGTGCTCTTTCTCATCATCTCTTATGTCGTTCCACAGGGCATATTGTTGGTTCAGGGTAGGAAGAAGCTTCCACCACGTTGGCTACGCCTCGGATACATCGGATACTTTTGCAACGGGTTCTCCATCCTGTGGATCGTTATCCTAGGGGTCTGTGTTTGCATCCCGCCACAGCTCCCAGTCGAGTTGAACAGTATGAATTATACAAGCGTCAGCGTAGTTGGTCTCTTGACCATCATCATGATGTTCTGGTTCACGTTGGGTCATAAATTCGCAGGACCAGAAATCGATTGGGACACGATCGATTCAGGACTTGTGGTAACTGAGCTTCATGAGAGACGGATGGTCCCATGAAGACTTTCAGAATATGATCCCAAAGAAGTAGAGTAGTGCTCAGTGTCGGGCCAAAAAATGATGTCTCGACCTG
Source organism: Paraphaeosphaeria sporulosa (assembly GCF_001642045.1). NCBI lineage: Eukaryota > Fungi > Ascomycota > Dothideomycetes > Pleosporales > Didymosphaeriaceae > Paraphaeosphaeria > Paraphaeosphaeria sporulosa. The sequence continues at coordinate 2,543,951 of NW_017253362.1, read as the reverse complement.
CGTTTGTTGGTACTCCCGGGTGCGGCTCGAAAACAACTATCAAAAGAAGAGATAGTCGTGCTGTCGTGGAAGATGTTTGGAACAAGTCTATTCTCATTAGTATTTGTAGATAGTAACGCCCAGAGAACTTACGTATTCGTGCCATGGTACATTCCGTGAGCCATCGGATGCCCTGCGGTCCTTCCAAGTCTTCTCAAGCAGTTCCGTGACACTGTGATATGTGACCCCGGTCATGTCTTTAATATTCTCAACGCACATGACGACGTATTGCTGCTGGTGAGGTGAGGCGGTCTCGGCACCGGCAACGAAGAGCGGAAACAGGAGTCGCTTGAAGTAGGCAGAGCGTCGAGATATTTGAGTTGTCGCATCGAGGATCGCTTCGACCGAAGCACGTATGCGAGAATTGCTACATGGTGTGGCGAAAGGGTCTGGAAAGCGAAGAACGCGGAGGATTGCCATGTGCCTGTAGGCTTCTGCAAGATGTATCCATTCAGGATCTGTGTTGGGGTAATGGCCACCGAGAGGGTCCCATTTCTGGAGTTGTAGCAGAATACTGTCTAGAGATGTCTTGAAATCGCTCTCTTTCAGTTCTTGCGCTAGATAGTCCTTTCCTAGAGCAAGGGTATCGCCGACTGCGAGGAACACCTCAGCTGGGCATCCCACCAAGGAGTTGATAGTAGAGTCTGTAGAATTCGCAACAAAGCGGCGAACTTCTTGTGGGAATGCAAGTTTCTCGGCTCCGCTGAAGCCGCGTAGAAGATCAAACCAAGTCAAAGAAGATATCAAAAACATTTGGCTCGGGCTCAGCGTACCGGAGCGCTCGGCGAGACGAAAGCACAGAAAAGCTACGCCATTTAGATGAGCTCCATGGTTCGATCTGCCGCATTCAAATGTATCATGAAGTACAAGCATTAGAACAATCGCCAGAGCAGTTTCTTCTTCGGCTTCGCTCAGGCCGAAGCATTCTTCCTTCAATAACAGTGCACTTAAAGACTGTAGAGCAGCGACCCGGTACTCTAACGCAGCTGTGTTCAGTCGGCGATTAGGTGTTGGCTGTTGCGTAGCCAAGTGACAGGCTGTGAGACCCAATACGGCTTTTAGTAAGCCGGTATCTTGAAGAGCCAGTGGGAGAATGTAGGTTTTGAATGGATCAGGTGTGCTCTCTGAGGTGACGGAAAGCTTCGGACATACCACATTCTCATCTATCTTTCACATCAGTACCTGAAAGAGAATCGATTTAGAGCGCGTACAATATAACAGCAGTCCATGAATGTCATCATCATCCTTAAGCTTCAAATTAGATGTGGACAGCGGCAGCCCTGCGCCATATTCCGCAGGCACGTGCAGCTCAGTGCCCCAAGACGATTCTGAGGTCGACGGTCCTTCATCTGGAGAAGCTATTACGATTTTTTCCGGCACTGGCAACAGTGCCGGTGCCGATTGAGGTGCTGCTCTGGATGCTTGTCGAGTGGTGACTGTTGTCGGGGCGTCTTCTCGTCGTGCTCGAGGTCGAGACTTTCGCAGGGTCCCTCCTTCCATTCCATACATCTTGATGTTCAAAGGATACCCCTCGCAGACCAGGCCTTGAGAAACACATCTCCTGCATTCAGGTTTCGTCCTATCGCACTTTCGGCATTTCTTACGGCATGTTCCACACACCGGATCTGGGAGCGGATGAGCACGTATTGCTAGACGTACTGAAGGCCGTGATCAAGCTTACCAACCCGACGTGGCGTCTTCTGAGGCGGCATTGATGCATGAAATTGACTTCGAGATGGAGAACGACGGTGGTTCTGTCGAGTCACAAAGGCCCCACCCGCCAAGTCCCCAAACAATATCACGTGCAAACCGATCCACCTGGGCGTGAGTGAATAACACTGTATTTGGTCCGATACATGTGCGAAGGATCCTCACAGAGATTTAGATCGGGCTCTTGTGTTCAACATATACAGACATTCCTCGGTTTCAGAAATTACGTCATCTCCGGTACAGATGCGGATTACCTGACCCATTCGACCGCAAAACACCTCCAAATATAACCATCATCGACCGATGAATCTTTCAGCGCAGCATCCGTCAAACGTAAAAACGATCCGGCAGTGCATAGTACGAATGTATGCACCATGGGCAGGCGCTAAATCAGCACCACTAATTGTCGACACCTAGGAAACCCTCAAAAGCTTTGGGGACGAGCTCGGCCGCATCTCCTAGAAACATCCAGTCGCTCTCCTCTGGCCTGGCCACACCAGCAGCCTTCTCCATCATATTAAAAAAAGCCACACGAGCGCCCGCGTTCCTTGCCCGACCTATGTACCCAGCCGCAGGCCACACCATAGCTGATGTTCCGATAACAAGCATCAGATCAACCTTTCCATCCTCTATTGCATCATTCGCGCCTGAATCGACACCCGAACTGCTGCTACGTAGCCATTCGTCAACTTGGTGAACTTTAGCTTCCGGAAGGTTTTCACCAAACCACACCGTAGCTGGGCGGAGCAAGCCGACCTTGCATTTTGGACAGTGCGGCAGATCCTCGATGCTGACTCCAGATTGTGCGGAGTTGTAGTCGGCGGAATCGAGGACCCCAGGTGGCTCAGTGACTGACAACTGCGGGATGATAGGTATTTCGTGATTCTCCTCCTCGTATCCACACGCATCGTCGAAGCACTTGACCCGAAATAGCGACCCATGAAGGTCGACTATCTGTCCCATAGGATGCCCAGCTCTTTGACATAGCTCGTCCACATTCTGGTTGACCGAAAACAATTCCGGTCTCCGTGCGGCAAGTTCCGCAAGCGCATGGTGTGCTGGGTTCGGCAGCGCAGCTTTGGCTTGCTGCCTCCTGTAGTTGTAGAACTGCCAGACCAAAATGGGATCTTCCTCGAATGCGCTTTTCTTCGCGAGCTGCTGGTCGGAGAAGGTGCGCCAAAACCCACTAGCGGAACGGTATGTTGGGATCCCAGAAGATGCTGAGAGGCCAGCCCCGATCAGGACGAGAATCCGATTTGAAGAATTAAGATGAGCCGTGAATGAGGCGAGCATCTCTGCAGAGGGGGGCTCATGCTTGATGCTTCGAGCTTCATCGTCCAGATTTTTGTAGTGTCGCTGTAGGCTTGCATTGGCTTTGGCTCTGAGCTCGTCCTTGAAATCTCTAGAAAGAGGAGGCATAGCCAGGATCGATAAAATTTTGCTCAAAGTCGAAATGTACACCAAATCGCGAACGAAATGCTGACTGGTTTGTAAAAATTGTTGTTTAACGAATCGAACGATGCAGTGCCTTGAACCAGTATTTGATGCGCAAAAGACAGACTTTGAAGAAACTCAACTTGAGAACTAAAGTGTCGTGTAACCGTGGGCATCTTTATAGGTGTTACGAGCGGCGTCTGCCTTATCAGGCAGCAACATTTTTCGCCTATGAGATCAGTGCTTACGGCTGTTTGTAGGCTCACCCGGGAGCGAACGATGAAAGATCCCATTTTCTGTCATTTTTCGGGAGAAAAGTTCGCATAATCAATCTCGCGCGAAATTACAATAGATTTATAGCTGAGCAATGTATTTGACGTTCTCGCCCGGGAGTTTGGACTGGACGATGTACTCGGGTAAAGCTGCTGCCTATAGTGAATAATTGAAAAATCTCCAAAATGTTTTTTCAGATACCTTGTACTAAGCACCTAGATACATGAGAAACTTCAACTCTAGATCATTCATAGTGCAGGTACGTCTCTCGTTCCCCCGATGCTGCCGCGTGTTGGTGCAGAGTCCTCGCCATCATGTAATACCATATTCTCAAGAAGAGAGCAATCATACAACCGGAATGGAATTCTGGAACGACTTCACCACCAGGAATCCTGAAAGCACTTCAGACTGTGTCAGAGTTGGCTTGCCGGGTTGAGCTAACCAGGCATACCTTGTATCAAGAACATGTCTCAAACAGCCATTCCTCAGGATCGTCACTGCTGTTGGTGATCTCATCACGCCAACTGCCCAGAGCCAAGGTGTAGATTTATCTAAGAGGCAAACGTACATAAGCTGTCTCGCCGTCCTCGTATTGGTCGTCTTACAATCTTTCGTCGCATGTACCTGAGCAGTATCTCTTCATGAAAGTCATCTTGACTTCTCGAGGTAAGAACGCTTGGTGGAGCAACTGGGACATAATCCTCAAATTAGAAACGGTAGATTATTTCGCGGAGCTCCGGTGGAAGTTTGTTCTAGATGACTTCGCCCAGGCTGGACAGACTCACACGTAAACAGTTTTCGGGCTGTCTACCATCACCTTTGGAGCCACGTTAGCGAATGTCAAGGCTGAAAGGGTTCATACTTTACCCACCTATATCGCATTATCGAGTCTGCTTTCATACGTAATTCTTCCTCAGGGAGTAATATCGCCTTATTCACTTCTCCAATCTCTTCATCGTTCCTTCTCGAAAATTAGTGTCCTGTTCCACAAGCACATTACAAAGCAGCTCAGTGGTATTCACATGTCTTCAAGGCGTACACCCTCATAGCCGATGTCTTTAGCCATATCCACAATTTCGTCTCGAAGTTGTCGTCCCTCCACGAACTCGCGCCATTGGTCGCTGGTAGGGCATTCGTACGCGTGGCGCAAACGCTCGGTTTCTTCATGTATGCTACTCATCGTGTTGAAGATGATGAAGAGAGTACAGAGCGAAGGTAAGAGGGATGTGGCTCTGTATAAGAAGTCATGAATGGGCTAGAGTGCTCTAAATTCTACCGTAGACTCGAGGAGGTTAGTGCGGTGAATTGGGGCAAAGACAGTTTTCCCTATGGAGCACACAGGACCTCACTGACACCTCTCTTGATGTGAGAGTCACGTTTATGATCTATATACAATCTGGGGCCTTGTGCGAGGCCCAGGTTCGAGTCTTCGGGTATCGATGCTCCATGTGGGACTCGATAGTCGTTCCACCGAATCAGTTAGTGTGTCGGACATGGAAGCTATCTTTATATCGGGATAACACTGCGTTCTGAATGCTTGACTAAAAAAATCTTCAAAACTATATCAAGCCGATTTCCACAACAATACCGGGAGCTGAAAGACTCACATCCCGCACACATTCTGGAAAGGTTCGACGATGGACAATGCTGAACGGACAAGGAGGCAATACCTGGAGAACAGACGATCCACGATATACAAACATCTTGCTATGTTTCTCAGGGTAAGTTCCAGGCACTCAGAAACATTTAGAACTCAAGTGAGGTGTTTCCGTCGCATAGGAATTTTGACTCTGCGGTACAGAGTGGCTGTCCTCCCTATCACCTATACCATTAACCCTACCACATCCCATAGCGCACCGTAATATTACCATATCATCAGTGGCAATCAAGCACAGCCCGTAAACACAACATCCACCCCACTGACTCCAACCTTGACTTGGCTTCCCCCCGGATTTGACCCGTTCGCCCAAACGATAGACGGACTCCCAGTACTCGTCACCGTAATACGTTTTCCGAGAAACGGCTCACCGAAGGCAGTGCTAAGATCGTACCTAATGCAACGTTAATTTGTAAATTATTAAGAAAGATGGCGTTAGATAGCCCGTGTTGGGAAATGGAAAAGAAAGCACACGTACCAAACCGAAGCCCCATCCAAACTATACGAGAAAATCTGCTGAGGCGAGCCATTGTACAGCCCGTCGTCCACGGTCGTTATCTTGAGGGCGATGCCGCCGGATTTGGCATCGCTGTGGAGTGGCTCGGTGAAATTCTTGCCTGGCAACTATGAGCAGGGACCCTTGGCTCGATGGCGGGGTGGAGTGTACCTGTTGCGATAGTTTGCTTGGTACCGACAGACGAACCGACGGACCATGCGTAGATAGTACTGCTGCACTTGTTCACCACGACAGCGTTACCCACTGCTGCAGCAGAGGAGGCGAGCGCAGTGAGGACTGCGAGAGTGTAGTACATGATGTAGCGAGCGTGGGTGTAGATCGAAGAAAAAGTGAGAGAAGTTGGAGGTTGGAGCGACTGTTTTTGGGCCTCTCTGATGCTGGGTAGAGAAAGGAGTAAAAGTGGAGTGAAGCTGAACTTAAATACGTTTCCCTCCGCTTTTCTGTGATATTACCCAGACTATAGACAGCGTCGCACCTCTTTCCAGGTGCTGCAGCTGTTCCAATACCGACATCACGAAATGGTACGCCTGACTATGGTACCTTGCAAATCGATAGTAGGTTACCGCAGATCTCCCTGCACTTGAAGATGGCTCGCCAGAGCCGCGAAAATAGTATCACTGTTCTTTCGTTTCGGGAAGTTCCAATACAAAGATAGATTGGGTGTGCGTATCTCGGCTGGCGCCGTGCGGGGAAATAAGGATGTGAGCATGGGTAGGGATGTAGCTGGGCTGCGACCCTGGTCTCGTGGACAACATTCTCTCGTCACAAACGAAGGTCGTTGCCCTGAGAATTGGGTCGCAGCACTAGGCCGCAACATCGCCGTCCATATCCCTCCCCTACACCAAAATGAATTCCTCGCCCTCATTCTCATCCCAGCACACCACCTCTCCATGCATAACACCCTCGACATAGCAATCCCCCACCACTTTCCACTCATTCCCCTCCCCAACTCTCTCCAACACAATCGGCACAATGCAGCCATGCAGCACCGCAATCGCCGAACCTTTCTCCTCGCCGCTCTGTGAACGGCTCCCTATGAACGGCACAAGCGCCATCCTCCCCTCCTCCGTCATCGCAAACCGCCGCCCCCTCCCAATACTAAGCCTCGACGACAGCGCCTCGTTGTACCCCAAATTGTCAATTAGGCCGGTACTCATCCGCTTCTTCTCTATGCCCAGAATCAATTCTGCGGATTCCTTGGGCGAATGGCCGTTCGCGGAGATGGTGTTCAGGAAGGCGACGAGGTCTACGACTGTCCAGGTGGCAAAGGGTGAGGCAGGGAGATCGGCTGCGATATGCGCGGCGATGGAGGAGAGATAGGGGGTGTCTGCGTCGGCAAAGTAGCGGTCGATTTTGGCTGCGCTGATGAGGGAGATGCGGTCGATGATTTGGCCGCGGACGTGCAGGCGTTCCGTGGCCGCTGCGTCTTCGCGCTGGGAGTGTACGTGCTTCCGACCCGCCGCAGCGTTCCACTTCACCTCTGTGAATGTGAAAAACGAACGTGTGGCTCCCGTCGCGAAGCGGAACGGCGCGATTAGCGGCAGCCACGTGAAGGACGGCACCCAGCTTGCAAAACCCTTCAGTTCCTCTGGTGTAGATGGTATTTTGGCATCGATGTTGGCAGACCACAGCGACAGAAAGTCTAGACTGCCGAATCCCGCTGCGAGACTCGCCGCAAAGGCTGTGAAGTTCCAGCGCACACTGCGCGTATAGTCAGGCCGGAAGGTTGAACCTTCCAGTAACCCCAGAAAAGCGCACAGGCGGTCTACCAGTACGGTGGTTTCAAAATCGCTTGCAGACTCAGCCATATACATCAGAAACCTGCGCGGCTGGATGTCGGTGAATGGAAACCGCTTAAGATTCAGCAGTGTGTTGTACGCGGGGGTATTGTCCCTGTTGTCGTCGTCCACAGTTGGCGGCAGCGCCATATCCGGCGGTAGCGTCTGGATATCCGACAGGTCCTGCATGGTAAATGCGTCAGGGCCAGCGAGAAAGAGGACGACGGGTGACAATAACAGTTCCTGGACTACCCAGCCGCGGCGGAACCAGGGGCGGCCCCAGAAACGGCGGGCTGCGGGGGCGTATTTGGTATCCGTGCGTGAGTCGACCCAGGTAGAGCGAACGAGGAGCATGCGGACACTGGCGTTGTAGTGCTCGCCAGTGGGCATGGTTCTAGACGCGTCGTCGCGGCTCGCGAGGACCTCGTTCAATTCTCCTAGCCATTCCTTCACAGTCATGGAGGAGTCGTCGGCGGGTCCGAGCCAGATGATGACGCGGGAGGCGGCTTTGTAGATCTGGTCCATGATGCTGACTTGCTGGGACTTTTCTTGTGGGTCATTCTGGTTGATGCATAGCTGGTCGATCCATAGGTATCGCGTCTGTGAAGTGCGTGCTAGATGTGGGATTGCTTGGGACAGATTCTGCGTCAGGCCAATAACGCCAGATTCGTTGCAGAAGGAGAGGGAGGCCACGCGCTTTGGCGCGCCCCATGTGTATGAGAGGGTTTCGAATGCGAACGGCTTGTCGTCAGAAGGTAACTCCACGACGTGAAGTTCATAGGTCGCCGTCTCGGTGTTATCCTCACTCCCATAGTCATGTATGTACAAAAGGCGGATATGGCTAGGGGACGGTAAAGAAGTATACCTGTACGTGGTTGGGAAGTCGAGGTGTTCCATCGTAGCGGGGTACGAGTTAGGATGGAGTTTCGCTCGAGCTTGAAGACAAGCCACTCGCTTGTCCCAGCCTGACTGAGCAGTGTTTACGTATTAGCAGAAACGTGGCTGAGTGCAAGATGGCTGAGAAGAAAAAAAAATCGGATTTGACCAACAGGAAGCTTATTGCTCGTGGTATTTTGTCTACCCATCATCCCTCATAAAACCACCCGGATCAATCATGCACGTAAATCGTAACACGCCCAGCAATTAAGAGTCGTTCTCCTCTTCCTCCTGAATAGGAGCTTCTTCAATCTCCTCCTCGAAAGTATTCTCCGGAACAGAGTACAGGCGCAGCATGGACTTGTTCGGGTCTTTGACAAGCACATACTTGCCGTCGTCCATCTTGAGTAACATGTCAGCAATGGTGCGGACGATACCCCAGCCATTGTTGAGGTTGAGGGCCATCTGGTTGGCGAAGTCGCGGGGCTTGTTGGTGAGCACGCCGAGGATGACGTGATCGTTGTTGTTCTTGGGGTTGGCGCGGGAGACGAATCTGAAAATGTTAGTTTCTTTCTGCATCGTGATTGTAGAATTCTTACCCAAGCTTCATGGAGTCGGCCTTTGCGAGAATGGATTGCGTCGCCCATCGAGCCAGCTTGAAGGCGTTGTTCTTCATCTCAGTGGCAAGGACGGCACCACGCTGGCTGGCCAACTTTGTCCGCCAGTCAAGAGCACCACCGCTGCCTTGAGCCTTGTTGTCGAACTCGTTGAGTGCCTTGATGATCAGGTATTGATCCTCGCCGTTGATGTTGTTCTTGACCACAGCATCGAACTCTGTCCGCACGATGAGGTGCAGCGGGTCCTCGTCCTGGTCCAGAGACAGGTCGAAGCGGCGGTACTTGTAGGCCTTGGAGGCTGGGGGGTCGCTCTCGACTTCCTCGTTGTAGAAAGGGTGCTCGTGGGGCATCTCGACCTTGTTGGTTTGTGACTCGTTCACGACCTGGAGCGGGAAGACGTTGTTAATGTGGGTGGCTTCGAGCATCAGGGCGCTGGGGCTGTTCATGGTGTCCTTGTTGCCTTCTGACGTCTCGAGCGGTGCGTCGGTCGCGTTCTCGTTGACGGTGACCATGTCCAGATTTGAGTTGTCGCGCTTGTCGATGAAGAGCTTGCTGCCCCTCTTTGTGATGACGAGATCCCACGAGTATACCGACTTGGTGGCGCACATGAGCACGGAGAGAATGCTGTCGGTGGCGAAGATGGTGGCCTCGTCCTTCTCGGCAAGCTCTTGCAGTATGGGGTCGCTGGAGGTGGTGACATTGTAGGCGGCGCGCTCGAGGACGTTGAGCTTGCGCTGCGAGGTGACGGCGCCGGGCTGCTTGTCGTAGCTGCGATCGTAGTAGTAGAGGAAGCCGTAGCTGTCGATGTCCTCGCCGTCGCCCGTGGCCAGGTTCAGCTTGGCCAGACGTGTAAAGTCCATCTCTTCCAGCACCTGCCAGTCCGGCTTGACCTGCACAGACGCATCGCGGTTGCGCTGCGGCTTGTCGTCCCACCGGCCGAAGCGGCGGCCTCCACGTCCACCCCGTCCGCCCCGGTTGTCGTACTGCTGCCCCCCACGGCCACCGCCAACGCGCTGGAAGGCACCCCGCCCGCCGCGCTGAGCCTGTCCACCCCGCTGACCGCGTCCACGGCCGAAAACGGTGCCGCCACCCCGGCCGAAGCCCCTGCCACGGGCGGATGTGCGCGAGTTGTCGACGACGGAGAAGGTTGCCTCCTCTTCCGCCATCTGCACTGCGAACGGATTCGTGGTCTGGTTCGCGCCGTACACCTGCTGGTCTGCGGGGCACGTCAGACATGTTTCTTCTCTGCTTTGGGCATAGCTGCCATGGCACAGAACCTACCTCTGTAGTTGCGTCCGCCATAGTTCTGGCGGCCGCCCCGGTCCCGGTCTTTGCCGTCTGTCCAGTCTGCCATGCGGCCCAGCTTGTCGGCCTTGGAGTAGGGCGCATACGGAACGCCGTCGAGCATCGTCTCGCTGGAGACTTCGGGGCCCCATGCCTCCTTCGCGGGCAGCGCCGACACGAGGTCGAGAAGCGATACGGGCGCCATGATGTGTGGGTGAGTTAACGTGGGGCAGTTTTGCTCGCGCGCAACACAATTCTGAAAACGACGAGTGGGAGAAAATCTTGGCGCGCGCTAGTTTATCCGAGCGCCGCTGCCTCTTTGTTTCGCCTCCGCCTCTCCATCACCCAAGCGCCCGTGACCCCTGCACAACCTCGCTCTGCGCTGCGGGACTTGGAATACCATGGAGCCTGTGCTGCACCCTCGAGTCCGGAGCATCCGACGCCATGGACAAACCAGAGGTGCTTGCGCACGTATCCACCCCCGCAACAAGAGCAAACGATGACCTGTATCGATCGCTGGCCGACGCCTACCTCGCGTTTGAGCCGCATCGACCAAGCGAAAAAGCAGAAGATAAAGAATCGCTTCCAGGACATGTCAGTTTCCAATCGAATCGCCCTCAGCCGAGCCAAGGACTGCCACTAGGGTCTGCTCCCGCAGTCTCGGTCCTCAACAGCATGGACTCCTATGGAAGTTTTCCATCGCATCTTCACTCAGGAGACCGTTCTAGCGATCAAACTCACTCTGACAACCATGAAACGCCGTCGTCTGCGGAGGGTGTGTCCATCAGCAGACTTGAGCGGCTGGAGCGCATGCAGAGCAGATGGAAAGAGCAACGGACTCCGCGATCAAGCCTAGCAAAAGATCGCAGACAGAGCATCAGTACTGTGATTGCACCGGCCGAGGAGAGCACTTTCATTGAAGACACCCAACAAGCTATCCTGGCTATGGAAAGCCAACTCCCAGATGATATGTCGACCACTTCGGAAGAGGCTTCCGATGATGATGCAGATGAGTTTGTTGACCAAGACGTGACCCTAGGTGCGACTGAGGTGGCGAGACCTGATATTGACCGTACTCCGTTTGGGCCATCGTCCGGCAATTTGCAAACCAAGCCGCAGCGTGATGCCTCCCCGGATGAGGAACAGTCGGCTACTCAAAAGTCACACAAAACGGATGCTCCAGAGAGGACTGTCCAGGCACCCTCATCGCAATGTTCCATCGTTCCTGTAGATGTGGAGAGTAAGGAAACCAGCCAAACAAGACAACCAGAGACCCAAGGTCACCGCGTTGATTTCGACTGCCTCGCGTCCACAGTCTGTCCGCCGCCTCCAAAGATCACCATCCTAACTCCAAGCACGCTGCCCTCCCAAATCACGCCTTACCTCGATAAACTGAAGCAAGAGAATCCAGGACGCTTCAAGACGAAGGTGGTGCTGAGGGCGCTGGAAGCGGACGAGAGAGGGCATTGGCGAGTGGACTGTCGACTTTGGCCGAAGCATGTACAGCACCAGTTTTGGACTTTCCTGCAGAAGGATGTTGAAAGTGGCCGGCTCGGATGGGGCGTGACTCTACACAGGGATCCTATGAAGATGAGACTAGGCCTTGTTCGGTTTTACTGCTGGGGCGAGACTGTCGAACATGTTTGGCTGGCCCTGTGGTTGCATTCGGGCGGGCGAGTGTGGAGTACGGGCGCTACATGGCTGGACGGTGGGGACATTGAGGTACTGAGCATTCCGTGAAGTAGCAAAAGCTTGCGGACCATGCGGTACCCTAGTATAGATCTTGACTTTGGTCCTTCTTAAGTGGTCACGAATGACAACTTCAATTCGAGTTCGCATGATCAAGACCTGGGGACACCTTTGCGACTACCATGATGAATGGAACCATGGACAGCTTGAACGCTGCATTGCTCATCCTGTAGGCCACATGATGTACTCAGTTTTGTTTTTCTTCCAATTCTTATAGAACCAGCGGAGTTTGAAACATTTGGGAATGTGGTCCACATTAAATGTAGCAATGATGTGCATACTTCGCCTCGCATGCAGGGACCTGGACCCTCGCCGCGTGAAACGTAAATAGCCGCCAAGCAACTGCGGACTGCGGCATGCTTTGATCAGCAACGCCCAAACGTCGAGTCGCCTCCAACGCTTCCGTTCTCCCACGATGTGAACGTGCCCTTGCCGTTAAAATGCCAACCTCTGCACGTGAAACCATCGGCCGGCGACGCGACTCGGACAGCGCCGACGAACGCACCCTGATCGACCCGCTCTCCGACGACGAGCGCTATGGCTCCGAGGTGTCCGACGGCGACTACGATCACGACATTCTAGAGTCGGAAGATGAGAGAGAGCGGCTATTGACGCAGAAGAATGGGCTGGGTGCCATGTTCAATAAGAAGGGCGTGCGGATAGGGAGCAAGGATCGCAATGCGCCGACGAAGAAGAGGGGTAAGAGAGGACACAATGACGAGTCGAGCGCGCTCATGTACGAAATGGAAGAAGGTGTTGGCATATCGACTCCCACGCTGGACCGGAGCTCGACCGAGAGCGATGAGAGGAGGCTGAAGGCTGCGGGCGCGCATAGACAGGTATGCAACAGCTCCATAGGACGGGACGGATCTAACAAATAGAAGACCAGGAGAAAACGCACATGGCGCCGTGTAGGAATATATGGAGGAATTGTAGGCTTGTTCTTCGTCCTCCTTTTCGCCGCATACCGAGCCTCGAAATCAGAGCACCCGAAGAACGCTGCGGCCATGCTGTCCAATGGCACGCACCTCTTCGCTCCCACGACGATTCTCATATCCCTCGACGGCTTCCGTGCAGACTTCCTCTACCGCGGGCTGACCCCTACACTGAACAAGTTCGTTGCAGAGGGCATCTCGCCCAAGTACATGCGCCCCAGCTTTCCCAGCGTTACGTTCCCGAATCACTTTACGCTGGCGACGGGCCTGTACCCTGAAGCGCACGGCGTCGTGGGCAACACCTTCTGGGACGAAGAGCTGCAGAAGGAGTTCTACTACACGGATCCAGAGCGGTCTCTCCAGCCATACTGGTGGGGTGGTGAGCCTATCTGGCGCACGGCTGAGCGACAGCATGTCCGGGTTGCGGTGCACATGTGGCCTGGGTCAGAAGTTCACTCGAATGAATTCCATCCCGCCTATGTCGACAAGTACAACGGCTCGGAAGCTCTGCCTAGAAAGGTTAACCGCGTCATGGAGCTCCTTGACCTCCCTGGTCCAATGGACGTAGGCGCGCTATCGGACAAGCCGCGACCTCAGCTCATCGCAGCATATGTTCCAAACGTGGACAGCGATGGGCACAAGTACGGGCCCAACAGTACGGAAATCCGGCAGACTATCAACGATGCAGACACGATGGTTGGCGACATCCTCAAAGGCCTCGAAGAGCGCAATCTCACAGACATCGTAAATGTAGTAGTCGTCTCCGACCATGGCATGGCCACAACCGACACCTCGCGCCTCATCCAGCTCGAAGACCTCGTCGACCCGACCGAAATCGAGCACATCGATGGCTGGCCACACTTCGGCCTGCGCCCGAAGAAACTCAGCGACCTCGAGCGTCTGCACAAGCAGATCGTTGACCGCGCGCAAAACATGACCGGCCTCGAAGTCTACCTCCGCGACAAAGACATGCCGGAGCGCTACCACTTCAGCCAGAACGAGCGCATCGCCCCGCTGTGGATCATTCCCAAAGCGGGCTGGGCCGTCATCGCCAAAGCCGACGGCGACGTCCAGGAGATGTTGAAGAACGGCGACGCGTACCACCCCCGCGGTGTGCACGGGTACGACCACGAGCATCCGCTCATGCGCGCGATTTTCATTGCGCGGGGCCCTGCGTTTCCGCATACGCCGAACAGCCGGGTGGAACCTTTTCGTAAGTCAAGCCCGATAGAGCGCGAGGAGGAAAGCTGCTAATGAGATGGCGCAACAGAAAACATCGAGGTCTACAACATCGTCTGCGACTCCATTGGCATCACGCCCCTCGCGAACAATGGCACGCTGCGCCTCCCGCTGAAGCCCGTGGGCTTGCACTCCGACGAGGATAACCTCCCGGACGAGACGCCCGCTGATCCCGTCCCTGTCTCCGCCTCCCCGTCTCCGTCTCCTTCATCTTCTTTGTCGCCATCGCCCAGCGCAGCCGCTATTGAGATACATGTTGACCCGCCCAGCTCCACATCGCCCGCACAAACCAGCAAAGCGGCTGCGCCAACATCCAGCGCTGCGCCAACTGGCACACACGCGCCAGAGACCTGGTGGCAGGGGCTGACGCACCTTGCGGAAGGGGCGGAGGAGTGGGTTGATAATTTCTTGAAGGACCACTTTACGGGGCTGGAGAACGGGAAGGAAGGCAAGGAGAATGAGCGGCCGAAGGAGCATCAGTAATTCCCCAACAAATTGGGTTTTGTGATATTGCTTGAGCGTTCGACGTCGTGCGGGTCGTGTGGATTAGATTTATGATACCCGGTTTTTACGCTCAGCGTTTTGAAGATGCGTCTGGATTTGAATTTGGGTCTCGCTTGCAGTTGAACAGATCAGGGGACCGGCTGAGAATGGTATCTTGAATGGTTGTTCGGAGTGTACTTTGCGTGGAATAGGCGTGCTGCTGACAATGTTAACTTTATTACGGTGGAACCCGTAATTAGTAATGCTCTATCTACCTCCATACTTCCACAGTGTCGATACTACATATCTGGGTCAGTTTGTGTCAGCAAGCTACTCACTACCACACCTGTGGTAGGTATCCTGCAACGCGACTGGAACGCAGTACCATCTTGCAAACATGGCTCGGATATGCGACCATGGCATTCACTGGTAAGCTATGAACTCCGACTCCGCTGTACCACCGACGTCTCTCGTCTGCAGTACATATATGACAGTGCCACCCAGACTGCAAGAGATCCAATCCGCCCGACATCTCAATCCAGATCCCAGCAACGTACATCATGTCTTCAGACGCGTTCCCAGGCTTAAAGAGCACCTCTCAGTCGTCGCAAGCTCGACATCGGGCCCAGTCGACATACCTTCTCGTATCGGCGGTTCGGGGCCTCCACTTCTGCTTCTGGGCGGCTGCCCGCAGACCCATCGGTACGTAACCTCTTCGTCGCCGAAACGCAAGCTCACCTGGTTTAGAGTGTGGCGCCGTTCAGCCCCCGCGCTGGCCGAGCATTTTACTGTGATCGCTGCCGATATCTGCGGCTAGTCCTAAGGAGTAGGCTGAAGACTGAGATAGATGCTATGTTTCAATGCAATGGCTCGTTTGAACCCTGGATGTTGACGTCTGTGGAAGGCGTTTAGAAAGACAGAAGCGCTGTTACCCGCGTCGCGTTGTCGATTAGAATTACAGATTATATACTACTACGTCTCTTTCTAGTGCAGCAATCGGCACTCTGGTCCGGCCGCAGTCCTAGAGTCCAGCCAGGGTATATGTACAACGCCAGCCAGCCAGCTATAAGCACCACGCTCGGCGCCCAAACACAAGTCCAAGTCCGAATCCATCCAAACCCAAATCCAAATCCAAACCGAAAGAACGTCCACTCCTCGTCCTGTCCAGACACATTCACATTCCTAGCAATCTCCACATGCACATCCAGCCCGTTCTCACCGCCCCTTGCCCTTCGGACTGCTCGTCCTCGGACTCATGGGAAACCACCCCATCCCCATCCCCGACCCACTACTCCGCTCTCGCATCTTCGTCGCAAACCCCAGGTATGCCTCCAGCGCCTCTCGTCGCGTCTTGAACGTCTTCTCCCGGTTCATCCACGACTTGAGGTATTTGTCCGCCCCGGTATCCTTCAGCGCAGCGTACCACTCGCCCGACGACCGCTGCTTCAAGACGACGACCAGCTGGCGGTTGCCGAGACCGGGAACGGCGGTTATTTGCTTGAGGCACGCCGACTTGAGCGCGGAGAGGGGATCGTCGTCTTCGTCGTCCGAGGAGGCGAGGGGCGAGTCGACGCGCTTGGGTGGGGATTTGGCGCGTTTGGGTTTGGAGGATGAGGAGGATTTAGACTTGGACGTCGAAGAGGATTTGGATTTTTGTGACTCGGGTTTTGGCGAGGGAGGGGGTTTGGCAGAGGATGACCATGGGGACATGTAGGAGCCGAATCTGGGGGACGGGGGTTCCCTCGCTGGTTTTGAGGAGCCAGGCTTGGGGGAGGAGGGTTCCTTGGTAGTTTTTGATTTTGAAGAGGATTTCTTCGATGGGGGTGCTTCTGTGGTGGGTGTAGGTGGCTCCTTCGTTATCTTTGACTTTGAAGACGCCTTCTTTGGTGTCGGTGCTTCCGGGGGTGCTGTGGTCGTCCTTGAGGGTGTCGCCCTGGAGGCCGGCGCGGGTGTGGCTTTTGGTGGTGCAGCTTTCGCAGGCGCTTTCAGTGGCGGCGCAACCTTTGGCGTAGGTTCCTTCGTTGGCGCACCCTTGGAGCCTTTCGTCTTCTTCGACTCGGCGGCAGCTTTCTGCGTCGCGTCTTTTGCTCCCGTCGTTCTCGGTGGCGCAGGTGCAGGTACTGGCTCAGGCGCAAGATCGATCAAAGGCGCGCTTGTGGTCGGCGCAGTGAATTGGCCTAGTGCGATTTGGCGCGCGCGTTCCTTGACACTGAGAAACATGTTGGGTTGGCTTGAAGGCGCAGAAGAGTAGAGTACACGTACAACAAACAGACGGATTCGAGATGCGCACGGCAGCCTACTTACTATAATAACGGCGGCTCGGCTACACCGCTCTGACCGCAGCGTGCCCACCGGCTGCGCACCCCAGGCTGCTAAGGAATGGCGCAGTCAGGAGGAAAGTGGCAACCGAAGCGGGACGTAATCACCGCACGGCTACGGGAAAAGGGGCGACATAGGCAGCGAGATTAAACGGTGCATAGGACACGTAGCAACAGTTGGCATATGAGGTACAGAGAGCTACTTTTCAATCATGGGGTATCGATAGAAGCAATGCGCAGGCGCATGTCGTGCAGGAGGAAGAACGTGGGCGGGTGGCGCGCTGCGCTACTGTAAGTTAGCGCAAATGCAGTGGAGGCGATCAGGGTGCTGCTCTGTGCCCACTGGTTCGCGCATCCTCCACACTCACACCGCTCATGACCCGATACTCCATCAGACGAAGATACTGTTTGTTTCTCCGAGATGCTTCTCTTATCTCAAGTCTTCGGATCATAGCGCGTTGGGAATTCGGGGAGACGACAAGCTGCGGCCTCAGGAACCAGGTGCATCGTCGGTCACGTGATTTAGGAACTTCCACGGTCTACCTCTCACCACTACATCCCTCTCGCGAAGTAGCTGTACTGGCTTTCGTGGACGAACACCTTGTTTGTTAATGGAAGACGCCGTTTGGCTCTTGGGAGCACGTCTCCGTGAATTGAGAACGGGAACCCGCAGGGCACGCCTCATGGCTGGCTGCAGGCCCGGGGAGAAAGTTCATTTGCATCGAGACCGATGTAGAGGCAAGTATAGTATCGACAGTTTAGACTCCCGAAAAACAAGGGACGCTGTATTAACATGTGCCCAATCTCTCCACATCATATCCATGTTATTTGGCTGTTGTGAGTGACTCCCTCTAACAAAGAAGACCGTTGTGCGATCGTACAGTGTTAGCATCGACAGTCTTTTGGTTCGTCAGAACAAGAACCCGTTTATATCGACTAGGATGCGTACGAAGGCCACATATAGCGAACAAGGTCCGACTCGAAATCATGCGAACCATCAACTGAAGACCTTTCCATCCTGCTCTTTCTGAATGCACGTGAGACCTTGGTTCATTGACATATCTTTCATTCATCAGTCTTCCTAGCTCAACTAGTTGTGTTGATCTCCCGTCGCCCGCCATGTTCGAGCAAGATCATCCTTCAATTGTTGATGAGGTTGGTATTCACTCTTTGGTGGGGAGTGGGGACCGCGAGGTCGCCAAGGTGGGTGATACGTGTAGGGGCCGCCGCACGCGTACCTGCCGTGAGCAGAAATGCCTACAAATTAAGGGATTCGAGCACCTTCCTTGTTCTCTGCTCTATCAAGACACTCTCGACTCGGCCGCAACTTCTCTTCCACCAACGCCCTCTGATTTGGCTCTGTTGGGCACTCCCACGCTTACAGCAGTTGCGATGGCCGACGTTAACAATCCAGATGATGAAGAATGTGGTCCAGATTCCAAGCATACTGAGAGCCCAGCTGCGCATAACGACGTCTTGTGAGCTTAACTCGTCAATCTCATCAACGAACCCTTATTGACAGCGCGACAACTACGAGATTGACCTGAAGGATGCCGTCAGAGCAAAACTGAGCGTACGAAACCTGCTTCAGAGCCACAACCGAACAAGAGCCCGGCTCGTCTCAACCACGCCATGTAAAAACATTCTCCCACCTTCTGCTAGTCTGCTTGTATGTTTGCTGACATCGCTTCAGCTCTATGCGCACTTTATCTCTGTACGCAACAAGAATCCCCGCTTCTACGCTTGCCTGCTGAAATCAGAACCGCATCTATGAGGACGCTCCCAGCGACTGCGTTCTCGTGCACCCGGCTTTCCAGTACCCTACTTCCATGATGTATGAGCCGGACAGCAGTATGCACGATCTCCCGCTTGCATGTCGGCAACTATGTCAGGAGACGCACTTGCTCGTGAGCTCGAGTCTATCATACGTGGCCAGTCTTCAAACTGACAGCACGCCCTTGGTAGGTGTATAAGTACGGTCTCTTCGAAATTCGCCGGTCAGAGAGGGGTGACATTAGAGTTGTGTACCACGCTGCTTGATCTTGAGGTCTGTCAAGCACAGTGGATCCTGAGTGCCAGGGGCAAAGCGTCAGGTTCATGCGAAGCCGATAGTTCATGGTATCTCTCACAGCATGCTTGCAACTGTGTATCACTTGCTATAGAATTTGTTGCAAGTATTGAAACTTTTCAAAGCCATACTAAACAAAAAACACATAACCACGTGGCTCTAGCACTCGTAAACTCACTGTATAGAGGCAAGCATCTCCTACGCTTCAATTTAGTTGAAAAAACTCCCATACTCTGTCAGTAAATAGGCCAGAATGTTATTTGCTCTCGCCTACATCGTCCAGAACACTGCAGACAAAGAGATGCAACTATTAGGGGAAGCGCTTGACCAGAATCAGTATCCGCTTTTGAGCGTTCCTGCCGAATTGCGCAACTCTATTCACGAATACGCCCTTCGAGACGTGGTGTAGTCATGTCCGACTCGCGGACGGATCGGATGAGATTCTCACAAGATGCACGCTTTACCTCTCGCTTGTCGAAAGCAACACCACGAAACACATCTGTTCGAGTACAGCCACGGTGTTTTTGACTTAGAAAGTCTAGAGGACCTCAAATGCTTGATCCATTACCGAGGCGATGCCAAAAAGCCGCAATGGTGCTAAAGTTGTCTTTCTGGAGTGTTCTGTATGATCGCATCGCTCACATTTCCACTGACCTCAGACGACCGTCCGTATTCAGGTAGGTCTTCGATCTGATTTTGAGAGAAATGAGACCAGCGCTCAGAGATCTTGATGGGGTAGGCAAGGTAATGTTGGGAGGTCTCAGGGGTGACGAGCCACGAGATTACTTAGCGGAAAACGGCTAGACTATGGGAGATTGATACAGAGAGCCGTGTTCTATGGCTTTGGTAACGTCCATCCAAGTGTAACGGAATACCCGCCGTGAAGGAACGCTGGTTGCGCGTTCTACCACAACAACACCACTAACAATCGCATAGTTTGAATACTCTCAGAATAGGTACCTAAGCTCTTCGTCTTCTTATGCACGTAATAGATCTGCTGTAAAATTCATATTGGCTTTACAATACTACAAATGGCCGCTGACCTGCATGACGATACTACATTAGACTACCTCAGATCTTCTTGCTCTACTGCAACTAAAGCATATTATACTTAGAAAAGCGTTTAGCAGCAATCACAGCGCCTTAGCAGCTAACATTCATACATGCTAATGTCTCCTTAAGCCTCCCCTATCTTACTGTACGCTAAACAGCGTTACACGTCCAGAAATACACCCTAGACACACCATGCGCCTATGTACCGCAGTAGCGCAGTACCGGCACTCCGGAGGAAGCCATAGAAAGGCCCGGTTATGACGTAATATCCACTCATCCTCTATAGTGCAAGAGGGTTCCTTGGTGTGGAGGGTAGCTGGAACAGTAGCAAGGCCCGGTGGTAGAGAGATATCACCTGTGTTGGTCTGGAGTGTCTGACCATTTGGCGAGAAAGCGATGTGGAAAATTGACGGCCGGCCATACAGCACGCTGCGACACTGGCCCGTCGCTGTCTCCCACACCCGCACTGTGCTGTCTTCGGATGCTGAGGCGACCAGCTGCCCGTCTGGTGAGAACACCACCGCGCTAACCCCCTCTAAATGGCCCTCTAGCACGCTACGGCACGCGTCCCACTCTATATCTCTCTCTGAAAGCACTCTTACTGCCTGTGGCTGCACCTCTTCTATGAATATCTTTCGCACAATGCTAGCTTCAGGCGAGAAAAGAAGAGCAGATACGTATATCTACAGGGGCGCTTCTATAAGTACTGGTACGAATCGCAGCGTAAATCGGCTTGCATTACGGAGGAACTTAGTAATACTACTATTAGATGGCTACATTTGGATTAGCATTAACTTTAATCACTTTATTAGGAGAGCTATACCATCGCTAGTTTCTATAATTTTGCTACTAGCCGCACACATAGACTCGTCTCATTCATTAGGCTCATAGCTTTAAGCCAGTAGAGAAGGTGTTTCTCAAGGAAGCCATGCGTTGCGTCTCCATCCTTGATACCACGCTGGCTGCGCGCCAGATAATCCACCTAGTAGCGACACGCATATTGCAGCTCGGGAGGTAGGCTGGCCGTGATCCTACTCTCGTCAATCTCAATTCTACGTATCCCAGGCTTGGAAAGCTTGTAGATGTCTTGTCGAAGACCATAGGGAGCGGACATGAGCTCTACGCAGTAAGCTACCAGCTTCTCATGTATTCTCCTCTCATTGACCCAGAAATTGTCGTCGTTGCATCTCTGCCTGTCAAGCAAGAAGTCGCGGAACGAAGGATGATATAGACAAAGTGGCTGGGCGGGACCCTCAGGGATATTGATAATGGCATGCAGATCCTCTAGTGCCTGCCTAGCCTCTTCGCCCGCACAGCGGAGCAGCTTGCTCAACAACTATAAAGATAGAGTAGAGAGCAGAACAACCATGCTCCTAAGAACGTGCCATAGCATTCTGCACTACTCGTCTCGCTCTTCGTCTATATAATATACAGGTACTGAGCTCTACAGCATAGTTGTATAGATCTGGTCAAGATGCTTCTCTAGAGCCCTAGTATTATTGCTGTTGTCACGTAGGATCGTCTCTAGTCTTCTAGCTACAAAGTGCCTCCCTTCACAGATAAAGCGGCAGGCAGTCGCTGCCCAGATGAATAGACCACTAGCGCTTTGGACTAGCTGTATGATGGTAAGTGCGCTAGGCCAGCCAGCGCGTAATAACCATCTCTAGCTAATGGACTGAAGTTCCATTTCTAGAAAAAGGCGTATATCCTGGTTAACAATTGATGGGGAGATGTCATGCAGCACAAAGTCCCTATATTCCGTGTCCTTGATCTGTCCAAACACGTCTCGAATAGGCACCTCCGGCCGGCTTGTTAGAAAGACACGCACTCGAACTCTATCTAGCCAACGAGCCTCAGCCAGCAGCCGCACAATAATCTGGACATCGTTGTCGTTGTCGCACTCGTCGAGCGCATCGATGACTATTACAAACGGCCCTGGCTTGTGCAGCTGCGACAGCGGACGGAGAACGAGGTGCTGCCACTGGTCTCGTAGAGATGTTTGTGCGATATTGCTGCGCTCGGCAATAGCGTCGCGGATATGCTGTCGACATGTGGTGATATTGTCTGCAAGCTGCACCGCGATGCTCGTCACAAACTTGCCTGCCTGTCAAAGGCAAAGAGCGATGTCGATGGTGGGTGTTGGTGATGATAACAACTGGCAGTGTAACAGCGGGATCTAGGCAGTAGGGCTGGGCTGCTTTCTAGCCACACAAC
Source organism: Paraphaeosphaeria sporulosa (assembly GCF_001642045.1). NCBI lineage: Eukaryota > Fungi > Ascomycota > Dothideomycetes > Pleosporales > Didymosphaeriaceae > Paraphaeosphaeria > Paraphaeosphaeria sporulosa. The sequence goes on along the minus strand of NW_017253362.1, from coordinate 2,521,707 downwards.
TGCTGATCGGCACTGCTAAAACTAAATCGATATTTGATTCGTGCTGCAAGCTTTTCTCTACCAAGCGGCATATGTATGTAAACCTCCGCACATTTTATATTTATTCCTATGGTGCAACAGCTCTGAACCTAGAGAGTCGTAAGTGCTCAACCCACCTGCTCCACCAGAACCACAGAGCGAGCGTTACAGCAGTCAGCGGAACAGAGAGGGCCCAGTATATCCAGAATTGATGCGATACGGTGAACGATGGTTGTCCCGCGCCTCCATCGGGTTCGAAGGAGAAGAAGTTGGAACCGAATATTGTCTATCCAATAAGTCCTCTTACAGTCGGTATGAGGCTCGAGAAACTCACAGAAATAAATGTGGCTGGCAAGAAAGTCATCGTGACTACAGCGATTGCCTTCATCGCCGACGCTTCTCTCTTCGCTTCTTCTCCTATCTGCAGCTGAATCCTACTGTCTCTCTGGGCTGCCACATTGAAAGCCTATCATTATAAGTTCGGGAGGCCACTGCGTACCGTCTATCGTGGGCTGAGCTTACAAGAGTGATCTCATTCTGGATTCGAGCATTGTTCGCTTCAGACCGTTGGAACAAGCCCTGGAGAAAGCGAAGCTGGAACTCAAAGTGAGTCCCAACTCTATCCCAGTTTTCGCATCCCTTTTTACTACGGACAAGGTCGTTGTATGTACGAAACTTCGCGTGATGGTGCTGCATGGCATCAAGAGACCGTATAGCCACGCTGAGAGTCTCGCTGATGTGAATCCCATGTCTCGCGATCTCGTGCAAGAGGATGTAGTCGGCCTCTTGTGACCTCCTCTGTCGCGAATGAGCCTCACTGCCGCTAGCCATCCAGGACGTAGAATGACACTTACGGCTTCCCACTGACTGATATGGTTCCTGACTGTCCAAACCGAGTCATCGTACAATCGAAGCAGCGCATCCGAGACGAGCGAAAACACGGCGTATGGACACCAACGAGAGACACCCTGCGAACAAAACATCGACTGAATATCCTTTTCCAGCGTCACAGGTAGATCGAAGCACAAGAGCGTGATCGACCCAGACGGTGTCCAGCTAGCGAAGAATCCCATCTCGTACCATTCCCACCCATGCCGTACACTCTGCGGCCCGTGTATTGCAACATCAGCGTTCCAGTCGCCAGCGCCAGAGTGATGGTTGGATATATGTGGTGTATACGTCCTTTTAGCCCGGAGCTTATCGTACGTCTGCTTGACGGTGAAGCGGGACCAATATGCTGGGGTTCGATGAGCAACAACTGACAACCCTCTGGATTATCCAGGGTTACATACTATAACACTCAACCTTTTCGTTATCATCCAGCCAGACTTCGTGTCCGCAAAAGCCGTTTGATTGAAGATAGATCCTATCGAAAAAGAACTGGTGGATCTTTAAAGTACTTTTGAGCTCCTTCTGGAACCCTGGCACAGTGCTTAAGAAGGAGTTGGTAGACGTGAATCTATTGTGTCAGATTGCGAGTAAAGTCCCCCATTAACGGCTTACATGACTTGAACCGGGGCAGCGCGAAGGCCCTGTACCCATTAGCCCTATACTCGCACATGTAATGCTTCCCTTGCCTGCAACAGCTCATCCCATGTTATTTCATGAGACTGGCATGACTGAGATGACGTGATGTCTGATCGATCGAATTAGTGTATTCTCTTGGTCCCATAGAATGGACACCTGCCTAGCCGAATTACCTTGCCCTTCTCCATCATGGCGCGCGGAAGTCCTCGATGGAGGTACGAGTCCATCGATCACGCTGACGATAGCGGGGTGAGCGGTTTGACGACCGGGCGCATGCACGCTTGGCCCCAGCCGCAGGCCTCGCGAGTGATTGCTCGAAGCCGCCGGGCGGCAGGCTGCAGGCCGCCAGGCTGAAGCCCAGCAGGCGCTGCGCCGCAGACTCCAACCTGGCTACACACCCTCCCCGTTGACGCTATTGCTGGTGCATGCTCTGCTGCGATGCCATGGCCTCTACAACATCTCATCCAGCGTTCGGCGACGCATACTCCAGCGTGCAGGCTAACAACTTCACCGGCTCTGTCCATTTTGATACGTTGCAGGGTCGCCCGAGGGCCGTCAAGCTCTTGAGAGAGAGCAGAAGGCTAAGCAGACGCTTCAAACAGGACATGAGGACACCCTCGCTCGTCTACCGTACGCCAAAGACGCGCCCTTCAACTCGTACGCAAAGCGGCACGACCCGCCCTGCCTTGCCAACACGCGCATCGACCTCCTAAACGAGATACACGAGCGATGCATCTTCTGGCTGCGCGGCCTGGCGGGCACGGGCACGTCAACGATCGCGCGGACCGTCCCGCGCCACTACTCGTACAGCTAGGCCGCTTCTGTATAGTGGGGCTGTCGGTTTGGCTCTCCGACTCGATCAAGCAACAGATCATTGCTGCAGCGCAACGAGCTCGTTGGGTATAGTAAATCGCTCGGTATACCATCTCACTATAATGTTCTTTAGGCGGGTAGGCTTTAAGACAGATGCACGAAAGTTAAAGGAGGCCTGAAGCAGTCTGAGGCAGTAGCGATTAGCAGCATAGCAGCAACCTGTTGTATTATAAGGTAAGTAAAAAAAGTCACGACACAGACATAAAGTCTGCGGAGAGGTAAGGGGCTAAAGGGTCTTTTCCGAGCGTATTAAGCTATGCGATCAATATTGGCGATGTTAGGGGAGGAAATGCTGTTGGTGTTCCGCTTCGGTGGTTGTTCCGTTACAAGTCAATGGACGTTAGAGACGACATAGAAGTTAGTTTTTCTTTCAATCGAAAGGATGACTCAAGAACGGGATATGGATATGGAATGATTGCACAACGCCCAGAGGCGGCATCTTTGTGGGCAAGTTGCAGAATGTACACAATTATTGTACACTTCTCGCCTCTTCCTGCGTCTGAATGAAGATTCGTGCTACCACTTCGAGGAGCGGTCGCCGTCTGGTCTCAACATGTAGTTCTATTCAAATTTATAGCGGATAAAATGGTGCAATACAACTGAATCAAAGACGAGGACGCTAGCTGTTGACCGTTGAAGCTGGGGAGCAAGGTCTTTGAACCAAAATTTTCAATCATGGTATTGTTTTCAGTACCTCAGGAATGATTCTTTCATGGCTTTAATAAAATACATTGTCTTTGGAAAGCGTACGAAATGCGAAAGAGAATACAGCTTCTGTAGCAGTCATCCGAATCATTCGTTGCTTTCATTTGGAATGTGAGTCCCTGTTTGTCGGATCAAGTATTCGATTTGTAAAACAATGTACTCAAGGAATAGCTTGAGTTAGATTCGTTGCTGTGGGCGCAAACCTGGTCAGATTGGTATAAATCCCACAAGTCTCATTCAGAGGAGTGCTCAGGGGGGTTTTTAATATAATCATCTTTTGTTCGTCGTTGCATGGTTGACTTTGTGCTATATGTCTGGTGTTCAGTGTGAAGAAAACGCGCAAAACTCAATGTGCACTCCACGTCTTTTGGATGTGAAAGTTGAGATTATACACTGCTCAATGTTTGTATTGCAGTAGCTTATGACTGCCATTTCGTGCCACACCCCGTGACAAGACCAAAGGCTTGAAACCTAGAGTCTGCTGCTTCACCTAACCAACGACGTGGCACAAGCCTAGGGGCCTTAGAAATCCAACAGGAACGTGACTTCCACTCAAGCTGGCTCAATACATTGATTAGTGTTGGCGCACAGGCCTGCATTCTTTGGAAATGATGTCTGCCAGCGTAACGTTAGGTATAGAAGCTTTGCGATCTCTACTTGCAAGACAGAACTGCGCAACACGAAAGACCATTCTATCAGATCCACCCTTAAATCAACATTGATCTTGCGATGAGCTTCGTCCGCCGTTTGCTACATTGGCAGGTCTTTTTACAATAATAGTTACGATTAAATCTTGCTAATTGTCTGTAGCTGCGAGAACAGGACCTTCGAGGATGTCTCGGATCAAATGTTTCCCGTCCAAGAAATGTATTGTCCATCCAAATAAGTCAAACGTTGTAAGTTTGAAGGAAAGTTGCATACGAACTTTTCACACTCTTTGCAGGGCGGAACAGCAGCATGGGCTTCAAGATGATCTACCATCGGATCGATGTCCGATGGGTCTCCCCTCTCGTCTTGACATTTATCACTCCCAGAGTCTCTTCATCAGTGACGAGGCTGGAATGACCACCATTAGCGACGCTAATACTGAGTACAATCGACGATATTGCTAGCTCTTGAAGCTTCCCGGGGAGATTCGAAATCGCATATACGAGTATGCGATCGGTGGCCATTTGCTCCTCTGTAAGTACACGGTACTTAAAGAGGAGCAAATGGCCGACAGGCTCTTCTAATTTTATTATTTCTTCTCAGCGATTTCGTTGCGGCCCTGTAGTGACCGTCATGGAACGACCCGAACATACGAGACTTCTCTTATATGAGATTTGGAAGGCAAACATCGAACTATGTGACCGGCGTCGTGAGTAGTTCCGAAAGTTTCTCCATCTGCCTTCGAACGAAACGATCTCAGATGCCACAATTCCGTCATGCTACAGGCCAGTGAACATGGAGAAAGGCAAAATTCACGTACGGCTCAGATATTCAGCAATTGTCTGATTGGCAACTGTAATAAATGGCCAAGACGATAACGGCAGCATTCACCAATAACATGCGTGTGCGGCTCGTATTCAGCCTCGAAGGGCAACTCCCACATGAAGCTAGCAGGAGGGGCGACGCTGACGCTCCTGATGGATTTTTTCTTACCACACGTATAAAACCCGCGGCTCGGCTCCCACTGCATGCGGATGTGGCTTGGTTTTCTACTACTGTTTGAACCACTGAGCCAGATCCAAGACTATCGTCGAGGCTATTCAGAAGGTACCAGCACTGGAAGTCATTATTTTCGCGCAGCCTACTTCCGAGGAGACACTCTCAGTCTTGAGTCATGGATACCTTATCATTCTCAACGCCTGAGCTCGACTTCACATTCGCCGACTTCAATCTTCCCCTCGGAGACTCTTGCACATCAGTTTTGCATGATGATCCTTTCGCTCGCGATGACATGTGCGGCCGAAATGGACAAGATCCAGGAGAAGTATTCGATATGCCGGCGGTTTCGGAGTCGGACACAATATTTTCAGAATTTCCCTTAACCTGGGAGCCTGTCGATGTTAGTAGAGGCAATCTCAGGATTCATGCAAAATTTAATCTTACCGCGCTTGCAGGCATCTTCTGACCTCCTTCAGCCTGACTACAACTTTCGACTTTCGACTCCATCAATCGATGCCATACACCTTATCCCCACGTTCCAGGACCTCGGGGTCTTCCCAGGGCCTATGGATGGTGAATTGACTCCCCATAATCTGCAGTAAATACATCAATCTTGCTTTCATCTTTGGACAAGTGGGCTAACGAATCCGGATGCGGGTGACTGATACACACACTACATACAATACACACATCGTAAGCCTGGTAGGGGGGCGTCCATGCGCGATGATCCGGGTTTCCATTTCTACCCCCTTTTCGGCTTTCTAGCCACTATTTCTTATGTGCTAGGGATATGACTGGCCCAGTTTTTCATCTCCAATTGAACTGCTAACAAAATGATAGATTCTAAGCCTCGGTATCACCCCATCCTTAGGTCCAGACATCATCTCAGCTCGAGAGATACTTCAAACCATACGTCCGTGATACGTTTTTCTGATTGTACTGTTTCTTCTGTTATACGCACACGGGGCAATTACACTTGTACTCACAGCGCCTGCACCAGGACCTTTGGAAGGATCCATGAGCTTCACCGTCACGAAAGGAGTGTTCATTACAAACGCCAGGACTTCTTTTGCACAAAGCCAGGATGCGAAAGGGCGACAAGGGGCTTCCCACGAAAAGACAAGCGGGACGATCACGAGCGGAAAGCACACAGGACTTCTGGACCAGGCCTGAACCGGACTCCTTCGGCTACGACTTCGCTTGAATTTGTTCCTTCTACGACGTCCACGGTAAGCTATGTTCTATGTTCTCTTCAGGAGAATGGTCATTGATGATACCAGTGACCTCTGACATGTGGATCTCCATGTCTCCACTATCGTGGAATGGCAATCAATGATATACTTTTTCCGTCCTTTACCCGCACCTGCCACCAGCTCCGCTGTTCCAGATTTTGTCTTCTTTGAACATTTGGCAGCATATAGGGACGGTTGCTGTACTTTACACTCTCTTGATCAAGTTATCGGGATTTTTTGGTGCTTCCATCGATTCCTCGTCCTCCTCTCCGTGATTCTTTAGTTCCCTAACTGATGCGTGGACTTCGGGTTCTTGGATGCGAGCTTCGCCCCCTTGTGCCACTACGTCTTTTTGAACATTCGAAAAATTGTTGACTTCGTTGGCGCGTGTACGGCGCACAACTATAGAGGAAGGCACGACCCGTAGAGCAAAGCGCTACCAATACCCCGCATTCGCACTCGCATTAGCCGAAGCATCGCTCGCTCAATCCCCGACACTTCAATTGGTGCTGACAGAACTACGCCGAGTCATTGCATATTTGGTAACCTTGATGTGATGGACTTTCCAGCAACTCTTACCTTTCGGTGCGGGACTCTGAAATACGGATAACCAAGCCACCCACGCCACCCCTCGTGCAAAGAAGCCCGAAGGAGTGCACCGTCCCTATTACAAGATGCCGTTCCTAGCGCAAGAATACGTCCGCATACCGAACAATGACTTGATGTCTTGGATGTTCGATGAGCAGAAATACAATCTTGATCAGCCGGTAAGCTGCCGGTTAGAAACACGCGTTCACCCACGGTATCTAATTTCGATAAATCTGAGCAGGTTTACATAGATGCAGCGCAACCTCATCGAACGATTTCTTCTCGTCAGGCCAGAAGTATAGCAAGAAAACTATGTGCGGGTTTTCAAGCAGCAGGTCTCCAGAAAGGAGACTGCGTGTGTCTCCTCTCGTTCAATGATGTAAGACAGCATCTTTTTTTTTTAACAAGAAATATATACCTTCTGGCTGCATGAGTGACAGCTGTGCTAAGGAATCAAGATTATGTGTTCGATGGCATTTCTCGGAGTCCTAGCTTTCGGTGGTACATTCGCTGGCACCAACCCGTCTCACACAGCATTTGAATTAGCGCATGCATTTAAGGTCGCCAACGTTAGGGGACTTGTAGTAGAGCCCGAACTCTTGCCCAATGCGTTGAAAGCAGCAAAGGAGGCCGGAATTCCCTGGTCAAGAATATTCGTTTTCGATCATCACACCCCTTTAGCATCCCCGTACGACCGAAAAGAAGGCTGGTCTGTAACCTCAAGTCTGAAGGGACCAGGAGGTGAGCTGAAGAGTTGGAGGTCTTTAATGCAATATGGAGAGCAGGGTTGGGAGAGTTGGGACGATGAAAGAAGGAGCAAGCAAACCACAGCCGCAAGACTGTTCAGTAGTGGCACGACTGGACTGCCAAAGGCAGTGGATATGACGCACCACAACCTTATAACGCAGCATACGCTGGTCTACGACTACAAGCCACGTGGCTACGAGGTATGGTCATGGATAATGGCTCATTAGCATATTTCTGATGTGTTTGTAGCTCTCAAGACTACTCTGCACACCCCTCTTCCATGTCTCCAACGTCCCACGCGCGTACACTTCACCCCTCCGTTCCGGCTCGAAAACCTACATCATGCGGCGCTTTGACCTCGAGCCCTTCCTACAGAACATGGAGCGCTTCAAGATCACCGAGCTCAACATGGTCCCACCTATGGTCATCCAAATCATCAATTCCCCACTCTCGAAAAAGTACTCACTCAAAGCTGTGAAAAACGGAGGCTGCGGCGCCGCACCCCTAGCCGCAGAGCCCCAAGCACGGATGAAAGCGCTTCTCAGCCCGGACGCTGTGTTCAACCAGGTCTGGGGCATGAGCGAAACGAGCTGTATTGCAACAATGATACACTTCCCCGAGCATGATCCTACAGGCTCCGTTGGTCGATTTCTGCCTAACCACGATTCAAAGCTTGTTGATGAGGACGGCAACGACATCACGGACTACGACGTCGCGGGCGAGCTGTGCGTTCGCGGCCCCCTGATTGTGAAGGGCTACTACAACAACGCGGACGCGAACCGCACGTCGTTCGACGCCGAGGGGTATTTTCACACGGGAGATGTCGCACTTCGTAAGCGCGAGAATGAGCTGTGGTACATTGTGGATCGCAAGAAGGAGCTCATCAAGGTGCGAGGCTTTCAGTGCGCACCGGCGGAACTTGAAGGCGTGCTATTATCGCACCCGGACATCAGTGACGCTGGTGTCATCGGTATACCCGCTGGTGGCTTTGGATCGAGCGCCGGGGAGCAGGGCAGCGAAGTCCCGAGAGCATACGTTGTGCGGAAGCAAGGCACGAGGCTGGATGAGAGCGAGGTGCAGAGATGGATGAAGGAGCGGCTGGCAGGCTACAAGCAGCTGGTGGGAGGTGTGAAGTTTGTGGATGTGATTCCGAAGAACGCTAGCGGGAAGATATTGAAAGGTGAGTTGAGGGAGATGGCGAAGAGAGAGGTGGGCGCGAAGCTGTAGATTTGGGAGTCAAGACGGTCGACTACATGCATGAAGGATATTGACTCTCCTGAGTCGGCTCTTCGAGAAGCAATCTTGACATGACTTAGACTACCATGAGCGAGCAAGGCTGCTCGGAAGAATGCAGTAGAGTGGTACGAGTCTTCAAATCAGCGTTATATGCCGGCGAAATTCATGCGCCCTTGTTGCCTGACCTTGCATCAATCCCTGAACAAAGCACTCCCCGACCAATCGAAACTTCCTATACATCGGAATAGGCAGATTCAGCGTCCTTCGCTCTTCCATACTCGCCTCGTCTTCGTCCAACACCTCACGAACCACAAACGGGACATCAGCCCCCAGGAAAACAGCCACAAAGTCGTTTGGGCGCAGCGCACCAGGTCCCAGTCCGAAAAATCCCTTCTTCGTAATAAAAAACTTCCTTTGATTGCACACCAGCGCAGCCGAATCTCGATACCGCTGCCAGCGCATCTTATCCTTTGATTCCTTTTGTCTAGCTTCTGCTTCACCCACGGCCCGTCGTGAGAAGAAGACCTCGGGTGACACTTCCGTGCCCCAGAATAGCCGTTCCCAGTACGCCTCCGAATCCGTCTCGAGATTAAAGCCGTCAACATCGTCCCAATTCTTGCCAGCTACCCAGGTCTTCATGTAGGCTTTGTGGACGTTGGTGGCACGAGTGTCGAATATGGCGTACGGTCCGTTATCATTCTGGAAACTCATGTGGGGAAGCACTAGGTAGCTTTCGGGATCTCGATCTCTCAGGTGCAAGAGCCATGTCGTTGCTATTGGGTTGTTGTCCCAGAAGGACTGGACGTGCGGAGAGGATGGACCGAACGAGGGCTCGTCGCCCGCGGGCGACGGTAGCGGCAGATCAAAGGACGAAGGTTTTAGGAGGCCCGTGTGCTGCGTTATCCTTGTGATGAGTGAGCCGCGAACGGTAAGCGCATTTCGAAGACTTGGAGGCGGAGTCAGAATGGCGTCCTTGTTGGCGGCTGCAAAGTGAGCGCTGGTGTACCATCCTAGTGGGGGCGCGTCGATGAAATAGTCCCATCTGGGGACCCAGCTCGGAGTGAACATCCCGTCTGGGCTTTCGGGATCGTGCTGGACTGCCGTAAGTATCTCGAGACTCATGGTGCGATTAATGTGGTCCAACGCCAGGTCGAGGTAGACCTGATCGACCGTCTTATGGTAGTCCGCTTGTATCAGGGGTGGTGGGAGTTCGCTTGGTGGGGAATATGATTTTGCGCTTTTCTCCGCAAGCTTCTTGACCAGGAACTGATCGGATAGGCTTGGGAGGAGTTGAACTGCGATCGGCAGTGCATTTTTGATCGCATGCCAATTGAATGAAATATCCGTCATGCTAATTGTGTGCGCTGTGGGATGTGAGAGCAGAGCAAAAACCTTGTCTCTGGGATCTGTCGCGCTAAATCTTCGAACGTTATTGATAAGATGAAGGAAAGTGGCCATCGGGGTGAGTGGAGAGAACGCTGTGTAGATATGATACACCTGCTCCATCTCTCTCATCAGGTCTAGTCTGTCGAGCAGTGCTCTGCAGTGTCTCCTTAAGAACATCGCGGTCAAACCGATGCCATTCCATTCTGTGGCAAGATTACCCCAAAGGACAGCTGCATCGGAGGCAAGGCCAACTTCCTGTAGCGTCCAGGTCCGCGTGAAGTAAGGCAGTTTGAAAATCTCACTAGCCGGGCTGTTTCCGTTTCATCGGGGGCAACGATAGCCTTTGGGAGTGCTGACACACAGTCTTGCCCATTTTCAAGCTTCCAATGAAGGTCTCCAGTGTTCTCATCGAAGAATTTAAACTGACCACCGACAGTGACAATCATTCCACAACCTTCAACCAGACACTTGATATCCTCGAAGAGATCACTGGCATCTTCGTGCTCATCTGGACCCAGCCAGACGGTCACATTGGCCGCTTTCCGATAGATTGCTGACATCAAATTGACTTGCTGCATTTTCTCGGGTATATCTTGCTGATTGATGCATAGAGCATCTGCCCATAGTAGTGCTGGCGTAGTGCGAAAGATCTGAAGAGCACCATTGAGCCTCTGGGTGACATTTATGGCTTTGCCATTGATGGTGATGGGAACTGTTTTTGATGGAACTCCCCAAACATATGAGAGTGCAATGTATGAAGGAGGGTCTTTCGTGTCCACAATGACAAAATGGCAGGTGAGAGGCTGATCGCCGCTCTCGTCTGGATTGAACTTCAAACGGCGTATTGAGGTGGGACTCGGCAGTGGTTCGTATTTGTAGGGCTCCATAGTATAGGGCATTCACGAAGGTAGCTTTGCATGAATACTGCCTGGTTTTGAGCGTTTCGTGCACATGGCAGTTCTGTGAGGTCTGGTGCCCGCTTCGTGCGGCTGAGGATTCGTATTGTTAGATCGTATTCAGCCTGCGAGTTGCTACAAGACACATGCATTTTCTAAAACGTGATGCAAGACATCAACCCAGACAATTTGAGTCTATGGATTGCGCGTTTATGTAGCATGGCTGTTCTTCTGGCTACGCTCCGACTGAACGTTCGACACGGCATATGCACCTACATGAGACGAAAGGTTCCTTTGATATCACCAGTGTTAGCGGAGAAGAAGGCCGACCCGCAGTGATTACCCTGTTCAGGTGACGGATTGTATACGGTTTCCTCAGGGAGTAGATCTGGTCGACCGGATGCAAGGCCTTCAACATTGAATGTGCCTTAAGGCGTGTTCCGGGCAGATATGCTCTCGCTGTACATAGCAGCTTCGCTGCGGCTCGTCAATCCATCAATCATACACCTCACTTCTCCTTGCCTTCGATGAAGTTGAGGTCGCCAACTTCAGACCTTTGAACGCAATCTCATGGCGATAGCAGGGAGTTGGCACAGCCCGAAAAGCGCGTATTACCACTTGGCACTGTGTCACAGATACCTCCAACCTCCATCGTCCCCCGATACCACTATCACTGTGGCGCGGAACAGTATCCACAAATCGTGATTCTGTTCCTAGTCTTATCTCGCGGCTTGCGGCCCTGGCTCCACACTCCAAGGCTTATCCGAGATCACATTCACCATCACCATCACCAACGCTTTGAACTTTATCCAGGCATCGTCACCCCCGCTGTCCATCGCGTATCCGAGTCGCATAACACAGTACAGCAGCGCAACAGTTCCGCATCCCCCAGCCCTCGCGACTGCAGCGTCTAGAGGAATGGGCCGGGGCGACCCAAGATTTGCGGGGTAGCGCTGCCAGGGGTCAGCAGCGTCCTCCAGGGCCCGCAAACGCTGCTCGCGATAAGACTACCGCGCTCGTCCCGTCGCAACGTGCAGCCCGCACCCCGCGCGCGGCAGCTCATTTGCTGGTGTCCAGGCTGGACTTTCCTATTTGGACCATACGGGATCGGCGTCGTTGTGTCCCATGGACGACGAGATGCTTAGCATATATGTGAGGACGACGTCCTGCTGTTACACGGGCATGTCCTTCTGTGCTGCATAGCTTTTGCGCGTATTGCTGCTCTGCTTCTTCGCAGTGCAATACGATATACACTTGACGATAGACGTCCGGCTTTGGACGTCTGTTGACGTGAGCATTCCTCATACGCTTCCATAGCCTCAGTCCATGACCACGACCATACCATACCACTCACTCCACCATGGCGAAGCACGTCTCCGACGAGCCCGTGACCTCGGTGCTCCCGGGCGGCGACATCCCCTTCTCCTCCACACATGAGTTCTCCGCCGACGAAGAAGTCCTCGCCGCGCTGGGCTACAAGTCCGAGTTCAAGCGCGAGTTTTCGCTCTTCACAACCTTCTGTGTGTCCTTTGCGGTCCTCGGTCTCCTCCCCAGCTTCGCCTCCACGCTCTTCTACGGCATGGGGTACGCCGGGACGGCCGGCATGACATGGGGCTGGGTGATTGCCATGGTGGGCATACAGAGCGTGGCGTGCAGCATGGCGGAGCTGTGCTCGTCCATGCCGACCAGCGGAGGCCTGTACTATGCGGCTGCGGTGCTGGCGCCGCCGGGGTGGGGGCCGTTGGCGGCGTGGATTACCGGGTGGAGTAATTGGCTAGGGCAGGTCACTGCGGCACCCAGTGGTATGCTTTCCCTTGTGCGACATGGAAAGACGGAAACTTGACTGACGAGATGGCATGGCACAGTAAACTACGGCACCGCCGCCATGATCCTCGCGGCAGCTTCCATCCAGAACCCGGATTATGTCCCGACAAACTACCAGACCTTCCTGCTCACAACCTTCATCATGCTAATCCACGGCGTCATGTCCTCCCTCCCTACCAAAACCCTCGCCCGCATCAACACCATCGGCTCCACCTTCAACATCCTCGCCCTCATCGTGGTCCTCATCCTCATCCCAGCGGGTACAGACCGCGAATCCCGCGGGCTGCCCAGGTTCACCTCGAGCAAGGAAGTCTGGGGGGATATTTATGCGGGGACAGAGTTTCCGCCCGGGATCAGCGTGCTGATGAGCTTTGTGGCGGTCATCTGGACGATGAGCGGGTACGACAGCCCGTTCCATCTGGCGGAGGAGTGCAGCAATGCGAACATTGCAAGCCCGCGCGCGATTGTGCTGACAAGCGCCGTGGGCGGGACGTTTGGGTGGGCGCTGCAGCTTGTCGTCGCGTACACGGTGGTGAGCATCGATGATGTATTGGGGAGTGATCTGGGCCAGGTATGCTCTTCCCGAACCCCTCTTCCCCCTCGTCCTTCATTTCATATCCAGTTTTATCGAATTCGACAACAGCGCTAACTGACAACCCAGCCCTTCGCTGCCTACCTCATCCAATGCCTGCCCCAGAAACTGGTCCTCGCCATCCTCGCCCTGACCATCATCGCCGGCTTCAGCATGGGCCAGGGCTGCATGATCGCCGCGTCGCGCGTGACCTTTGCCTACGCGCGCGACGACTGCTTCCCCGGCAGCTCCTACTGGAAGCAGGTCCACCCCAAGACGCTGACGCCGGTGAATGCGGTCTGGTTCAACTGCGGCATCGGCATCCTCAGCCTGCTGCTCATCTTCGGGGGCAGCGTGGCCATTGGCGCGCTGTTCAGCATCGGCGCCATCGCGGCCTTTGTCGCCTTCACCACCCCCATCTTCATCCGCGTCTTCTTCGTCGGCGACCGGTTCCGCGCGGGGCCGTGGAATCTCGGGCGCTTCTCCCTCCCCATCGGCGCGGTAGCATCGGGCTTTGTGATCCTGATGGTCCCGATATTGTGTCTGCCGAGCGTGAGGGGGAAGGATTTGACAGCGGAGCTGATGAACTGGACGGCGCTTGTGTACGGGACGTTGATGCTGGGGGTGCTGGTGTGGTGGGTTGTGGATGCGAGAAGGTGGTTCAAGGGCCCGAAGGTCAATGTCGAGCATATGATGTTGGGACGGGACGGGGCGGTGCTGGAGGGGGCGGAGAGCGAGGGGGAGATTGGGGCAAAATTGACGGGGGTCGGGAGTATGGACAAGACCAAGATTGTTGGGGAGAATTGAATGCAAGGGCAGGAAAGGAGTGGGTGTCAGTAGCCTGTTTGCACGCGACAAAGTGGAGGAGTAGCAAGATACCAAGTCATTATATTGTTCATGTCAGTAGTAGCTCGAGCCAGCCGAGTATTCGGCTTTAGTGCCGGGAAATGCGCCCACGGGTGCTGCAGCTGCGCGTTCGTCCTCGTCTGCACTGTCTTCTTCCTCGCCCTCAAAGGCGTCGCCGGGGTCTGGCGGCGCCCGCATGCGGATGATGGCTTCTTCTTCTAGCGTTGGGATAATGTACGGTTTGGGTGTGTGGTACTCTCTTCCAGAAGGCATGGTGGCGATGAGCTCGGAGGACGAGGGGACGATCTGGATGGACATCTGGATGGAGTCAGTGAATCTGCAAGTGAAGTCTAGAAGAGCTGCAGCCTTGACAAGACGGCATGTGATACGGGCGTCTGAGCAACACTCTAGTAGCTGCAGACCTCACCACGATAGAAAAACGTCTTATGCATACCGTGTCATTCATCTTCTCCCACTTCTTCAACAGCATATCCACCACCCTCCCCTCCTCGAACTTGCCCGCATCCGTCCCCCAGGCGCCCCCCCTCTCCACCTTCCTATCCTCCCTCTTCTCTGCCCACCCCTTCTTCAGCTTCGCCAGCCCCGACGCCTTCTTCTCCTCATCCGCATCGAGCGCCGCGAACCCCAGCTCCTTCCGCGCACCCCGCAGCCACGCAATTCCCTCGCCCGTCTTCGCCGCCAACTCGGCATCCACCCCGAGAAACCGGCACGCCTTCCCTTTCGCGGTGCGGCGGAAGTCATCGACGTAGCGCGCGAAGCCCTCGTCGACTCTGGCCGCCCGGCCGAGCATCGCCTGCGCTTTGGCGGCGTGCTCGGCGGACGAGAGGCACAAGCGGGCGAAGAGGTGCGCGCGGACCTTGGGGATCTCGACGCTCTTGAACATCCAGTCTTTGCTGTTCTTGTTGCGGTCCTCGACGACGGCGGCGGGGTACGGGTCGTCTTTGAGCACGGTGATGAGGGTTGCTTCGGCGAGAGTGAGCTCGGCGAGCGCGCCCAGCACGGGGCTCGAGATGTCGATGGCGGCGGGCTGCGCGTGCCACTGCTGCGAGCGAGCCACGAGGAACGTGTATATGGCGTTTGCGTCGAGGAAGTGCTTCATGGCCGCAGCAATGGCAGTGGCGCGCTGCTCACGCGTAGGTAGCGTGGCGTTGTACAGCGTGTGTAGCTGCGCGCGGGCTTGCAGACTGTACACGTAGGCCAGCGTCGACAGCGTGAAGAACAGCTCGCTTTCGAGGCTCTTGAGCTTCACGCGGGCGGGCTCCCGTCCCGGAACGGTAGTGGACAGCGTCGAGCGCCATTCGACCTCGAGCTCTTTCACGAGGACAAGGTCGATTTCCTCGCCGGCGCAGCTGGTGCCGCTGAGGCCGGCATCGAGGGCGAAGAGGTAGGGGATGTAGTCGTGGAGGGCGGAGAGGACGGTCGAGAGGGTGGAGGCTTGCGAGGCGGGCGGGATGCGCTTGTAGCGCTTCAGGACATCGCGGACGACGCCGCGCGCGGTGGTGGCGCAGTTGGGGAGCGAGGGGTGCGTGCTGCTGCTGAAGGAGTCGGTGAATGAGACACTGGAGGTGGTGGGCAGCACGAAGGGAAACGGCATGTCGAGGTGGTGGTGGGGTATGCGGGCGAGCTCCCGTTGTTGATGCACATGCAGGTACGGACCCCACTCTGTCATAGCTTGGCACCATGCATCCGACAGCACAAGGGCGCCGAGCAAGTCGAATTCGCATCTAGCAAAGTATGGTGAGTAACATGAAAGACAAAAACGAGCCGCCGCATTGCAAAAGATGATCCTTGTAACAGGGCTGGCTACTCGAGCTGGCCTGCTCAATGGCAGGCATATGTACACGTTTACAGCTCACCACTGCTGCCGCTGCCTTCCGACCGCGCAACTGAACGCCTACTCTCGATCCGTACATGCTCCTCGAAGCTGCCGTAGCCCATACTGCGTGTTGCTCTTGCGCACAGCGAATAACCTCCACACCACTGTCTCGGTCGCCCTCTATTTCTTCTCGAAGGTGTTCTCGAAAGTGTGCGTTTGCGCAAATAGGTATCCCTTGACTTTGGCGTCTTTCAGAAGTTCAAAGTACCGCTCTGCAAAGCACGTTAGCTCACCTTCTTTCAACATCTACCAAGCCGCGCTCAACACCCCCTCCGTCCTCCGCCCCTCCTCAACCACTCCCATGCCCCTCCCCGAGTTTGATCACACCTACCTCTCAGATGGCCACACTTCTCCAAATGATTAACGCCCTCGCGACGATAGCACTTGCCCATCTCCTCCCTCACCAACCTCGCCATCATGCTCCTGACCCACTGCTCGCGGATAATCGCATCCTGTGCCGCCTTGAGGGCCTGGTTATCGTCGTAGTCGACGCCCGCGAACGTGGGCGCGACGCTGGGCTTCTTCGCGAGGAACGCGGCGGACTCGGGGGTCGGCATTGCGGGGGCGCGGCTGCCGGTTCGGCGCGGGGAGAAAGTTCGATTGCCGGTGGGAGCGTGGAGGGCGCCGGCCTGGGGGTTTCGGCGGGCAATTGGGTGGTGGGCGTGGTGTGGGAGCTGGACGTGTGCACGGCGTCGAAGTGATGATGGCCCACTGCCGGAGCAAGAGCTCGGACGGCGCTAGGACGGATTGGCGTGGGATGTCACGTGCGGCTCGGCTCACTTGTGCGCCATCGTCGTTTCCAATGCTAGTCTTTGCTATGTATCAATGGCATATACAGCTCCCTATCTCTGCCTTACATTTCCCACATACACTTGCGCCCCCCAGCAGCATCAGCTACTCCCGACTCCACCTCTAAACCTCTCTCGCCTTCTTCCTCCCCGTCCCCAACACACCCTTGATCCCCAAACCCAATCCTAACCCACTACCCACACTATCCCTCCTCCTCTCCTCTCCCTCCCCAACCGTCTCCCTCAACACCCCCAAAATCTCATCCCCCTTGACCTTCCAATCCTTAACCCAACTCCCCATCACGCTCCCCACGTTCTTCCACTCGGCCGCGTACCGCGCCTCCTCGGGCGTCGGAGATAGGTACTTGACCTTCCAGCGCCAGTCCTCGAAGCGCACTGCCGATGTTGCTGTCTCTTCCTCGAGCTGCTGCAGCAGCGCGGCGCGTTGGCGGAGGCAGAGCGCGCACGAGGTATGGATGTTGAGGGTCTGGAAAGGGTGCGTGAGGACGTCTGCGCATTCTTCAGATCGAGTTGGTGTGTCGGGGAGTCGTGATGTCACGGGGTCTTGTGGGATGTTTGCGCTGTCCGCGTGCGGGTGGGGAGTGCTGGGGTGGAGAGTGTGGAATGTGGTTATGCCTGTGGCATGTGTGGCTGCGATCGGTGAGGTAGGTTGGTAGGCTTGTGGAGGCGCATTCGGAGGGACTCCTTGCGCTGTGTCTGTGTGCTGGTGCTGCGATGCTGCTATTCGTTTCGAGCGTGCAGCTGCGCAGGGGCGGACGGGTCGCGCGGAGAAGGTGGTGTGGCCGCAGCCGAGGAAGATGTATAGACGGTAGTAGCACATGGTGTAGAGCGTGCGGTTGCCGAGCCGTGCCGTATGTGAGACTTGTGTGAGACCCAAATCGAACAATAGAAGCGCGACCAAGTGTTTATGTATCCGTGATGACCCGGTGCTTTTTCTTTGTTCTATCTGTGGTCTTCATCCTGAGGAACGTGGAAAAGCTTCGCCGAGCGGTAGTGAGAGATATGTGAAAGACGTTGACGGCTCCACGGTGGGCGAAGTGAGATGTCCGTTCACGGTGGCGTGGACAGGGTCCGAGATGGTCCCTTGTTCGACCATGGGACAACTGGGACGTTACCAAGCACGGTATATGAACGAATGTGTAGAACAGAAAGATATGGAGACAGCCAGATAAGAGAGTATAGTCCATAGACATGCAGTATAATTTACAGAGAAGTACTCGTGGTTGCGTGACAGCGGGATGCGAATGCAGCCGGCGTAAGCTGGGAGGATAGAGTAGAAGTAGGTTGCTTCTATCTAGATTAGCATGATATCTCTGGAATAATTGAAGCCTAGCCATTGGTTTGTCGACTTTAAGCAATCCGTGTCCGGTCTCATGCCACCTCAACTAGGCTGGTATACAACAGACCACGCATTTCGTGCGAACACTGCCATGCATCACTGACGACCAATGTGCAACAAATTATGCTTAGAAGTGAAGTTATTAGATTATGCATGCTTATTATGATATGAGTCGCATGTGCTCTATGATGCAGTCCACATTTAAGCCGAGCTCTACAGCTTCTCGGCGCTCGGGGGCACGGTACCTTCGGCCCCCTGTTCAACGTCCGTACTCAGATCTCCACTGCTCGCTGCAAGATCCCTACTAGCCCGCTTGCTCCTCTTCTTCTCTTCCCTCGCGGCTTCTCTTTCCACCCGCTTCTTCTTTTCTTCTTCGATTCCAGTCTTGGTCTCTTCGTGCTGCTTTGAGAGTACGTTCTTTGTGATCAAAAGGCTGACGGCCAGACCAGCTGCAGCGAAACAGACGTACAGGATCCACATGGTGGACAGCGCTTCAGAGAAAGCCTGCCTCGCGATTTCCTTCTCGTTTTCAGGGAGGATTTGGATAAGGCCAACGTTGGCACCGGCTGAGCCACCACCAAAAGCAGCTGCGGCTTGATCGCCCAATGCTTCTCGGAGCATCGGTTGCTTGGAGACCATTTCATTTTGGAACACCACCGAACCGACGACAATAGAGATGGCAGAGCCGAGGTTGCGGACGAACCCGAATGTTGCCGTTGCAGTCGCAATATCGCGCTTCTGTAGTATTGGTTAGCATGTGATATCGAAGATGTGGAGTGTTGAGGTGTTAGACTTTGGCACGTGCGGTGGAATCCGGAGACTAGATACTAGCCACATAGGCGCGTGCAGAAAGAGAGCAAACACACGGAATAAAACGGGGAAGCGGGATACATACCGGGACCAAACTTTGCAGCGCAATGAGGGGTGATTGAAAGTTGGGGCCAACACCGATTCCAGCAATAATCTGGAAGATGATGATCTTGGCCCAAGACGAGTGCACCCCAAGGTCGATGAATGTACCGAAGCCGGCGACCATGAATATCATTCCAAACCATATGCATGGCAAATATTGACCGGTCTTGCGGATGAACACACCTGTGAACGCTGACAGGAACGACAGTGATAGAGCGGTTGGGAGCAGGTACACGCCGGAGAGAATGGGTGTCGCACCAAGCACTGCCTGGAAGTAGAGAGGCAGAAAGTAAGATCCAGAGATGAAGACAAATGCGTGGAAGAAGCAGGTACCAAGGGCGGCAAGGTTCGATCTCTTGGAAAAAAGAGTGAGCGGCATTAGCGGATATGGCGCGACGCGGTGTTCAACGAGGAAGAACAGGCCGATGGTGATTACTCCAAAGACGATGAGGCAGATGACGGTGGCTGAATTCCAAGGGTATGTGATTCCACCAAATTCGAGTCCTAGGAGAACCATGACCGTGCCAGAGACCATAGTCAGTGAGCCCAGCCAATCTACAGCCTTGAGCCCCTCCCAAAGAGGAGTTTTAGGTGTATGCAGGTCTAAAGCGAACATGATGATGAAGAACGCGAGGCCATCGAAAGGGAGGTTAATGTAGAAACACCAGCGCCAGCTGACCTTTTGGGTTAAAACGCCTCCAACGATGGGACCCAAGCTGGATGCCAAAGCCCAAACTCCGCCGATGACACCGAAGTATGCTCCTCTTTCTCGCATGGCGAAGAGGTCAGATATACAGATGTTGACTAACACAATCAGGCCTCCGCCACCGATACCTTGGATCACACGGGCTGCGATCAGCATGTTCATGTTCACCGCGACCGCTGCCAACAGCGAGCCGACAAAGAAGATGGCGTTTGTGACAAGCAGAATGGGCTTCCTTCCGAAGATATCAGAAACTTTGCCCCATATGGGTGTGGCCGCCGAGTTCGCGATCAAGTAGGCGGAACCAACCCAGGTGTATCCTGAGGCGGAGTGGAACTGTTCGGCGATGGTAGGGAGCGCGGTCGTCACGATCGTGATGTCAAGGGCCACAAGCAAGACGGCGATTCCTAGGGAGAGCATGATGAGCGCGATCTTGAGCTTGCTCCTTTGAGGTTGCCCATCTTCTGGCATCTGCGCTTCGTTGTGCGCATCTGCGCTGTTGTTTGCTGCATTACTCTCACCAGTCGCAGGTTCGGTAGCCTCGTTCGAGGGGAGGTATGGTTCAGGGCGTCCAGCAGTACGGCTGGAGGCCGAGCTGCTTGCGGGCGTATCCATGGCGTCGATGTCTTGGTTTACGAGCGGCGCAGGTGTCGGCGCCGGAGAGTCGTCTTTTGTATGCGATGCCATGGTGGGCGTGGTTCAAACAGGGCGAGGGGCTGTTGTTGTCGAGAACAATCATGCATCATGAGCAAATTCAGCCTCGCAGCTTCGTACAAAAATTGGCTGCAACAAACGATGAGATAATGCACTCGGCTCGGAGAAGTGAACGCCCCGACGTGGAATGACTCGATGCGCCCCGCACATCGGCGCAGGGGCACGAGATCTCCGAAATGCCGTCATCACAATCTGCGCTCTTGTCCGCCAGATCGTGCAGCCAGGAAGCATAAATTTAAACAACCCGCCCATTCGCAGACAGAGAATCTGAGAGACAAGCGGGTTGACATTGATACTCGACGGCTGTACCCGCGCAGGAAAGCTTGGTTTCTTGGCTACGAGATTAGGCCAATCTGTAAGACCCATTGAGATATAGGGCTGTTCCAAGGGAGAAATATCGGCTAGCACAGACGCCCCTGAGAACTGCTGTATCATGGCGGCTTGACGGTAGGTGCTCGAAAAATGAAATGTTGTGAGAGTGCGATGCTGTCGTACAACATCCAGATTGTACTCGCCTCTTGTACGAAGGGCCACAGCACTTGGGTTTGGACATCAACTTTTGGGTATTGAGGCCAGGATATCTCTATCCTATGTATGGAAGCAGTGCCAGAACGCTCTACGTGAGAAGCTCAAGCAAAGCCTACAATTGTCCATAACGCCTGCTACTTTCTGGTTTTCATTGCGCGATCGAGGGCGACAAGCTCGAACGAATAGGTAAGGTTGATCGTGATGAAGACAATCGCATTATTAACTAGACCCTTCCTCGACCGGCTGACCTAGGGAGCATATTGTGTCACATCTGTTAACGATGAGGGATATCTGCCTGTTCGCGGACGGAGGGATACCAGTCAACTCGCGCAGTGGGCGCGTGCGTGGGATGCGAGAGCGATTTATTTGCTAAGATCAATTGATGGTTGGGATTGGGAACATGCACAAGAAGAGACGGCGGCTGACGTGCTCGGATCTTTTCGAGCCATGGACCCCTCACGCCCCCCGCGGTGGTGTTGTTAGTGTTTACAAGTGCTCAAACGGTGAGCATGATCTCATACCCCGCAGAGTCTGGTAGATGCTGCGAAGGAGACCCTGGCGCAGACCCTGGGCTTCCGTTATCTCCCCGTGCAGATGCTGGTCCAGAAAGCGCGCGGACTGCTGAGGCGCAGGCCGTCGTCATGAGGATCGAGATAGCACTTTTGGTGTTGAGGACCTAGACGTGCACCTAGCGGGCCGTGCAGGTCCGTCGTCGAGTCGCAGCGCCGCAAGCTACACATGCCTCTGCAGACTCGCACTGAAGAATTGGGGCCAGCTCGGCTCGCTGCATGTTTGTCTAGCGCATTCCGTGGCGACAGAGCGCGCTATCGAGGCTGCTCAGAGCGTGGGAGAGGCGCTGCTGCGCGGCGGCGGTCCTTGAAATTTTCTAGCGCCCGCAGCCCTGCAAAGAAGGTCGTGCAGAACCTGGCAGATGCGCGGGCCCAGGCTTTGTTCTGTTGGGCCTCTGCTGCACGGTGCGCCGATCAGCCGGGCGTAGCCATGAAGCCGGCCGTTTGGCCTGCGCCGGGGCTGCGCGCGCTGCTTTGTCGGGCGGGTGAAAGGGGGTTGCTGCGAACGCTGCACGCGCGCTGGCAGGCGGGCGTGTCTGGCCGCTGCCGTGGGCGACTCGCAGGCCTGAAAGCGGCCCCCCACCGAGCCAGCGGCGCGGAGAGCGGTGGAGCAACCCAGTCGATGAGCGCGCGCCCAGAAGGCGGGGAGCCCAGGGTGACAGTGCTACACGCGTTCGGCTAGGCCCTTCACTTGCAGGCCAAAAGCCTCTGCCGTGGCCAAAGCGCAGTGTGCATACCGCCGACGAGAGCCCAAGCGGCCATCCCAACGTCGCTCCACGCCTCCACCGTCTGCCTCTGCACCTGTGGCGCCCCTTGCGTCCTGTTCCAACGCCATTCCCACATCCCATTCCGACGACACCCACAACAACACCCCGCCCCGCGCCTTCCCAAAGCGCCCACGCACCGCCCTGTACATAACGGCTCTCGCCGCCCGCGGGCGCATGACGAGCTCGCCGCCTGGCGCTCAGAGGAGGAAGGTCTTGGTCGATAGATACACACACAACTCTAGCAGGCCATTGAGCCCGCACCAACGCAATGACAGATGTTATGGCGCCCCCCGTCGAGATGCTGTCGCAGCGTGCCCCGCTCCGCCCGTCCACCTCGCACACGTCCTTCTTCGACTCCCACCAGGCCCCCTTTGCCCTGCGCCGGAGCAACAGCTTCGGCTCCCATCTCGACGACCTGCGCTCCTCCCCATCCCTGCCCTCGTCGCGCTCCTCGTCGGTCCAGTCGACGCCAGCGAGCAGCCTCTCGTTCGGCCAGAACTCCAGCGACGAGTCGGGTAGCAGCGATGACGAGGGCCTGGCTTTCCCTGCGTACGGCGCGGCAAGCAGGTCCAACAAGGTCGACGCAGCGCCGCCCTCGAACCCCTTTCTTGCCCCTGTCGCGCCCTCGCCTTCAGACGAGCCCGCGTCTACCCCGGACCACGTCCCAGTATCCGAAGACGACACAAATCTACGGCCCGAGCCCTCACAGCATGTCGACTATCTCTCGTACGATTGGAAGGAGGAGGACATTTGGTCATCATGGCGCCACATCGTCGAGCACCGCAGCGTGTATGGCGAGCGGTCGCGCCTGGAGAACGCGTCGTGGAGGCATTGGGCCAAATTGCAGTACAGACTTCGGACCGTCACTCCCGAGTCTCTAAACTGGTATGACAGCGGAACGTGGCCGACAATGACGCATGACATTGGCTAACCACTCGATAGGTTGAAGGAGAGCGACGTGACGTGGCTCTATGGGCCACTTCAGCCCTCTGAGAATCGACACATCAGTCAACACGCCTCGGAACCGGTCAGCCGGTTATCCAAAACCAACTCGTTTCTTGCTGCCAAGAAGCCCATTCTGAAGAAGCGAAGTATGTCGGAAGTAATGCTGCAAAAGTCAATCTCGACATCATCATTAGTCAGTCAAGCTGCGGCAGCAGTGGAAGCCCAGCAAAACACGCATGTCAACTTCGATGGACGGAGACGACGGCCGTTTGTTGGCCGAGCCACTGCGTCGGATTATACCATGCTGATTCCGACGCGGACCATCAGCCGGGACACAACGGATTATTTCTCTTCACAGTCCACCTCTGGTCTGTTGACACCCGGCGATGGAGAGAAAAAGCATATTCGGTTCGACGAAAAGGTTGAGCAATGCATTGCCGTGGAGTGCAAAGGTGTAGATGATGACGAAGACGATGAGAATAACCACAATCCCTGGGCAAAGTATCGCGACGACGACTCCTCGTCAGACGAAGGAGTTGTAATGATGAGGCGGTCAAGACGGAAGCGGCCGTTATCAAGAACCAGCTCGAAAACGAGCATAAGTGGAGAGAACAAGACAATAGCCAAGCTCGAGCCAACAACCCTCAAGTACAGAACAGACTCTCCAGACGTCACAGAACAACATCCCACACACTCTCTGGGCTTCTTTCGCTCGAGCCGGTTGTCACCATCACCATCCCAGGAGACTCTCCGACCCACCCACCCGTCTAGTAATTTCCTCCTCCCTGAAGACGATAGCGAAGATGACTTCACTTTCAACCCTGCAGGAGCCTACGAGGTCCAAAGACCGCATACTCCGACACCCTCAGATCCTTACTCAATATCCCCAAATGAACCCCCTTTAGCTGGCTCATCGAACTCAAGTTCTAGCGGCTTACGACGCACGGCATCCGGCATGTTTATGCCTTTCGAAGAGGAAGACGAGAATCCACCAGCACCTGGCCTCATCGGCAAGGTTGTAGACACAGTGAACACAGCGCGGGACATAGCCCACGTGATATGGAACGTGGGGTGGAGGAGCGGACAGTGATTATTGTGCATCATCATCATCAGCTTTGGCGTTACAAGGGCGGCTGTTTCCATAAGCACTGTTACTGGCTTTCTGGTTGTACTGCGCACATAGCGTTTTCGTTCGTATTCGGGCCCGGGTTCTGGTCGGACACGGGCGGGCTGGCATATTGTGCTTTTGTTGGATTGGATATTGGGCTCGGTTTGGGCGCTTTCAATGGGGTTTCCATACTGGACTGCGTGAGATACCTGCGTGGTACGTGCTATGGGGGTGGTGGTGCTACGCATGAGAATAGCCAATCAGCAAATGTATCACTTCTGCGGTCGAGGTGCTGTCACATGATCTCAGACTCTGCATCCAGCATGCACCAAGTGCAGTATGAACCAAGCACGGCATTATCTCCAATGCGCGAAGCAGGTGTTTACGGTGCGGTTAACCCGCCACATGTCTCGGGAGCGTCGCGATCTATGAATGAATGAGGGGTGGGCGTCTGCATGTGTTAGAGCGAGACGACCGAAAACGGTGTGGTACGTTGTGCACAACAAAGAAAGATAGAGAATGATAGCAGTTTGACTGGGTTGTCGTTGCCGAGTGGGGCGGGACCCGCTAAAGATAGGTGACTGTTGACATGCTGTGTATTGTCTTAGGTATGGTAGCGAGCGATGCAACGGTGGGTTGCGTTGGTGTCAGATTTGTATGGAATTGTGTGTCGTTTGGATGTGGAGGCCACGTGCGAGTAGCTATTCCAAGGAACCACAAAGCATATGCCTGACAGCAGCACCAAATCAACCGTGCAAGAAAGCAATCTTTGGTCCACTGACATGAAACACGACTAGGAAAACAAACCCGTTCTTAGGACAGTTGTGACTTTGGTCAGGACTGCGCGCTGACGTACCAAGGACCAAAAATCGACTATCTATACGTAGCGCACAGACAAAACAAATAGACACAAGCACGTTGTTCGTGTGATAGGTGTATACTAGGAGAGAGCGAGTGCTTTTGTTCGCTCCGGAACAGTACAGCGTACGTCGCTTCTATCACCTATTCCAGGCAGGATACACCGAGGTGTACATAACGAGCAAAGTGCTGTGTGCACAGAGTCCGTGTTTAAGCGCATTCACGACATGTTCTCATGAGTAAGCCAATTCAAACAATCGACGTGAAGGCCGGCAGTCGAACATCACGACACTCTTAAAAGATACTGCTATCCACTATGTCGTACATGATGGTGGGACGGGTGAGGGGAAGGCGTGGGGACGGGCAGGCAGGAAGCCATAGCCAGGAGATGGCGCATGTATTCAGGCGGAATGGAGGCATTATAGGCAACTTGATAATCCTCCAGGCCGCCGAGCTTCAGCATAATGCCAGCTGGCACAATCCTGAAGCTTTCTCGAAGAATCGATGTGGGTTAGTTAACGGCGGTGCGCCGGCAAGTCACCCTGGACGCTAGGTGGCCCGCGCGCAATTGTCAATGTGGCCTTTGCTAGAGCTCTCCCGCCGCCATTATATACGACCAGTTCAGCCTCCGCACTTCTCGAACACCCACTTCTCTACTTCTTGCCGTCGTCGGTCTTCCCTGCTCCCGCAAGCTAGCAGGAATCACCACAATGCGTTTTGCAGTTGGAGCTACCGTGCTTGCCGCCGCCTTTGTGCGCGCCGAGGATGCGTCGAGCTCTGAAGCTGAGGCTTCGACCGCTACCTCTGCTGTAGCCAAGTCTACCTTCACTGTAAGTGCTCAATCGGATGATGGGAGAAGCGTAGTGTACCCCTAGAGGTATCATTACGGCTACATCATCGCGAGCGACCACGCTACGCAGCCAGCTGGGCTGTTTGTTGTCCCGCGCCAGCCCCTCCACCTTACGGAACATTGCTGACCTCAATCGCAACAGCCCACCAGCGTCAAGGCTCCGTTCTTTGAACAGTTCACGGACGACTGGGACTCGCGATGGAAGGTTTCGCACGCAAAGAAGGACGACAAGTCCACCGAGGAAGAATGGGCGTACGTCGGCACCTGGTCTGTTGAGGAGCCCTCTGTGCTTAAGGGCATTGAAGGCGACAAGGGTCTGGTTCTCAAGGACAAGGCTGCCCACCACGCCATCTCCGCGAAATTCCCCAAGAAGATCGACAACAAGAAGAACACTCTCGTTGTCCAGTATGAGGTCAAGCTTCAGGGTAGGTGCTCTTGTACTAATCGAGCTCCTGCGCGATATTGACATTGCCATAGATGGTCTTGAGTGCGGTGGAGCCTACATGAAGCTCCTCCAGGATAACAAGGCTCTCCACGCTGAGGAGTTCTCGAACAGCTCGCCCTACGTTATCATGTTCGGTCCCGACAAGTGCGGTGCCACCAACAAGGTATGTCGCATCTCTTCTTGGGAGAAATCTCAACCTAACGATCGCAGGTTCACTTCATCTTCCGCCACAAGAACCCCAAGACTGGCGAGTACGAGGAGAAGCACCTCAAGAACCCCCCGATGGCCCGCATCGTGAAGACTACCTCCCTCTACACTCTTATCGTCAAACCCGACAACAGCTTCGAGATCAAGATCGACGGCGAGTCCATCCGAAACGGTACTCTTCTTGAGGATTTCAGCCCCTCCGTCAACCCTGAGAAGGAGATTGACGACCCCAACGACAAGAAGCCCGAAGACTGGGTTGACGAGGCCCGTATCGCGGATCCTGAGGCTACCAAGCCCGAGGACTGGGATGAGGAGGCGCCATTCGAAATCGTTGACGAGGAGGCTACCAAGCCGGAGGACTGGCTTGAGGATGAGCCCACCACTATCCCCGACCCTGAGGCCGAGAAGCCCGAGGACTGGGATGACGAGGAGGACGGTGACTGGATCGCCCCCACTGTTCCCAACCCCAAGTGTGACGAGGTCTCTGGCTGCGGCAAGTGGGAGCCCCCGATGAAGAAGAACCCCGACTACAAGGGCAAGTGGACTGCGCCGTACATTGACAACCCGGCCTACAAGGGCGTCTGGGCTCCTCGGAAGATCAAGAACCCCGACTACTTCGAGGACAAAACTCCGTCCAACTTCGAGCCCATTGGTGCCATCGGTTTCGAGATCTGGACCATGCAGAACGACATTCTCTTCGACAACATTTACATTGGCCACTCCATTGAGGATGCCAAGAAGATCCAGGAGGAGACCTTCGACGTCAAGATCGCCGCTGAGAAGGCCGAGGAGGCCGCCAACAAGCCCAAGGTTGAGGACACCCCTAAGTCGCCTTCCGATCTCGTCTTCAAGGATGACCCCGTCCTCTACATCAAGGAGAAGGTCAACCTCTTTATCGAGATCTTCCAGCGTGACCCCGTCGAGGCCGTCAAGTTTGTTCCTGAGGTTGCCGGTGGTCTTGGTGTTATCGTCGTCACCGTTCTTGCTATTCTTGTTTCCGCTCTCTTCGGCAGCGGCGCTGCTCCCTCCAAGGAGCAGGTTAAGGCCCAGGCTGAGAAGGCCAAGAAGGCCGCTGTTGACGCAAAGGACAAAGTTGCTGAGGCGGCCGCTACTGGCGCCGAGAAGGCTCAGGCTGAGGTGAACAAGCGCACCACCCGCTCCACCGCTTCGTAAGCGCAGAGTTGCATGACGGTGACGGCATGAATACAGCTGGCTAGCTATGACAATGCAGGAAGACACGGGGCAAAGGAGAGATAGAGAAAGTCAATGGATGGTCTCTGGCCATTACTAAAAGGGCGATGTTCAAAGTTTTGGAGGGGCAATGGCTCCCCACATGGTTCCATATTTCTTGGATTTTCACTTCGTTCATATTGCTCTGGGTGACACGGCGCTACGAGTGTATTATACGGTACTACAGCCTTGGGCTCGAGAATGAAATGATGAAACCAAATTCAGTGGACTTCTTTGCAGTGGAGGTAGCGGTTAGGCGCGAATCTTATTGCGGTCTTGAATTGAGATCGAGTGCAATGATGAGTTACGCGGTGCTGGATTCGATGCGATTGTGGGAGAAAGCGGAATCTTTTCGTGGATCAAATACTCCAGGAAATTGTCTATGCTCAAGCACCCCGCAAGCGTTATCGTAGCTGTGTACCCACTTTACTGGAGGATGACAGTCTTACCATAGTCGGACGTGATGACAAGTATCAACTGATCTCTAACACTATGCAGCTATGCCCGATTTTCATCTTGTTGATTTGAGGCTCTCGGAATGCATTGCCCGATCGTAAGCGGAATTAGCGGAAACGGCGGAGACGCCCGAGACGCTCAGACGATTAGTGTTGGTGTAAGCGGTGATAGCCGGGCTCATCCCCAATGTGGGGTTTCCGAGGTCATAGCTGCTCGGCCCTGGGGCAGCGGCGAGCTATGAAAGGGACAGCTTTTCCGAAACCACTTAGCATTGACCGCACAGCGCGTGGAGCATATTCTCTCGTCCACGCTCCTCTGCAATTGTCAGACACAGCAGCTGGTTACCGTCCTGATATTGCTGGTCGGTTTGTTGAGTCGGCTTGATTGTCCTCTTCCCTCCTCCCACCTCCACATCGCCGGCACTTGTCCGCCTCCACAAGAATGGCTGCTCGCCATACAATCCGCGGCATCGCAACAATAGCCACCCGCGCCTCTGCTCCCCGCATCACGCCTCTCTGCACCAAGATGTCCACGCCTTACAGCTCCAGCCAGAAGGCTGTCAGGCGGTTGCACGCCACGGCGCAGCACCTCAAGCCCGCCGCGGCTGCTGCTCAGAGCTACCCCACAACCCACGAGCGCATCCAGTCGCCGCCCGACACGCAGAACTTCCTCGACAACAAGTTTGTTGCCTCAAACGCCTCGCAATGGATCGACCTGCACGACCCCGCGACCAACAACCTCGTCACCCGCGTGCCGCAGAGCACCGACGAGGAGCTCACTGCTGCGGTTGACAGCGCGGAGAAAGCGTTCAAGAGCTGGAGTCAGACCAGCTTGCTCGCGAGGCAGAGCATCATGTTTAAATATACGCATCTGATCCGAGAGAACTGGGACAGGCTTGCGGCGAGCATCACGCTCGAGCAGGGCAAGACGTTTGCCGATGCGCGCGGCGATGTCCTGCGTGGGCTGCAGGTCGCGGAAACGGCGTGCGGTATCACGACGCAGATGACTGGCGAGGTGCTCGAGGTCGCTAAGGACATGGAGACCAGGAGCTACAGGGAGCCATTGGGCGTTGTATCCGCGATCTGCCCATTCAGTAAGTACAAATCATGATCAGGAGTCTCGATTGCGTGCCGCAGTGCTGATATGGATACCAGACTTCCCCGCCATGATTCCCCTCTGGTGCATCCCCATCGCCACCGTCACCGGCAACACCATCGTCGTGAAGCCCTCTGAGCGCGACCCCGGCGCGTGCATGATCCTCGCCGAGCTCGCAGAAAAGGCCGGCTTCCCCCCCGGCGTCATCAATATCGTGCACGGCTCGGCGAAGACGGTCGACTTCATCATCGACGAGCCGCGCATCAAGGCCATCAGCTTCGTTGGCAGCAACAAGGCCGGCGAGTACATCTACACGCGCGGCTCCGCCAACGGCAAGCGTGTCCAGGCCAACCTCGGCGCAAAGAACCACGCCGCCGTTCTGCCCGACTGCAACAAGAACCACGCGCTGAACGCCATTGCGGGTGCGGCGTTCGGTGCTGCTGGCCAGCGCTGCATGGCGCTCAGCACGCTCGTTATGATTGGGGAGACCAAAGATTGGGTCCCTGAGATTGCGGAGCGCGCGAAGGACATCAAGATGGACGGTGGGTTTGAGGAGGGCGCGGACTTGGGCCCCGTCATCTCGCCCGAGAGCAAGAAGCGCATTGAAGACCTCATTGCCAGCGCGGAGGAGGAGGGCGCGACCATCCTTCTAGACGGGCGCGGCCAGAAACCCGAGAAGTACCCCAAAGGCAACTGGGTAAGCCGCATCCCAATTCCATCACCCCCTCGCTACTCTATACGGATACGAAGACAGACAGACAGACAGACAGCTAACAGAAGCAACCAGGTCGGCCCCACCATCATCGCCAATGTAAAACCGCACATGCGGTGCTACAAGGAAGAAATCTTCGGCCCGGTGCTCGTCTGCCTCAACGTCGACACCATCGACGAAGCCATCGACCTCATCAACGCAAACGAGTACGGCAACGGCACTGCCATCTTCACGCGCTCTGGGTCCACGGCTACGCGCTTCCAGAAGGAGGTCGAGGCGGGCCAGATCGGGATCAATGTGCCGATTCCTGTGCCGGTAAGCTGAACCCTACCTTCCCCTTCCTATACTCAGTTCTATCTGCGTGTGGTCTGAAGAAGGAGCGAGGCTAATGTTATGTGTACAGCTCCCCATGTTCTCCTTCACCGGCAACAAGAAGTCCATCGCCGGCGGCGGCGCGAATACGTTCTACGGCAAGCCCGGGCTGCAGTTCTACACGCAGCAGAAGACGGTGACGAGTCTGTGGCGGAGCGAGGACGCCGTTGCGACTAAGGCGAGTGTGAACATGCCGACGCACAGCTAGATGCTTGCCCAAGCACTCAGGGGTGAGGAAATTGTTCAGATTGAGGCTGGTGGGGCGTTGGATGGAGGGTGGTTGAGGAAAAGTCAAAGGGCCAGATTGATCGAGGGAGGCAGAGACGGAATGACGGACTGTCGTTCGATGTAAATACTTCGATATACGCACGTTCAATTGACGACGATGGTGTTGTACATTCTCAAACTCACGCTCATATCCCCCGTCAACTCCAAGACTAGCCAGCGCTTGGTCTGTGATACAGCGGGGAGATGCAAACGAGCGCCCGGGTCGCATGTGGTACGGGGCCCTTGAGCAGATCGAGGAATGTATTGATGCGGGCGACTTGGCACTGAAATAGTCTAGGCTGGCAGGATCTGCATGGGAACAGCAGAGCACCTTTTGGGCAGGACGCGGGTTGTTCGACGTCTTCCATCGCAGCCTCTTGCCCCGGGCAACAGTCGCCTTGGTCCTGGCAAAGCCATATCGTGTGTGGTCATGCAGTTGGGGCAAGTGCCGTCTGACGGGCGTGAATTCTGCATGGATTTGGTATGCGGAGGAAGAGCAAGTGCTCTGGATGAATGTTATATTTGGAGGGCTATGGCTTTGTGTACGACGGGGAAGCAAAAGTATGATCTGGCGTCGCGCAGGTGTGCTGCAATTCTCTGGCAGTGAATAACAACGGAGAAACTGTGCTTTGAATCGAGGAATAGGGGTGGGTATAACTAGCAAGATGAATGCCGGAAGAGTGCACGATATGCAAAGCACATCAAGCTTCGTTGGTCAGAGCTGCAACAGGCACCGTGGCTCCAGGATGCTGTCAATGTTCGGATGGGCAGAGCATCTGCGGTTTTCAAAATGTCGGCAGTTGCAGTGTCAACACAGTGTAGTACTCTATGGGGACTTTTGCCGTGGTGCTGTAGTTGGGGTGTCTTCTGGCATGCGTTAAGCTGCGTGCGGAAGACGGCTCAAATGGATGGGGCGAGGTCGAAATCACGCTCGATATTTGTGTGTACGACTTCGCGCGGTCGTCTAATTGGACGTTGTGCGTGGAAATCCGAATGTGGGGGTTGGCGGGAATATTGAAAGTAGGTGTAGTACTAGCGCTTTGTCGAGGAATGTATTGGATGCAGGTCCCAGTCGCAGAGATTAAGTTCCGGACTGTGGTAGCCAAGGGGTTCCAATGCTTTTAGCTTGGAAGGCAGGGACGTGACCTTACAGTTGAGCTGGCGGGTGCTTAGGGTGGATTTGACAGCTGTCTTGTGGTCGACCATCCGTGGCACAGCTAGTGGCTGGTAACTTGACATCAGCGATGGTGGGACACCAAGCGAGCTCGAGACGACCATATGGCACCGCGACGAGGACAACACAGAAAGTGAAAGTGAGTGTTTCCACTGATAGATATGCATGAACGGTCTAGTCGGCGACTACACAACGGCGAGGCGCAAAGTCAAGATAGGATTGCGGCTGTCTTGCAGCTGCGTGCGCCCTCGCGTGAGCAGCGAAAATCGAAAACGCATCGTGCAAAGGCGCACGGCGGCGGGAACGGGTCGAGGCGAGGATAAATAAGGGTGTGTGGGTGCATGTGGTGTTGGGTTGCACACGGCAGACCGTTACACGCTGCAGCGCCGAGCCATCTTGAAACGGCTGGGCGATCAATCGAGCGACTGTGGAAAGCCCGGGGTGGCTACGGGCGTTCACAGCTTGACGGCCCGCCGATCCCCAGGCTAGGGTCAGAGCAAACCCAGTCGCTGATGTCAGGCATGCGAGGACCAGTTTTCTCTCGGTGCTGTTACGTGTCTAAATGTGGAGGACCTGGGTCCGAGAAGGGGAGGAGGGCGATGAATCGGACAGGATTGCCAAGAAGCGTACGCACGCAGCTTGCGAAGTAGCGCGGTCAATTGCCTGCTCGAGGGCTTACGGATGCGGGAGGGGTGCGGTTTGCAGCGTATGGCGACCCGGGACAGAAGACCGGCGTGCGGGCTAGGAATGGACGAGGGCACTACTGTGGGCGCGCTGCGGCTAGGCTTGCAAGAAAACTATTGAAGCAAAGGTCCCAAGCAGAGCAGGCGTGCGTCTGGATGCCCGGGGTGCTGGCATTGGTGAGGTTAGGCGTGTGGCTGGGGCTCGGTGCTTCGCGGCATGCTCGCAGTGGTGGCACGAAGCCGGAGGAAGCGCAAGCTGCAAACAGGAATGCGCGAAATATTGGGAGAGGCAGCCCTGGAGCACGTCGTGGAACCAACTGGTGGCGACGGCGTGCGCGCAGGCCGTATTTGGTCCCTGGCGCGCTGCTGCTGCTCGAGTGCCTGTCCGCCGCCCGCCGTCTCTTGCTGCGTCTTTGTCGTTCAGCATCCGCCGCGCTCTGCGTTTCGCGTCGCTGGTGCATTTCTACCCGGAAGATCGCCTGCGCCCCACGCATCCCAATTGGCCGCCAGCACCAACCAGCCTCCGCGCGGATGACGAGGACGCTACAGGCGCTGCGGCAACTCAACAACAATACATTGCTCAGCTTCCCACCGCTGCCGCTGCCGCGCCCGTGCCCGCTCTTTAACCAGTCTCTTCCCCAGCCATCCCGCTGCCTTCACCTCCATCCTCACCTGCTGCCCCGTCGTCTCGCACGGCCTTGCACTCGCTACGATTCCTGACTCCACGCTGCAATCTCACTAGCCTCCCGCTCCACTGTCCAGCATCGACGTTGCGATTAAGCTCCTGGCCCCGCTCTCGACCCACGAATAGCGCCTCGCAGCCTTGCCATCCTCACCGTGCGCTGCAGTGCCGACTCGCCGGCAGCTCCATCATTACCGCTATCCTCATCCTATTCTTGATTCCAGGGCAAACGCAAGGACCCATAGCCGCCCCTACCGAGCACGAACGGCCGCCATCTCACCTTCGTCCACGGACACTACGCCGCACGCGAGTTAGCATTGTGCCAGCCGCCCTGTTTCAGCATTAATCTACCTGATAAGAGCCATGTCCGTCGCCATGGACAACAACGCCCAGCACACCCGCCCGCGCTCCAAGTCCACCTTCAGCTTCAAGAGCCAGAACAGCCACACGAGCGACCCCAACCGCCACGATAGGAAGCATCCGGCATCTGGACACGAGAGGAAGGTCTCCGACAGCTACAAGCCCCACCTCACTGCTACCGGCAAGGCCGATCCGAATGCTGCCATGAACGAGGTCCAACCCAGTGCGCTGCGCGATGCTTTGTTGTTGTTGTTGCGCTTGCTGATGATATGCAGTCGCCGCCGCGCTCGAGAAGCCCACACTGCAGTCTCTGCGCTCCTTCCAGCACACTGATAAGGATGGTGTTCCAATTGGTACGTTGCTTTGACGCTGTTCGTCTGACGATCAGTGAGCTGACGACCCGCAGCGGAGCCCGACCTTTCTAACCCCACACGCTCACGATGGGAGCGCCCGCTCGATACGATCCGCTCTTTCGAGGCGGCCATTGATGGCGAGTACAAGCGCAGAGCACACACAATCCGCGGTATGTTCCGTTTCTCTCCAGACTCCATGCATCTATGCTGACAGACCACAGATTCATCCACAGAGGTGATGAGCGGCTACAACAGCCGACGGAGCAGCTACTATGGCGGAGGAGGCAACTACGACCAAGGGCGCTTCTCACAAGTTAGCGGATACTACGGCAACCGACAAGTCGCGCGGGAAAGCTGGCCCGATAACGGCCACGGTATGGGCGGACCTGTCGGCGGAATGGGAGGCCCTCCTCGAACACGCTACAACCGCATGCAGTCCGACCCTGGGTGGAATCGCTACCCGCACGGCAACGGAGTCTACCCCGTCCAGGGATACCAGCAGTCACGCGACACAGTGAACACCAATGGATCTAACGGGAGCCACAGCGAGCCCTACTCCACCGATCCCAGCAGCGAGAACAGCTCGATTGAGCGCCCCGCAGGAGGGATGAAACCCGATTTGGGTGAGCAGTACGGATTCAATGGCTTTGGCGGAGGTCGCATCCAAGAGGAACTCCACACCGGCTTGGGTCCTGTGAACAACGGCTACGCTGTGCAACGTCCTAACGGCACGCTAAATTACGGCGCGCCGCCCGTTCCCATGAAGCAAGGGCCGCCAGCACCGCCGGTGCATGCAAACAAACCCATCAAACTCACAAAATCGAATGACGCAGGCGCCGCCGAAAGCAGACCGGCGCCTTTGCAGCGCCAGAGCACTGAGAAACGCAAGAGCTGGTTTAAGAGGCGGTTCAGCAAGGACTAGAGGGTCACGTTCGGCGTTTAGATCTCGTCTGGTGAATCGGATTGAGAGTTGCTACCGCGTTCCTAGGCTTCAGCCACCGGCTCTTGCTCAGGACATGTAGGGCGGGCTTTTGTGCATTTAGTTTCAGACGGGTGGAAGGATGCTGCGAAGGAGACGATCCACCACAACGACATAGCTGTGTAGCTGCCACGATAACGACGCGATGCGGTTTGGGGGGTCACGGTTGGGTAACATCACGATTTCAGCGCAGCGGCACAAGCAGGCGCCTGTTAGGGCACTTTTGCGTTTCGGCGGAGTCTGGATGAGATTTACGATGTGGAACTAGGGTTGGATGGTAAAAAGTCCACAATTTCACTCTTTATACCCCCTTCTTTTCCGGTTGGATGGCAGAGTTTGCTTTGCTGGTGTAGGTGTACGAGAAAGCTAGGTAGTAATCTTTAATGTGATGCGTTCGTGTACTTGCTGTCACAAGACGGCGCCTTTTGCGCATGGGCGAGGACGGCGAGACCCGTTTGACCGTGTCATGTGAGACCTTGCTACCGGCACGGTTTTTTCAACTTTTGAAATGTGGTACTTTTCATTCGCGTGATCACGTGTTCCGTCCTCCCCATCCCCTCGCACTCCACATACGATGCTACATCAGATAGCTTTCTTTTCTTTCTCCGCCGCCTCCTCCTGCTCCGCCTGGTCGTCCTGGTACGCCATCACGACATACGCAATCAGCACCACATTTGCCATCACCGCTGCTAGAGCGCCTGCGACGGTGTTGTTCCCTTACGTCTCGTTAGTGCACCGTTCCCGGGCAGATAAATCAACTGCAGGACTCACCGACGAGGACATAGTTGGTGATGAAGAAGTAGGTCCCGATAGGCAAAGTGACCATGGCAAAGGTGAAGCTGAGGAGTTTGAAGAGGACGGAGCTGGGAGACTTAGTTTAATACGGGAAGGTAGGGAGGGACGGACGAGGGTACTGCGGGCGCAATGTTCGAAGGGCCGGGGGCGTGCGGTGTCCCCGAGGCGTCGATGTCGAGGGGGTCGTTGGTGCTGGATATGATTCTTCGTGTTGCCATTTTGGGATGTGATGTGTGTAGGTGTCGTGTGGGTGTCGCGTGGGTGTGATTGAGTCTTTGACGGATCGGATAGATGATTATTCTCGGTGTGAAACTCGAGGTCTGTTCTTTGTTTGAAGTGGTTGATGCGGAGAATTGTTTCTCGTCGAGTACGGCTCCGTGCGGGCTGGCTTGGTGCACAACGATGTCATGGAGGAAGGCGGTCCGTGCGCCTACCACTTAACGCGTGAAGAACGCGAAGCACTTTCCCCCGCCACACCTCGCTGTCCGCTTTCTTTATCGCGACATCCTTAGAAGGCGCGGGTGGTTGCTTTGCCTGCTTGCCTCTCCCTTTGTTTGGCACGCTCTCTGCGCGCACCACCCACCCTTCTATAATCCTTCCCCGTACCACTTCCAAGCGGCAAATTTCCCGTTACACTGAAGAAAAGAAGGGCATCATGGCGTACCGCAAAGACCCAATCGAGACGTCTTCGCCGCCGCGCTTTGGTGGCGAGGACACCGCCGACGACTACAACACTATCCCGACGCAACCCCTAGATCGCATGGAGAGTTCGCCACACTTCGCGATGCCATCAGGAGCTTTCGTCACGCAGCCTACGCAGATCCTCCCGCCGCATACGACACAGCCCACACAGCCGTTGACGCCCCCCAGGCATCGCATGTACAATCCCACATCTTCGCAGGTCCAAGTCCCTCGCTCCTCGCCCGCCACGGAGCGCTTTACCTCGCCCTTGAACAAGCCGCAGTCGCAACACCGCATGGTCAGCGCGATGGCCCCGCCAGGCACGCAAGCGCGTTTTCCGAGCGCAGTGCCGCGACCCCAGACTATCGACATCACTTCGGACGATCCTCCTGTTGCACAAGATTCAGATGAGGAGGAGTATAGGGGGTCTAATATACCCATGTCGAAGATCGAGCAGCAGCGCGTGCGGGAAACACCGCAGAAGGCTTCGTCGTTTGGGTTCGATTTGTCGGATCGATTTGCGCACAACCAGAATGGGAAGCGGCCCGCGGATGCTACAACTTCATTTCCCCCAGCTAAGAGGCCGGCGATTCGTCAGACTGGGCCGTCGCGAGCGATGCCGATAGATCTCACGGACGAAGCGAAGCTTGAGAGGTTGGAAGACATCACCGATCTTAATCTGAGGACGAAAGTGCGCCGGTTACGAGAGGTCTACCCCAACCGGACGGTTGATGAGACATACAACGCGTTGATGTTCAAGAAGGGAAACTACCCCGATACGATAGATTACATGGCAACCCTGCCAGAGAAAGAAGAACAGCAAAGCGCACCTAAAGGCACGGCTGTGGTGCGGTCTTCACCAGAACCTATTGTAACAAAGACAACGACTGCGAAGCGCGTGCTTAGCAAGCCCTCCGTGAGCCTGCAGGACCGATATGCGAAGACCACGAGCCAGCCGAGTGCGCCGATCGCCGAGAGCCCGCAAAAGCCAGCACGGAAAGGAAAACTCATGCGAGGGCGTCGGAATCGCTCACCATCACCGATCACGCTTTCATCTTCTCCACCACCGCCACCGCCGCGTCCGCAGCAGAAGCCGAAACAGAGGGTTCCGCACGAGGACGACGAGGGCATTATTATCTCCGACGGCGATGACTCTGACGTTCAGGAAGAGGAAGAGGTGGTCTTCCACGATGACGGGGAATTGTTGGATTTCTTCAACAACTGCACCGTGGAGGGCATGGTTGATTTATCTGGCCATAAAGCTGAGGACATCCGGTTGATCTTCGAACATCGTCCTTTCATAACACTGGAGAAGGTGGAGAAATTACACGTTGACTCGCGCAAACCGGACACTGGGAAGAAAGCGCGGAAACCAAAGGTTACACTCGGTGAGAGGCTTGTGGACGCTGCGAGGGCGATGTGGAATGCCTACACTACGATTGACGAGGTGGTCAAGAAGTGCGAGGAACGAGGCCGTCCCATGGTGGACGGCATGGCTCGCTGGGGCATCAATATTTTTGGAGCTTCTACCGATGGCGAAATTGCAGCAACGAGCTTGGATGACAGTGATACCGGCTCCAACCGCGACTCCGGATACCAGAGCCCGAACACCGTCGGGAGCGACTCGGATCGAGAAGATATGCGCAAGGTGGCAGATCGCGCTTCTGGAAAGAGGAAGTTGTTGAAGAAACCGGCAAACATGAATGCCAACATCGAATTGAAAGATTACCAGGTGGTTGGACTAAACTGGCTGAACTTGCTATGGCAGAATCAGATCTCTGGTATTCTGGCTGACGACATGGGCCTCGGGAAAACATGCCAAGTCATCGCATTTTTGTCCCATCTCAAGGCATCCGGTGTTAAGGGCCCTCATCTAATCGTGGTCCCGGGTTCCACGCTGGAGAATTGGGCACGCGAGTTCAAGCACTTCTCCGAAGCCATTGACTTCCACATCTACTATGGCGGACAAAATGAGCGCTTCCAAATGCAGGATGAGATCCTGGACAAGATCGAAAACAACCAGATCGATGTTGTTCTCACCACGTACGACCTCTGTGGTAGAAGGGAGGATAACAGTTTTCTGCGCAAGTGCAAGCCGCAAATGGCTATCTTCGACGAAGGACACATGCTGCGCAGTTCGAACACGAAGCGGTATCAGGACCTGATGAAGATAAAGGCCAAGGTGCGTCTGCTACTTACCGGCACTCCGCTGCAGAACAGTCTGCAGGAGCTGGCCTCTATCCTCGCGTTTCTCATGCCGGATATCTTCGAGACTGAGGACGTGCGCGAGAGCGTTGCCGTGGTGTTCAAGCACAAGGCCAAGGTCAACGAGAGCGATACCCACGGGACGCTGCTTTCGACTCAGCGCATCAACCGCGCTCGCTCGATGATGACGCCGTTTGTTCTCCGCAGGAAGAAGGCTCAAGTGCTGAAGCATCTCCCCACGAAGACCTGCCGCGTAGAGTACTGCGAGCTCACGCCCATCCAAAAGAAGCTCTACTCAGAGCAGCTTGAGCGGCAGCGTAAAATACTGCTTGACCGCGCCAATGGCCTCCTCCCCAAGGAAACCGCAAACGTTATGATGCGCCTCCGACAAGCGGCCATCCACCCGCTCCTCTTCCGCGAGCGCTACACCGACGGTATTCTCCGTAAGATGTCCAAAGTCCTCCCAAAAGAAGAAACCTTCCGCGAGAGCGTTCCGGAGTATATCTACCAGGACCTCGAACCCTACCGTGACTTCGAAGCGCACAAGCTCTGCCTACAGTATCCGAAATTCATTGGCAAATTTGCCCTCAAGAACGGCGAGTGGATGGACTCGGGCAAGGTACAGACGCTCATCACGCTCCTCCGCAAGTTCAAAGCCAACGGCGACCGCGCTCTCGTCTTCTCGCAGTTCACCTCTGTGATGGACATTCTGGAATGGGCGCTGGACGCCGAGGACATCGGGTACTGCCGCATCGACGGCTCCACGCCCATCACCGAGCGCCAGCAGCTCCTCGACGTCTTCTATGCCGACGAAAGCATTCCCGTCTTCATGCTGTCGACCAAGTCCGGCGGCGCAGGGATCAACCTTGCCTGCGCGAACAAGGTCGTCATCTTCGACAGCAGCTTCAACCCGCAGGACGACATTCAAGCCGAGAACCGCGCGCATCGGGTGGGGCAGACGAGGGACGTCGAGGTGGTGAGGCTGGTTACGCGGGGCACTGTGGAGGAGCAGATCCACGCGCTAGGCGTGAGCAAGCTGGAGCTGGATAAGATGGTTGCGGGGGAGGAGACGGAAGAAAAGAAAGGAAAGGGGAAGAAGGGGGACGCGAAGGATGAGGTGGCGAGCTTGGATGCGGCAGAGAAGAAGGGGCTTGAGGCGGTGCAGGAGATGCTGATGAGGCAGTTGGTTAGGGACGGGGAGAAGGGAGAGGCGGAGGGCGATGTCAAGGAGCAGTTTTTAGACGGGCTTAAGAAGGCCGGGTTGGATATGAGTGCCGCGGAGTGAGAGCGCTCGTTGCGTCTCGTGCCGCTGGACTGGATCATTGTGTTGAATTCTACGCGGGAACGCTACGTATATACTGCACCTTATCTAGCAGGGTTGCGACGTTTCGAGTACGGCAGCGGCGCAGACACAGCCTGGGTAAGGACGCTGTGGTTGCCATGGTTTTGCATAGCGTCGGCGTTGGCGGCGACTCAGCACAGCAGAGCACAGCAAATAGCTAGCGTTCTGTCACGTCATTCCGAGGCCTGTTGCGACACATGGTGATGCACAATGCCCATTCGCCTTGGCCATGTACCGTCAGACAATACAGTCACGCAATACAGTCACGGCAGATGACACAGACCGACACGCGGGGAAGTGGAATGCGCTTGGTGCCAACGCTAC
Organism: Paraphaeosphaeria sporulosa; assembly: GCF_001642045.1. NCBI lineage: Eukaryota > Fungi > Ascomycota > Dothideomycetes > Pleosporales > Didymosphaeriaceae > Paraphaeosphaeria > Paraphaeosphaeria sporulosa. The sequence goes on along the minus strand of NW_017253362.1, from coordinate 2,481,250 downwards.
GACAACTCCAACCAACTGACTGAGTGACGCAGCTGTACACGCATCTTGCGCCGCGGAAAGTGGTATCCCAAGAAATGCTTCGTCTGGCGATGGGGGAGAAGAAACGAGCGCGGCTGGAGAGAAGGGCTCAGTCCTCGACGCTTACGCCAGCCTTGTCGGCGGCTTTTGCGGGCTGCGCTTGCGTCGGCGCCTCCTTCTTCACGCCCGCTGCTGCATCTGGCTTTGGGGCCTCGTTCGCGGCGTCTTTCGCGTCTGCCTTTGCAGGTATCTTGGCAGGTTGCGCCGTCTCCTCTTCTTCTTCCTCTTCGTCGTCGTCTTCTTCTTCTTCTTCTTCAGAGTCTTCTTCAGAGTCCTCCTCATCCTCCTCTTCAGAATCCTCCTCCTCACTACTACTCACCTCCTTGATCGCCGTCTGCTCCTCCACCATCTTGATCTCCTCGGCCCCGGGACTCTGCACCCTCCTGCCGTGAAACTCGCTCACCACCTCCCCCTGGGCCTTGCCCACATTTGCCGGCGTGCTCGGCAGCGGTATACTCCTCGGGCTGAGAATCGCACTCGGCGACGCGACCGCAGGTTTACTCGGGGTAGTGGCGGAGGTGGGAGTGGAGGATGCTGACGCCTTAGCAGTGAGCAACGGGTTCGTGGTGGAGATCTTGGCGGGGACGTGTTTCTTCGCTGCGGCGATGGAGGCGGCTTCGGCGCCCAGCTGGCGGATCGCGAGGTTCTGCTCTGGGGTCTGTTTGGGTGTGTTCTCCTTCCCTGGCGCGGAGCCTACGGCGGCCGACGCAGCTGGTGCGGAAGGTGTCTTGCTTGCGGCGAGGGGCACGGCGACGGCGGGCGCGGGAACGGCGGGTGCACCGAGGGCTTCTTTAAGCTCGTCGTATTCATTCCATTCTTCGACTTGGTCGAGGTCCTGTGGCGGGGATTCCGCGCGTTAGCCTGGATTTCTTTTGTACTCCGGTCGTTTCCAGCTGGACTGGGTGGATCGGAGGGGAAGGGCACACCTACCGCAATGACGAACCCCTCCTTCACGAGCAGCGGCAGCTTCTTTCCCCGCGCGCGCCGCTGGAACAGCTTCTTCGCGAGCTCATCCGTCGCCGTGTCCACGCCCTTGAAGGGTATTTTGTTCGCCTTGAGGATTGTCTCGATACGCGAGGTCGCGGTGATGATGTGCGAGGAGCCCGCGGTGAGCGAGGTGAAGAGGTAGAGCGTGGGGTCGTTGTCGTAGACTGCGAGTTCGGCCATTGCTGTTGCTGTGTTGGTGGTGTTGCCGGGTGGGAGTTGAGAGACACGCCTTCGCTCGCAGAAGGGACAGGAGGAGTGCGGTGGGGCCAAGGATGCCGAGGCAGATGCTGCAAGGAGAGAGAACGCGGCGGAAGCGGGCGGGCAGCTATGGTGAAGCAAGGCGAGACAGAGAGGAGTAATGCGGAAGGACGTAGGCGGCTAGATTCACGTGCTGCGGGGCGCGCTTGGGCGAGTATGCAGGGAAAGACCCTAACCCCTAAAGCCGCGCATCAGTCCAGATCAAGCACTCCGTCATAAAGTCACAGATTCTGTTCAACTTGATAATAGCTCTTAATTATGTGCGTAGAACGAGCGGATTATAGATTATACGCTGCATGGCATCCCCCTACTACTGCATTATTGCGTCCAGTGGCAACGGCTGCGAGATTGTGTTGTTGGTCGTTGTGTTCCCAGTCCCCCTCTTCGCAAAAGCCGCCATCATTGCGTCTTTGACCTCAAATTCCTCCAAGACAGCGCCGAAGCTGCGGAGTCGTTAGGATCATCATTCTTGTGTGAAGACAAGGTCACTTACCCATAGCATCGCACCTTGGCCAGGAGCTCGCCCTTGATCCCCTCGATGTCGGCCCTGCTCAGCTCCGCCAGCCTGGGTTCCTTCAACACCATGACCCAGGCCATGATCGGCGTGATCTCGCCGTCCAAGGGAAGGCGATTGCTCAGATCCAGCAGCTTCATCAGGTCGGGCATGGCGATATCCGGCATCTGGTGCGGATATGTCTCTTCCGGGTGGTTCGCAATGTGCGAGTCTGGAGGCGCGCTCGCCATCAGCGCGTGCCCAGAGATGGTCTCTTCGGCATCGTGCGCGCGCACCATGAGGTACTGCATGTGGTCCATGCAGGGGCGCTCGAGACTGCGATGAGCGGACCAAAGTCAGAAGGAGCGCATTAGATTGCAGAAATTATAGACGTACGGCGAGTGAATAATGGATAGGAGATTGAAGAACGGACTGAGGATGTATGTGTGCAGTGCATTATTGCTGGGGTGGAGGAGAAAGATAAGGCGTGTGGTGGTCGTACGTTAAGACGAAGTCTATCCCGATCTGATCGTAGTCGAGCCCGCTGTTCATGTGGGGAATGTGTTGCGTCTGGTTCATGGGTATGTTCATATCTTGGGAGACGGATCCTCGGTGCGCGTGGCCAACGGTGGGTGGTGATGTGTAGCCAGTCGAGTTCGTGCCGGTGCCGTATCCACCTGACACGCTGCCAGACGAGCTGCCTCCGTAGGAGCTATTGAACCCTTGGAGACCGTTTGTTGGGCTCAGGCTGTCGAAACTTATGCCATGAGCCATTAGTAGTTCCTTTAGGCGGCGGTTCTCTTCTGCGAAAGCGTCTCGTTCCTTGGAGACGTTGGTGAAAGAATCCTTGATGCGGAGGACTTCTTGCTCCAGTGCTTTGATGTACATTTCCTTCCGCTCTCGGTGCGTCCTTTACAGAGTTAGCACAGATGCACTTTAGCATGGACAGTAAAAATACCTCTGCGCCTGTCGATTCAGCTCCTGCCGGCGAGTCAAGGCCGGCTTGCTGTCTGGCTTCGGCCCTCTTCTCTTCGCAGGTTGCCCATCTACTCCATGTTAGCACAGCATTTTTCGTCTTGGGAAGCACTTACCTCGCGTTGTCTTCTTCTCGGTCAGGTTCTTGAAGAAGGCAAAGTTTGCCAATGGACTTTTGGTATCTGAATTACTGCCTATAGATTGCCAATGCCCTTTACTCTCCATGTCCGACACGAATGCCGAACTACCTCTCCGACTGCCCGGAGCCTCGGAAAAACACTCCGAGGCGCGGCGGGATACAGGCGAAGGGTAGTCGACAGGCGCGCCGACAGGAGGGTAGGTGGGCGCCATGGTCAGCACATCCGACGACCATGACGTGTAACGATTATGCGACATGGCTGCTAGAAAAGGAAAAGTAGATATTAAATAATGTAAAATGAAAGGGTTGGGTTGAACAGAAATTACAATAAGCGTGTTTGCGAGACCAGCTGCATTGTGTGAGGACTGCACGGGCTTGTATATGTAGGCTGAAGAGGATGGACCCCGGTGGGATCGTAACAACAGCAGCGGTCGCTGCGCTCGTCAATGCGGTGACGGCAGCGTCGGTAGGAGGGGTTGCCGTAGTACAGGCGATATAGCATTGTGGTCGCTCAGACGACACTGCGAGCACGAGACTCGCGGCGTCTCTGCAGCGTGCTTTTGGACGGATGGCGAGCCGAGGAAACAAAAATGACGAAGTAGACCAATCAGAAAGGGCGATGTGTGGGTGCAGTGAACACGGGGCAGACCCCAAGTGTAGCAGAAATAAGACCAAACAGTTATGCCTTCAAACACCAGGCAATTCAGGCCATGCGAGGGACGCCAAGAAACGTGTGCACTCACTGGAGCCGTTCGGAAACTTTACGTCCTCCATTGAAGGGTCTGGAGAAAGGCTGGCCATGCTATGTGGTCTGCATTGATCGACGAGCACGAACTCAAGCGCGGCCAGTTCGCAGTTGTTGCGAGGTGGACGTGGAGATTACCGCGGCACGAGCAGTCTTGTTCTATTTAAACTGGTGCGCCCGTCAGTTCCGGGTCAATGGAAAGTAGATTGGCGAAACATACGCGACCGAGCGCTATGCAATAGCAGAAGAATGGCAACACGTTCTTGTGCTTGAAAATCAGCAGTGGTCTTGAAGACGTCGCTTGGACTTGGCGGTGATGAGGCGCGAGCCACGGCGCGTCTTGTGGCGAGGGATCAATTGAGACACTCGGTGGTGCTTGTCGCGTCGCAGGTCGAGGCCACTCGGTCACGAAGGATGGGTCGCGGCGGAGATGCTTACCAGCGATCTTTAAGCGCCACTGGATGACGACTGGCTACGGCGGTGTCTCCGTCGCGTGGAGAAGCCGGGAGGTGCAATTGCAAAAGTCTGCACAGCCTTCGGAAGCGATTTGGAATGTTGGACTGGGCAAGCTAAGGGCCCGAACTGTGTCGACCTAGAGGCTCAAGCTCCATGCAGATGCCTTGGATTCACGGTGGACGTATGCCGGACTTAACGGCTGGGCCCGTCGTCAGTGCGGGGCGGGCGTGGGATCCGGTGGTGAACGAGGCGAATGAGGGAGGCCGAGGATCGTCGGACGAGATGACAGCCAGCCCAGTCAAGCAGCGCAACGCAGTGCAGATGGGAAGCGGATGCGCGAGCGCTTTTATCTTCCGCGCTGCGCTCCGGCTGAGATGCTGTCACCATCGCTGAGGCTGGACCCATGGATGCCCATTGGCTTGTGCCTCTCTGCCCTGGCGGAGATCATGGAAGCCACCGACTGACCGCCTTCCGCATCCATCACCAAGACCATCACCATGCATCACATCTCGCGTGCGTGGACCCGCTACTCTGTTTCTATCTGCACTTTCAATCAGTCTCTCCGCTTCGTGAATCCGCCTTTGCACCACGCGCGAGCTTCAGATGCTATTTCCGTCCCCCACGAGGTCTTGAGTGCGGGGACGCCCAATCACAACCAGTTCATATATAGACAACAACTTATTTGGCTCGAGTCCCGGCTTGGAAATCAACGGTGGTGCAGTTCCGTATTGCTGCATCGTACTGGAATGAGTGCAGCGGTTGGTACTGCCTATGCCGCATGCGATGATTTGGAACGCCAACGTCACCTGATGTACTCTCCTCGCACGAGGCCTCGTTCACGCTGAAAAGTGGACTGGAAATCCAAGTTTAATTTCTCTATTGGCACAAGACGTGTATCGTTCTAATCGACCTCCGCTCGGCCTGTGCTCGCTTCGGGGCAGTGTGGATCACCGCCTTCTTACGCGGCTTCTGGTGTGTTACACAAACATGCTCACATGATCACGCCTTGGGCTTGTTCTGGAGGATGTCCTCAATCTCTTGGTATACGTCGTCGGTGAGCTTGGCCAACAGAGGCAGCGCCTTCAAGTTGTCGTGAATCTGCTCGACCTTCGACGCACCGAGGATGACGGTGCTGACGTTAGGGCTGCATCTCGGTCAGTATTTTCTAACCGATACTTGCGACTCTCGCATAACTCAATCGGGCATGACTTACTTCTTCGCAGCCCAGGCCAGAGCGAGCTGAGTTGTGTTGCCACCAAGTTTCTCGGCAATCTTTCCCAGCTTCCTGACCTTCTCAAGCTTAGCCTGGCCCTCCTCAGACTTCAGCTTCTCGATTGTGCCCTTGAAGAAGTCGGAGTTTGTGGCGAAGCGCGAGTCCTCTGGGATGCCCTTGTCGTACTTTCCGGTGAGGATACCAGAGTCCAACGGAGACCAGATGGTGGTACCCATCTGGTAGCTCTTGAAGAGCGGCGCATACTCCTTTTCGAATCGCTCGCGGTGGAAGGCATTGTACTGCGGCTGCTCGACGATGGGCGCGATGAGGTTGTATTTCTCGGCGATGTCAACGGCTTCTTGGATTTTCTCGGCGGGCCACTCGGAGGTACCCCAGTAGTATGCGAGGTTGAGGTCGCGGATGGTTTGTGTGAACGCTTCGACGATCTCCTTCATGGGCACACTAATCACCGTTAAAAGGCCGTAGAACAACATCTCGGCATGACTTACTCGGGATCATAACGATGCGCGAACACTACATCAACGTAGTCGTGCTGGAGACGCTTGAGCGAGCTCTTCAAGCCTTCGACAATGTGCTTCTTGCTCAGTCCCCGAGTGTTGGGCTCCGTTCGTCCTGTTCCGAAAAAGACCTGCAGCTGTTGGTAATTGCGCCTTGTATGGGCCCGGGAATAGCTTACCTTTGTGGATAGCACATATTCGTCACGCGGCCAGTTCAGCTCCTTGAAGGCATTGCCCATCTCCACCTCGCACTCGCCCTTTGCGTAGACCTCAGCGGTGTCGAAGAAGTTGATGCCATAGCTCCAGGCAGCTTCCATGCACTCTTTGACGATGCTTCCCTTCTGGGTTCCTCCATAGGTCAACCATCCACCAAGCGAGAAGACTGAGACCTTAAGACCGGCAGGTCCGAGGCGACGAAACTCCATGTCCTTGGGATTGAACTTGGACTCTACGGCAGGCATTTTGACGGTTATTTTGTTCGATTATCTCGGTGCGAAAAGTGGATTGTTGGGTGTCAATGCTAAACGTTCATAGTGGGGTCGTGCCGCCCGTTCTATATAGAGGGGTACCTTCATGTCGCGATTTCAAAGCCCTTCATATCGTTACGTCATAACGATACACAAGCGAGAAAATTGAGGGGCACAGAAAGCCTCCCCGCCCTCCTTCCCCAACGTTGAACAGCCACGGCACGGCAGATTCGATCAAGTTGCCGCTGCGAGATGTGGCTCTGTACAGTCACGAGAGCCAAGAGCTGCAGTTACAGGTCTCAGCCCAGCTGTCAGCCTACATATTCACACGCGAGCCAGCGTCTGTTGTGACACACAACACGGCCAACACGCTCCACGTGATTTGGGACATTTGCCAGCACAACCGAGGCAGCGCGAACACAGTGATGCCCCACCACCGCCCTTTCTATCGCCACATGTTGATAAGCCACGGGTTGACTTCGCGCCGCCTACCTTCCATAAGCGCACTAGCGTTGTGCGGCTCCATGACTATCAAATGAACGCGTTCATGTCTGTTGGTGCACGAAAGAATGTTCTGCAACTTAGCGTTGGACGCTAGACTTCGCATTGTCGCCCGGGCTTGCGGTTGCAAGCACACGTCCAATACTTTGCCGCGTCATCAAACGTCTCTTGAACTGTGGCATTCCAGATGCAGCAGTGACAGCCACACAAGCAATGCCAAACACGCGATCCATACTGACAGGATACACAGGAAAGCTTGATTATAGGGGTAAATGTTTTGAAACACGTTCGCGGCGCCGATCTCCAACTCGGCGCTACCTCACCGCCAATCAAAAGCCTGCAAGGGGCTCGTCACGTGTTGGCGTCGACTCTTCGTTGGCTGTCATTGCCTCTTCATTCCTAGCTCCTCACATAATCTCTCGCCTTCTGCCCTGAAGGGGTAGCCATTATGGAACAAAGGATGCAAGTTATGGGGTTGGAGTGAAATGCTGTGACATTCTTTTGTTGGTGAAGATATATCAGGCACGAGGCCTGCACAATACCTACGGTCGTCTTCCATCATCTCGTTCATTTTCTCATTCAGCATTGTGCAGGTGAAGAGAGCATTGCATATGAACATTCCTTTGTGATTCATCACCTATATTCGTACTTTCTACTCAACGCAGTCCCGCCGTCGTGTAAACTCTATATAAGAGAGACCTCAGCATCTCGACTGATACGCCAATTCCTCAACCTACAACATTATATCCACAATTACAACCACTACGAACAAAATGTTCTCCACTCGCTCTCTAATCATGGGCTGTGCCCTCTTCTCCACCACCCTCGCCCTCCCCACCCCCCAAACCACCACCGATGCAGCCCACTGCACCATTACTGCTGAGCAGCTCACCGCCATGGACCCGAGCACCGCCTCCTGCTCCGGTGCCGCCTTCGCGGCTGAATGCGCGGACGCCTCTACTGCCGCACCCGCCATTACCTCTGCCTTCGAAAAGTACTCGATCCACGAGCCTGGCGTCCAAGCCGCTCTCATCGCCCTCATGCTCTTCGAATCCGGCTCCTTCAAGTACAACCACAACCACTACCCCGCGCCAGGCCGCCCGGGCCAGGGCACGCGCAACATGCAGATGGCGCCGTTCAACGAGAAGTACGCCACGGATCTCTTCGGCGCAAACGCAGTTTCCGCCGCGAAGGCCGCGCCGAACGGCCAGGATCCTAGCGACGCGGTGCTCGCGCTGGTGAATGCTAAGGATGAAGACTCGTTTGGTAGCGCGGCGTGGTTTCTGACTACCCAGTGCGATGCTAGTATCAAGGACGGGCTTGCGACTGGGACGTCGGCGGGCTGGGGGGCGTATCTTGAGAACTGTGTGGGCACGACGCATGATCCCGCGCGCGACCCGAGCTGGACGAAGGCGAAGGAGGTGCTAGGGGCTTAGGGGTGCGGACGAGCGGTGGGAGGTGGAAGTCAGGAAGGGGGTGCAGGGGAGGCCGAGGAGCTGAAGCCCAGCGCTGCTCGTCGTTTGGGGGTGCATGTGCGAGTGACCTTGATGATTTCGATTCTTGCAATGGTTTGCTTCATTTGATACCCGGTTGATGCTGCGAGTTAATGCACTGTGTGCTGACTTGCTATTACCTGATCTTCATTCCAATATATTCTCTCTTATGCACACGTCTAGTTGTTACAGGGCGGGAACATTGCTTTGGTAAGTTGTGTGAAGTATTCTTACTGTTCCTATCGCTACTTCGATATATGTGCCTTGGGAGAGTCCGCAGCGCCGCACTCCAGTCATAGTCTATTGTTCAAGCAACGGTTGCAGACCTTCGTCTTGCAAGCTGTGCAAGAATTGACGAATCTCAAATGGTGATGGCAGATTCCGCAGACCTCAAGCTTGTCATCTTCCCCGTAGGTTTTTTCCCAGAGATGTTGGCATAGATCAATTGGCTGTTCAGCATCGTCTTCCGCCTCCTCCTCGACATTGCCAACGGCAAATCCTCCAGCAACAGTCGCAAGCCGCAACTGTATGTCGTTCAATACGTCGAGTGCTGGGTCCAATTCTACGATTTCTTCTTCTTCCGGCATTGCAACACGGTTCTCGGGCTCATCTGGCATCTGATCATCAGCTAGAAGACGATTCCCATGCGCATGCGGACATGAGCAGGTCTTCCATGGCTTTGCGCAGAGATAGCAGAAATCTGCAGTGCACCGACATCTGCAGGTTCGTTAGTATAAAAACCACATCTGTGCTTTCTGAGCATCTGGATAGGCGTACCGCATATGATAACAACCTGTGAGCAACTCCACCATGGTCCTACACCTGGGGCATCGTTGCCACCGCTTTTTACCAGCCACTTCCAACAGCATCCGGAACGTTGGATCGTCCGGACATAGCCCTTTGTGTTTGGGGTTTTTACAAATAGCACACGTTTCCATGTTGCAACTTTGACATACTGCAACGTCAGCGGTGACGCTTTCAGGCTTTATGAACTTTGCACAGAACCGATTGCTGCAATACACAGGATTTGGCGATGCTAGTTCGAGCTGCTTGTCTTTGTATCGCTTTACCAACTCTAGTGGGAGAAGCTCAACGCAAGCTGACACCGGTATGTACTTTCCGCAACATCGTGGGGGAAAGAGTGTTGTGTCGGTGAAGCTTGTTTCGAAGAGATCAACGAGGCAGCCCCTGCAGTATGCGTGGTAGGTGTCGTCGTCCTCGCGTTTGCAGCCCAATTCCAGCGCGTCGAAGCGGGTATACGGTTCCATGCAGGCAGAGCAGAAAGTGTGTGTCACATGCTCGTCGCCGAGAACGCCCTCTTTGGCTCTTCCTTTGCCTTTCCCTAAGGGACGAGTGGAAGATTCGGCATAACTGGCTGCCGGGTCGCCCGCTACTTTTTGAATAAGTTGAACTTCATGGCCGCGATAGGTGGCACTCGTGTCCGTCATAACCCTGACCAGAGGATCGTCTACTCTAGCATCTCCAAGCCTCGCATCAAGATCTTGAAAGTCATCGCCCAGCCAGGAGTCCTGCCCCTCGAAGCACTCTCCCGATCCTGGAGTGGAGCGTTCCGTCCCACCAGCAGTGATATCGCACATTCCGCGCGCAATTCGGTGGTCGCGCTCCGCCTGTCTTTCCTCTTGAATCAGATTCTCGAAGACGACACGATCGTTATGATCGGCTCGGAGAATATCCATGGCACAGGTTTGATCTTGCAGAAGCAACAACGCGGATTTGAGGCTTGCTTCCATTGCGTTGAAGGCTGCGTAAGCGTCTCCAGCGTCCAAATCCTGCATGATGTAGTTGATGTCTTCGAGCTGTAGCTCGACCGCTAGTCGGGCGGTAGCAGGGGGAAGGGTTGCTAATTCCATTTTCCGAAGATAGATACTGCAAAAGAGTATTCGAGGTATCCTTTGGAATAGTGAGAGTTGTGCAGCAAGATCTGTTGATGAGGCTTGAAAGTTTCCGCGCGATGCAGGAACTCTTCCATCGGAATGTACCGCAAGAATGCCAATTTCCATTTTTTGGGGCAACCTCAAGTGTGACATCGAAATGAGCAACATAAGACATCGAAAAGATTCCCTGGCAATATCGGATGAGAGAAGGTACCTTATGATCCAGTGCTATACGTGTTCTAACGTTCCCGTACCAATGGAAAATGTCACACAGAGTCGTGATAGGTACTAAATGCCAAAGCCACAGACTGAGAACATTTTGGAGTCACGGTGATTACAGGAACATTAGAATTGTTGATAAGTAGAACTCTCCGATTGAAGGCCATACTTGTCGGACAGAGAACGGAAGACGGTAACATGAAGGAGCATGACGCAAGATGTAGAACCAGGTCCGCTCCCTTTGGCTGAGCTACTGAGATATTGTGCCCAACATTGAGCGGCGTATCCGCAGAAAGGGTTGCCTTCGAATCTTGACTTAAGTTGCTCCTTGCTCTTGCAGTAACCTTCGCTGAACTTATCGAAAGCAAGATAAGTCAGACAGCCTTTTGCGACGAGAGATTTAGCATCCGGACACCAAGTATCGAGATTCCGCCGTAGGTAATCGGCTGCTGAATGATGTGCTAGCAACCAAACTTGGACTCCATCTCTATTCAAGCAGGCAGCGAGAAAGGCCGACGTGAAGTCATAATTTGTGTGACATCCAGGATTTTAGCTCGGTCCAGCCCAGAAGAGTCATACTCTACTGCAAGTACATGTCGGAGTTCCGCCTCTTCTGAGGGTTTCTTTGCTAACAGAACCCATGCCAAAGCGGCCTTGACAAACCTCTTCTTTTGTTCAGAGAGATTTCAATCTTTGTCATGCATTTGACATAGTGTGTCTCTAAAGATTGCGTGGCACCTGGCTTGGCACCTGGCAGACGATTTAGAATCTTTCCCTTGACAGTTCCTTTAGCAAGCTCATTCATTATCAGTTGTATCCATAAGTATCCAGATCAATAAGCAACGGTCTCTCAGAGTGTACGATGATTCTACTGACAATTCATTTGCCCTTCCCATAATGTTCGTCTCCAATTCGGCTCGTGCTTTCTGATTCATGACGAGAGACTCCAGTATAGTGCGTTTTAGTGCCCAAGTTGAAGTCAAGCTTGACTGAAGACCAGTTACATCCCAGAAGCGTGGTTTTATACATGCTCCTGAGTGATGAGATACCAGGAAATGCTACGAAATGCCGTCTCATGCACGTGCGAGGAACCTAGAGACCCGTCGAGCAAAATCAATCTCTTGATGACCTGTATGAGAAAGAAAAAGAATGATTCACATAAATGGACTCCCTGCTGCCGTTTTGATCAAGCGGACACATGAAACTGCCATGCGGTGTGTTTGATGCTACACCAGGCTACACCAGGCTACACCAAGCACACAAGTAGATAAGGAGATCTGTTTCAATTCCCCGTGTCGAATTATAGGTGAAATATGAACAACGTATCTATTACTAGACTTGGAATATCTGCAAGACCTTGAGACATACGCTATCAGATGACATTACGCATTTGCGACGTCGGCTCGCTGATTTCTAGACAACACCAGCCACATCATACTTCCGAACGTTTGCTTTTAGTCCGCGCACAGAGGATGTGAGAAGATAGAAGTGTGAAGAATTCAATAGATCACCCGGGAAAGTGGGTATATACAGGCCTGTTTGAATGGACCAGGTTGAGACGATCTCCTGATGTAGGTTCTTCTCGACTCTCCGCCGGACGAACACATGGGGAGGATATCCCCTGTTCTTAATGAAACCGGACACATGTCTCGTGTGCAGTGTGGATTTTGGAAACAGCACCAGCAGATTCCGAAATGCTGTCATGATTATCAGACCCCTCGCCAGCCACATCAACTACTTGTAGACACATTTTTAGACATCCCACCAGCACATTGTTCCACAAGCTGCTGATTTTAGTCCCTAAGCCTGAGGAACGGCGAAGTGTGAAGAAGACAGAGAACGCCGACGGAACGGGTATGTATAATGTATAGAGAAATCTGAGTGGAAAGAGATGGAATGATCTCCCGATGTAGCTTCTTCTCGACACCTCCGCTAGACAGAAACATGCGGGGTGTGTAATCAGGTTATGAGCACAGTACCGGGCACATGGTCTAGGTGTGATCGGATTGTGGACACGCCGCCATACACATGATGAGTGAGTGGAGAAGTTTTTGGAGACGCCAGCGGACACATGACCTGAGCATCATTACCTTTTTAGTCCCAGGCCCCAAGATGTGTGAAGTGTAAAGGTCACAGAAGACCGCTGGGAAGAATGGCATATATGAGATAGTTTGACTGGACCGGGTTGAGATGAGTTCTTGGAAATCTTCAGACACACACCATGTACCGAAGTATCTTCTGTTTCAACACGCAGCACCAGCACATTAATCTGTGCAACGAAGGATTTAGGACACGCCACCAAACACATGTCATTGCTGGAATGTTGAACTTTAGTCCCTAAGCATGAGGAAACGAGAAGTGTGAAGGAGACAGAAGAACCTCAGTGGAAGGGATATATGTAGAGAATTTTCACCGGAGCCAGATGGAATAGCCGAGCAAACATTAGAAAAGAATGTATGACTGCCAGAATAGCGTCGATCGCCCGTCAAATAACCCAACCCACAATTCCAGACATGGTATCACTTGTAGTAACGCCCAGTAAAAATACCCCAATATGCACAAGCTCGCCAGTCCCAGGCGGCTGAATACAACATAGATCCACCAAAACGCCACATCCCCAATAACACTTGTCCCGCAGTCACAATTTCTCTTCCTCGTCTTCACCATGCACCAGCTCTTGCTCCTCCTCTTCCCCATCATCCTCACTCCCCTCCACACTATCTTCAACCTCCTCATTCACCTTCTCCCCCACGCCTCCGCTCTCCTCCACAACCTCCCTCGCATCCTCCCACCCCACCGCCAAATCCTGCATAACCAGCAACACGGCACACTCCGGTACCAGCACTGCCTGCAAGAACATCGCGAAACCGCTCCTCCCAACAACAGGATCCTTGGCCGCGACTTGCCGAATCTCGTCAGACAGATCAGACGTAATGACATCCATCATCACGCGCTTGCCGCGGGGACCGTAGTACCCCGTTGACGAGGACATTGCGTCGATACGTTCCTTCAAACTCTGTTCTACAACCTGCGACGCGTCCTTGCGTCCCCGGCGCTTCGATGGCAACGCAGCGGCTTTCCCGGAGCCGAGGCGCGCAGCATGTTTTTGCCGGTAGACAGACTCCTCGGGCGTCTCGTTGCGGAGGATGGCGACCAGATCGTTGTGGAAGCCGCGGATGCGGGAGGGTAAGGTGGACCAATCAATCTCGGGGAAGCCGCGTGCGGTGTAGGCTCGCTGTGCTTTGGAACGCTTGTGTGACTTGCAGAAGAGCATCTGGTCGCGGACAGTGTGGGTGGGGTGGGTGGCCCAGAAGTCGCGCTGTTCTTGGGGGTCGACAGGGTCCTGGCAGAGGGCGCATGTGGAGTCTGAGTCTGGTATTGGGGAGTACGCAGAAGAATGCGCTGAGGGGAGGTCGTCGATGTCGAGGTGGGATGATATGGATGTGAGGGGCGAACTAGGGGCGCTGGTCTGGGAGTCGTTGATCGTGGGATTCGAGGATGTCGCGTAACCCGGTGGCAGACGTTGAATTGTGCGGATGCGTTTCTTCGGGCGCGGAGAGGGCTCGTCGTCGGAGAGCTCGACGTACTTCTCGTGGCCGTCGAGCATGCTGCTGAGAGCGTTGTCGAGGTCTTCGATGTGCTTGAGGTCGCGTGTCTTTGGTATGGAGAATGCGCTACTCGCTGGATGGCTGTCAGCACCACTGCTCTGAACCATAGGTCTGGGATCCGCCTACGCTTGTCTTTGCCAAAGGACTTCTTGCTGAAGCTGACGGGGGCGGCGTGTAAGTTCTTCGTCTTTACTTTCTTCCGCGGCGTGTCTCCCATGTCGAAATACACGGTCTCCAGCTCAGTCTTCCCTTCCTCTCCCAAGCCATCCTTGTGCTTGATCCCCGCATCAAACGTCCCCCGCTGCGGCACACGCATTGCCTTGCCTTTCGCACTCTTCCCCTGGACCCCCTTTCCCTTCCGCGCATTCGAATTCGAGTCCTGGCTCATCGATGGTCGCGGGAGAGCTTCGTTCCTCCTCGGCAGTAGTGGTCGTGCCGCTGCTTCCTCCCCATCGCTCGAAGAGATAGGGTCGGCAAGAAGGTTGACGTCCGCGCGAGATTTCATCGGCTGGCGTGTTCCCTCCATGTTTGCCTTGCGCGGTGCATCCTGGTGGTCGTCCTCGCTCGCGTGCGGACGGTTGTTCACGGAGCGTAGCAGTTTCGGCGCATTGCGGCGTGATAGGATTGGCATACTCCGCCCGGTGGAAGGAGGCAGGACGGACGGCAAGTAGGGAAGGGCGAGGGGAGGGTGCGGGGCTGCTGGCGCGGAAGGTGAAAGTGGACTCGACGCGTGTGCGGAGAGACGCGTCGGGAAGGAGCGAACCGTGCGGTGGATACGTGGGATGCAGGTATATTCACAGCTGACGCAAGGCCCTGTTAATGTTAAAACCCCTTGTCAGTATTTTGACTAGAGCTGCAAGCATTTCTTCAAGGTCTTGGTAAGGTGTTGTATCATTACAAGTTGCGTCTGTAGGTTGCAGGGATCCGCGACCACGCCTGGGCATGTGATGAGTGTAATTCGAGCCATTTACGGAGTACAAAAAAAGTGACCGAATTTTCTTGGTTATGGAAGCAATCCAAAGCAGCAGCACCTCGATTGCCAACACACTGGACATACATGCACCGAAAGCGACCACCATCCGAGCATCTACAAATCGTTCATGGGTATCATTTGACTCTACTCCTGCCACTGGCACTATGCACCGTTTAAGCAACCTTCCTCCCCACATTGCCCACGCCCCGCCCAACAACACTGACCACAATCTCATCCTCTGCATCTGCGGTTCCCTTACTCCTGAATCCCCACGCCGCCCCAGTAAAAACCTTGACGTCCCGCCCCAGTTGCACGACTTCCTCAGTACCCAGGACATCCCGGCCCAAGCACACCCTGCCCACATCCTCACTCCCCATCGCCATGAGCAACAGCACTGTCGTCGCGCTCGTGACCTCCACGCAACCCCCTGCGCTGATCTTCTCCAAGAGCTGATATGCGCACTGCTTGCCCAGGTCCTCGGGCGTCACGCCTCCCTGCGGCGGGCTGGCTACATCCGCCGAGTAAATGCAGTCCGTGGAGCTCTCCGCTACAAGACTCAATCCGAAACCCACAGCGCCCTTTGTCTTGCCGTTCGGATCCGATTTCGAGCCCATGCCAGATATGAGCGGCGCCTTCGAAACATCCGAGAAGATATACGTATCCGGTACGAATTTGTTCAAAACCCCCCTCGCCGTCTCAATCATGCGCGCGTTGTTCGATCCACTGACCCCGACCGCATACGCCACGCCGCGTATCTTCTTCACACGCCCCTTGTTCATGACATGCAGCGTCTTGGGTAACCGCACCTGGTGCCCAAACACAAGCTGCACCTCGCCGCCCGCGCTCTTGCCCTGCGCGGGCACGCAGCTCCGCTTGAGAACTCGCAGCTCGATGTTACGCTCGATGCCGAAGCTCTTGTACAGCGGGAGAATGGCAGTCCGGACAGAGTCCACGCTGATGTCGCCGGCCGGGGTGCTGCTCGTTATGCAGCCTTCGCCGTGTAGAACCACATTCAGTTTGTCTTTTGCGAAAGGTGCGAGGAGTGCGAGCGGTATCAACCACCAACTTGCGCCTCGCCGGCTGCACTCCCGTGGTATTTCGTGCCTGATCACTCCGCCCATGGCTCCGAGGCCTTCCGCGCTGCCCGTTATGAGCCCGGGTCGGTATACGAGTGTGGTACCGGTCATGGAGAACTGAATCTGCGCGCCATTCGTGACCGAGTCGAGGAGGCGGATGAAGTTCGTTTCGTACGGCGTGAGACCTGGGCGCGTTGACGAGGGTCTGATTTTAGATATGCGAATTGGGCGACCGGTGAGTGTAGAAAGAAGCAGGCGCGTTGTGAGGTGCCGATGGCCCTCGAACTGGAGAAGAGGCTGCACCGTTTCGTCGGCCATGCTTTCGGGCGCGTCGAAGTTTCTGCGGTGAATAGACGCGGCGCAAATATGTCGCAAAGTGGTCGCGATGGAATATGAGGTACCCGAACTTTTTCTGCCACGCTAGCCGTCACCGCCCACGCGCAGGTGCCGTATTCATACATCTGCCTATGTACAAACATTGAACGCTTCAGTGCAGAGCAACGAAAACATGAATCCAAGGATGTCTAGAAACTCCGCCCAATGTAGGAATACTAAAAAGGCCCCCTCTACTGCCTCTTGCCCCCAGAACTTCCACTTGCGTTGCTGCCCTCAGCATCGCTTCCATCGTCCTTGTGCGCCGCCTTCTCATCGTAAGGCTCATCGCGATCCCGATACGGCGCATCGCCATCCTCGCTCTCACTCAAAAGATCCTCATCGCTCTCTCCTGCAAATGCATCATAGAGCTCACCGCCCCTCCTCGCTCTCCTGCCATTGCGACCAGCTGCTGCACCACCAGCGAGCATCCGTGCATTCTCGTCATCTTCCGCATCGTCCAAGACTTCAAACTCGTAGCTGTCGCGGCTTGACTGCAGGCGCTTGCGCCGCGCAAGGAAGAGGTACACGGCTAAACAAGTGCAAAAGACAAGAATCAGTCCAATGCTACCGTAGATCCAGATTTGTGTGCGTTTAGACACACCAAACGTCGGGAAGATGGAGGGCAGGAAAGACTCTGGCGATGCGGTCGCAGAGGCCGTTGAGCCAGAAGTTGTAGTTACAGTTGCAGTTGTAGTAGGGGTCGGGGAGCCTGCTGCCTGCTCCGTGTTAGTGGGCTTGCTAGAGGGCTTCTGGTTAACAGGACGAGTGGGCATGTCTGAAGGGTTGACAGAGGCAGTCTTGGTACCAGAAGCAGGAACAGAAACGGAGGTCGTATGAGCCGGATGGTCATCGATAACGTCATGATCGTCATCGTCGTGCTCGGTCGGTATGGGTCGGAGCTTCTGTTTCGATGCATCGATGCATTCGCCCCAGAGGCGGAGCTTCCAATCAGTGAAGGTGCCGACCTGGGCGTTGACCTTCGTGTCCTTCACGATAACCGTCCACTTGCCCACACCCTTCTCGCCGAAATGAGCCACACTCATGAAAGTCCAGTCCACATAACCGTAGGGTGCCTCATCGTCACGGCGAGCGGTAGAGAGATGGCTGGTCATGCCCTCTGGGCTAATAAGCTCGACACTGAGGTCACCGCGTCGTTGGTGCTCAACGTTCATCGTCAATGTGATGTGCTCGAGTCGCTCAAAATTGGCGTCCTTCAGCATCTGCTCGGTCACCTCGAAAACGCTCGCAAGACCTTTGTCGCCTTGCGGGATGGGTTTCTTGACGTGCATCCATGGCGACCAGAACCAGGCCTGCGGCTTGACCACCTTCCAAGTCTTGGCTGCTTCAACAATCGCCCATGCATCCAGCTTGCCGTAACCGAATTGGTGACTGAACGTACGACCAGTACCAGGCGTCTGGGTCCAGTCGCTGGGCTGGTCGAAAGGAACGGCCGTCATGACGGTGAGCCACTGCAAGTCACGCCAAGTCAGGTCCGGACGAACTTGCAAGACAAGTGCGTATACGCCCACTCCGATGGGACCAGCGGCAGAAGTACCTCCGTGGTTAGCAGTGCACTTGTTCGCACCGACGTCGGTAGTATGGATAGAATCGCCACCTCCGCTAGAGTATGTGACGACGAGCTGCGCCGAGCACGCCTCGGAGTAGTATGGATGGTTGTTATCCTTGTCAATAGCTCCGACCGTGATACTGTAGATACTGTTTGTGTAGCCGTCGAAGTTGCAGTTATCATCAGCAGCGGCGCCGTTGCCTGCGGCGAAGACGTAGATAGAGCCTTTGCCCTCGCGGCCCTGCTGGATTGCAGTGATCATTGCTTTCTCGATCAGAATGCCAGGAGCTTGCATGGTTCTACCGTCGTCGGGCGGGCCCCAAGAACAGGAGTAGATGTCGTTCTTGTCCATCTTGTAGTTGATGGCGAGCGATTCATCCATGTCGG
Organism: Paraphaeosphaeria sporulosa; assembly: GCF_001642045.1. Classification (NCBI taxonomy): domain Eukaryota; kingdom Fungi; phylum Ascomycota; class Dothideomycetes; order Pleosporales; family Didymosphaeriaceae; genus Paraphaeosphaeria; species Paraphaeosphaeria sporulosa. The sequence continues at coordinate 2,462,827 of NW_017253362.1, read as the reverse complement.
TAATATCGCCCGATAGTATGCGCACGCCGGATATCTTCGAATCGTAGGCCAGACCTACACCACAAGCATCATTTCTTCCCGCAGCAACCTCGCCGGCGCATCGCGTACCGTGGCGGTCGTCCGAAAGCTTCGGCACAGGGAGGTCCTCGTGGTCGTTGAAGTCGTAAGAGCCCTCGGCGAAAAAATTATCCTTCAAATCGTTGCTGTCCATATCGAGGCCGTCATCGACAATGCAGGCTGTCACGTTCTTGCCGGTGATACCCTGCATCCAGACGTCGGTGACGTTGATGTCGTTTCCAGGCGTGGCCACATTGAAAATGTGCCACTGCTCCTCGAAGATGGGGTCCTTTATGTCGAGCTTGTTCGCAATCTCGCGCTGGGCCTTCACAGCGTTGCTCTCTTTAGCCCTGACATCGTGGCGCTCAGGGATCCGACTGCGCTTCCAGTGCCTCGGCTTGAGCTTCTGCTTCTGGTTGAAGCGCACGCTGTCGAGGATGTGGTATTCTATGCCGACCTCACGTTTCCGTCGTCGCCGCTTAAGCTCCTGTACTGCGTCGTCGACGATATCGTTCTCGTGCTTGGGTGCTTTGAACACGTGGTGGTCTTGCAGCGCGGGAAAGGGACCATCGTACGTCAGGCCGAGGTGGGCAGCCAGCTCCGCCGGGGAGGTGGACGAGGCGACGTGGACGGCGTAGTAGTCGTGGCTCGTGTAGTTGCGCGGGGGAAGGTGGGTTGCAGACGCCAGCGTCGCCGCTGAAAGCAGGCCCAGGAAGCCGAAGATGCGCATTGCGACGGGCTAGGACTACCTAGATCATGCAACGGGGCGCGAGGTATGAAAGTGCGGAAGACGCCCGTCGAGTGTAGAGCGTAGCAGGTGTTGGGACGAGCGACGGTGTCCTCGATGGCAAGTGTTGTTGGAGAGGGGAAGGTCGGCGGCGAAGGAGTTAGTGAGGGAAGGGTCTCGGGTAAGACTACTGGACGCGCTGGTGCATGGGTCGGCGCAGTCGCAGATAGCTAGGCTCGGACAAGCAGGTCGGGATAGCAATGGCGATGCACACGGCGGTGGATGGTGAAGAAGCGCGCGCGCCTGGCGTCAGCAACGTGGTGAGAGGCGCTGGTGGAGACGAAACGGAGGCGGAGACGGAGACGGCGACGTGCTATTGAGCACCAGATGCTCCCTACCTGAGTAAGGCTGAACGGTAGGCGCCGCAAAGATGTGGCCCCAAAGACAGGAGGCGCTAGCCCGGTTGGGCCTGGCGCGCCTCCCCAGCCACGCTTTCCCGCCTCCATCTTTCTCGCGGTGATGCGCTGGCCGCGCCGTGGATATCAGACGGCCGGCGCGCTCGTTCTGCTGCATCCATGTACATGCAGTCTTGTCTGTTGCGCGTGCAATTGATCTGCTGATTTCGGCGTCTGTACAGTGGCGCGTCTTTTGTCCCGCGCTCTTGCACCGCATCCCGCCGCCCACGCACGTTACTGCTACCTGCACACTGGCACATTAGTGGCCCACCAATTCGGCCCCAGTCCAATTGGACCCAAAGCAGATGGCATTTTGTGAATAGTGTAACCCCGCCGCAGATCCCCGCAGTCCCTTGCTGAGGACTGCTCCTCCCCGCGTACTGTCGGAGCCCATGGCGCGCCCAAGTACGGAAAACCGCGGCAGCAACGCCACCCATGTCGCGCAGACGGCGAGCAGTTCGCAGCAGCCGCTCCCTGATGGCTACTCGAAGAAGGGCGCCAGCTATCGCCGGCCAGTCGATGCCCAGACAACACATGCACCAACGATTACGACTACGACCACGACCACGACCGCCATGCCCAGCAACTCCGCACGGCCTGTCGCTGCTTCCTCAGATGCCAATGGCGTCACGCGCTCCGCGTCGCATCGTCGCAGACAGAGCCAGCATATTCCGCCTCCTACCACGGGCGCAACGGGCGAGACCCTGCCTGCGGCCCCAGACGTCCCCCGAGCACCACCACCGGTATCGTACAAGGACCCATACGCACCCAAGAGCACCTCGAGAGTGCCCAGTCGCTCCCACTCGGGGCGCTCTCGAGACCCGACGATATACATGAATGCGAGTCGCCAGCAGCCCGCCATCACAATACCTGCTGAGCGGTTGCAACAGCTGCGCTCACCACCATATTCGCCGCCGCAGTCGCTCTCGGGAGCAGCCGAAGGGGTGGCTCGGAAGAACTCAAAGGGCCGTAGACCCTCGGTGCCGGACAGGTCTCCACTCCAGAAGCTAGAGGGCAAGCTGGATGACATAAGCAAGGAGGAGAGGAGGGCAAGGATACTGGAGATGGAGCTGGCAGCGCAAGAGAAGGCCGAGGCGGAGATGCGCGCCCGTCGCGCACGAGAGCGTGAGGCCGCGGCAAAGCAGCAGCGGAATGTGTCTGGACCGGTGACAGGGCCAGATCCAACTCCTGCTCGCTCAACGAGTAATCGGCGACATGTTTCCATGCCCGTGCAAAATAAGCCAAAGTCCCCTCTACTGCCGGACGATCTGAGCGAATCTGAAGATGGATATGGTTACGACTTGTCTGATCCATGGGATCCCTCGGGAAGCCGCGCTGGAACTGGGCCGCATCGAGTTCCATCTCAATCCAAACGTGCCTCGATTGGACCGAGTCTCCAGGTCGTCGGTCCTGCAGACAGACCTATCGTCGCGCGCTCGTCCAGTGCGAACCAAAAGGAGGTCGGGGTAGCAAGAGGGTCGGGCAGCTTTCGGGACCGATCAGGACCAGTGCAAGCTCTGGAGAAATCTGTGGCAAAGCTGGAACGCAAACCTGCTCCTGTACCTTCCGGTTTGGGGTTGTTTGGGGTTGCTGAACCGCCCAGCGCATCACCACCCAATGCATCGCGGCACGTAGGCGGTGGTGTCGCCAGGTATGACAGCAGGAGGTTGTCTAAGGATCTACCTCCTACTCCGAAGGAGACAGCCAAGCACGAGAGGAAGAGAGATAGTCGCGGCATTTTCGAAGCACAGATGGAACAGCAAAAAATCGACCAGAAGGGCACCCTGAACAGAGAGGACCATCTTCGGGCTCATGGCACATCGTCGGCCCCAGTGGCAAACAGAAGAAGCGTGGGATTTTCTGAGTCGGCCACGGAAGTCCATGCTGCGCCGCCATCGCATCAGACTGTCGGAGATGTCTTCTCCGAGGAACATGATCCTGACAGACTTTACGTTCCCCCACCAATGCTAGACGAGTGGAAAAAGGGCGCAGTGGGTATGCTCGTCGAGGACGATCTGGATCTGGATGCTCCTCAGAGACCTAATAGTACGGGAGGCAATAAAGCGTGGTGGGAGGAGAGCGGTGCAACACGTCGGCGACGTTCGGGCAGTTATGCGGAGCCAACCTACGACGGCTACGTGGATCCTCCAACAACCCAGACCACATTCAACCCACCGCTGCACTTGAAATGCGGGCCACTCCTCCGCTACACTGGCCTTCGTCGAGACAAGAGTAGACCAGGCAGAGAACGGGAGATATGGCGCGGAAGCGTGATGATTGTGACCACCGACGAAGGGTCCTCGTACCAAAAGCCGCCCACGCTACGTCTATTCACTCAGCCTATGGATCTGCTACCGCACCCGCCTGATGACGTAGATCCAGACAACCTGCATCCAGCATACATTGATCCACTGGAAGGCCAAGTGAAGGTGTCACGGACTGGAAAGACCCTTTACGTGAAAGCCATTGATGAGATTCCGGAGGATGCCGATCTCTCTCTGAGAGAAGATGATACTGGACTATTCTCGGAACTCCAAAGCTCCATGAGTCCGCAGAGTGCAGGCCCGCAGAAGTCTTCACGAATTAAGAAGCGGGACGGCGAGAAACTGGGCAAGTTCAAGGAGATCCCTGCCGTAAAGCTACATGCCGAAAGGGGCGTCACTTTCTGGCGTTTCAGTCTTGAAGTCGAGCTTGGACCGAGGCAAGCGCGCATCGCATACAGGATCAACCGCGGGCCTGCCATTGGCTTCTGGGTTCCTGCCCGAGGTGAAACTATGAACATCATGTTCCACAGCTGTAATGGATTCTCGCTGAGCGTCGACTCGAAAGAGTTCTGCGGTCCGGACCCCATGTGGCGAGATGTGCTGAACAATCATCAAACCCGGCCTTTCCATGTGATGATTGGCGGCGGTGATCAGATCTATAACGATGCCGCGATGCGCGACACGACACTGTTTAGGCAGTGGACCGAGAGCAACAACGTCTGGCAAAAACATCGCACTCCTTTCTCGGAAGAGCTACAGAACGAGCTCGAGCAGTTCTACCTGGACCGTTACGCAATGTGGTTCTCGCAAGGCCTATTCGGATTGGCAAACTCCCAAATCCCAATGATCAACATCTGGGACGATCACGACATTATCGATGTGAGTAGCCTTCTCGCTCGTGAGTAAATACACTACTGACTTCTTCAGGGATACGGCTCCTATCCACACCACTTCATGGAAACACCTGTATTTACCGGGCTTGGCGCCGTCGCCTTCAAATACTACATGCTTTTCCAGCATCAGTCTGTTCCAGCAGAGACAAGGGCAACAGAACCCTCATGGGTTCTTGGCGCTCATCCTGGGCCTTACATCAAGGAGCAATCCCGAAGTCTGTTCATGCAGCTCGGCAGAGAAGTCGCATTCCTCGGGCTGGACTGTCGCACTGAGCGCCAACGGGACGAAATTATTTCAGAAGATACATACGACAACATCTTCGATCGCCTGGAGGAAGAGCTCGTTCAAGGGGAAACAAAGCACCTCATAGTCCTGCTGGGTGTACCCATCGCGTATCCTCGTTTGAACTTCCTCGAGAATGTTCTCACCAGCAGACTTATGGATCCTGTCAAAGCGCTAGGTCGTATGGGTCTTTTGGGCGGTTTCGTCAACAAATTTGATGGTGGTGTTGAGATTCTCGACGACCTGGACGATCATTGGACGGCAAAACACCATAAAGATGAGCGCAATTGGCTCATACACGAGCTGCAACACATTGCACGCACGAAGTCAGTCCGTGTCACTATTCTTGGTGGCGACGTTCATCTAGCTGCTGTCGGTCAGTTCTTTTCCAACAAGAAGTTGGGCATTTCGAAGGACAAGGACCATCGCTATATGCCAAACGTCATCTCTTCCGCCATTGTCAACACGCCGCCTCCTGAGATTATGGCGGACATCATCAATAAGCGTAATAAGATCCACCATCTTGATCCAGAGACAGACGAAAACATGATTCCTCTCTTCACTCACGATGTGGACGGAAAGAAGAGAAACAATCTCCACCTGCTTCAACGCCGAAACTGGTGCAGCTTGCGCGCGTACAACCCAGGAAGTACACCACCGGATACGCCACCTGCCTCGCCCGGTGCAAATGGGCCACGGCTGACGAGGACGCTGTCTGATTACACCCCTGGGAACATGGTTCGCCGTATGAGTGGGTCTGGCAGACGCAAGGAGCGGGGGCCTCCCATTTCCTACTACAACAACCCAGCAAATACGGCCGCACATGATCGTCAAACTGAGCCTCAGTCTTCCTTCTCTCCCGAACGACCACAACGCCCTCGCTCTCGGCGAAATTCACTCACATCGCTCTTCAAACGGAGGGCTTCGGTCGACAGTGTCAACGCTCCTGGGTCGTCACACAGTGTCCCAGCCCGACGCCCTTCCCTTGGTGGAGATGCATCCGGTGGTCCACCGAACTTTATCCGTCGTGCAAGTATCTTGAGCAAAAAGGGAGTGCGGCGCGAAGGAGAGCACATTAATTTAGCAGGAGGTCTCGATATCTGTCTCAATCTGGAAGTATCACAACATGACCCTGCTGGAATCACAACTCCTTACCGGTTGCTCGTCCCTGCACTGAACTACACGCCTCCCGAAGACGGTGTGGAGGAGGAGAAAGAGAGACGAAAATCCCGCCTTAGCGGTGTTTTCGGAGTCTTCGGGAAGCGACGTCCTCGCCGTACTATCGGCGACGACGGACGCTCCCATACCGAAGGCTCCGAGTCGGAGAGCGGCAGCGAAGAGGAAATGGACGAAGAGGAGCGCACCCGCCAAAGGTACAAAGTGGGCCCCAGGATAATCATCCCAGGCTTCACCTCCCGCAAGCGCAGCTCCTCCCAGTCCCAACCTCCGCCGTATACTGACGCGCACACCCCCACAGACGCAGAACACGCCCCCGCCGCGCCCGGCGTCCCGCAAAACCGCCGTCAGAGCGTCGATATCGGCGCTGGCCGTCCTGCGCCGCCGTCGTCTGCGGAATCGTATGCGGCGGCGCAAAGGAATCGTCACGTCAGCGCCCCCGTGCCCGCTTACACCGGAATACAGACGCAAACCGCGGCGCTCCCCTCGCGCGCGGCCTCCGGGCGTATCCCGAACACCAACGCATCCCACTCGTCACAATTACCGCACCGTCGCTCGGAGGACGTCCCGCTGGACGAGGAGAAGGTGCATCGTCGCAGCATGGGCGGTATCCTGAATCAGCACCGCGACGCGAGATTTGAGCACGACGCGCATGTCGTTGCGCACCGCTCTGCGTCGAATGCGAAGAGGGATAGCAAGAGGGACAGCTACCCCCCGCACCCCGCAATCGTGGGGGCGGGGCCGGAGAGTCCATATAGCAGGAGGGATATGCAGGCCCGTGACGACACTGGCGGCGGGGGTGGGGGTGGAGATGGATATTTCGCGCAAAGGGAGAGGGGTGGGGCGGGCGTGGGAGCAAGGTATCTCGGCCGGGGACGTTATGCGGATAGTGAGATTAGCAGTGAGGGGGAGGAGGACGATAGGAGTTTTCGGACTGGGGACGACGAGAGCGAAGTGAGTTTCGTGCCACCAAAGAAAAAGGGTTTGAAGTTTTGGAAGAGGTAAAATATGGGTTGGACGGAGAGGTATGATGGAATGACTTATGGGAACTGTTGATTGGATGATTGGGTAATTATGGGAACTGGGGATTTTTGCATTGGTTCTGCGTTGGCGTTACTGGCTGTCCATACGCTTCGTTTCGTTGCAGCGCTTTCGTGCTTTGCTATATACCTCTTCTCTTGTGCAGCACTGCTATGTACTCTAACCTGCGTGTGGTGTTTAGGTAACATCTGCAGACGGTGGGGATGGAGGGCTTCGCTTGAACATACAACAGCTTCTTTCTTTCTTTCTTCAGAAATTGCCATCTGGGTATGTGTGATGTGTGTCTTCGGGGTTCGGGGATGCGTGCGGTGCTGCAATCGCCCTATGCGAATGCGACGTGAGCGTGACAAGGTCGGGTAGGAGAGGATAGAGCACACTCATCTCGTTGAGGATGGTGTGGGGATGTTGTAGCCAATCCAAAGACTCGGTGATCATTGCCTACCAAGACACACACCCCTTTTCCAACCTTTCCTCCCATCCTAACCCCTTTCTGTCCCCTCCTATCCATCCAACAACGCGTGGCCGTCTTGAGCGAGCTCCAGACTTTCGCGCACAGTATCGTACCAGCGTTCAAACGACAAATCCCAATCTTCTTCCACAGCTCGCTGCGGTGCCCATTGCGCGGTCGGAGTCAGGCTTCTCTGGCGAGGATGGTGGTTGCGGCGGGCTGAGTTTTCCAGCGAGGAGACGAGATGCGTGTGATGCGTTGCTGGGGCTTCTGTTGTCGGTTTCCGGGATTGGTATGAGGATAGTGGTAGGGCGTTGTTGCGGACATGCATGGTACACTGAGTCATTCCTGGTCACTTGTTGCGCGGTCGATCGGCGAGGTTTCGGAGTGCTGGGTTCATGGCTGTGTACAGTGGAGGGAGATGTGCAAATAGGTGGTACAGGGTTAGGTTGGGGTATTGGGCAGTAATAGAGATTCGAGGTATCCTAGGCTCTTTGTGTGAAAACTCGGCCAGTACTGGGGAGGTTGGGTGTAGAAGCTGGGCGGGAATCTTGAGGTAGGAATTAAGGTCGCGGGGTTGTCGAGCTGTGGGGGAGCAGGGTGGGAAAGGGTGTTAAGGTACAGGTATCGAGGCCGAAAAATGCTCTCGTGCACCAGCGAAGGAGGTCTGGAGGGTTATGTAGGTGTTATGTTGATCCGAGGGGCGTCAGGGACATTGTGTATGGGTTTTGGTGACCTTCGTCTTGCTTTCTTGAGTTGCTTGCGATGAGGAGATATGTGGACATTGGTGATAGGGGATTGGGGTGAAGATTGGGCAGTGATGCTGGGCTAAGCCATCCCAATGTTAAATCTTCGAGAAATCGAATGCCGTGAGGAAAGGTTATGTCTGGAGGTCATGGGTATGTCAGAAAATAGCGTTTGAGAGCAGGGACCTCGCGGCCTTGGTGAGGTTAAAGGGGGAACAGGTGGGTGGGGCTTGATGGCTTTGTAGGGAGGGGAGCTGTTGAGTGCTGGAACCATGTGAACACCGGAGATGAAACTTCAATGTCACTGTCCAGGCATTCAGTTGATACAGAATTTCTTGTGAAGTCTTAAATATCGACTTTTGGACGTAAAACTGACGTTATCGTGGTTTTCCTGTCCTATCTTGGTTTCGTATTCCGGCGCCTGTTTCGTGCTAGCGTATGTATACATTTCCCCTTTGTGGACATCATACACGCCACCGTGGGTGGTAGATAACCTGAAGAGCATATCAGAACGCTCTTTAAAGCTGTACCTCAACAATCATTGGAAAATCTCTCGCCGATTGATTGAAGTGTGTCTGAGGTCTGTTGATCGAAGACCGAGAAAATACCGAGTCTACGCTAGCTATCAGTACAAGCGCTATGGGTCGACTAGGAATTTCAGAAATCTGATCACGGGGCGTCATAATAATGTCGTCCGCGATATTTGCCACCTCGTAGCGAAACCTACTGCCAGTGTTGTGTGGTGACACGTACGCCCCGATCCCCTCGTGACCACAAACCGGGCTTCCGCGGAAGCTGTTGCACACCGCCGCAACAGGCAGCATTTACTTCGTGGCACAATCGCTGCCTTCCGCCACTACGTCGGTGCTAGAGCTTTCGGTGGGTTGTGGGTCCCGTGGAGAAACAGTCGATAGCACCCAGGGACAAGAGACCGTGCCTGCAGATGCATTCAAAAATGTAAAGCTTAATTCGTCGCTTTGTTCGCCTCCGCAACTACCCCTGCATGATGAGTGCCCTTTACCATATATCCGGGTTATTCACCCACCAACCGATAGACATCAAAATTACTCCACAAGACTTGACGTCTCGAACATTTTTACTACACGTGAAGGACAGCGTACCTATGGTAGCTGGCTACGAATCCAAAAACATCTTTCTGTAGGCATTTTTTTCAAAGGCAATCGCGGCCTGTTCAATACGAGACTAAGACTGCTTGGGGCGTCTGACACCACCTGGGGATAAAGAAAGGGTCCAACCACGCGACCTTACGTACCTGCCGATATTGGACTCGTCTCGTGCACCACTTCGGCATCGCGAACTTCAATTTTACAGAATCATACCAAGACGTCTCGAACAAGAAGTCGAAGCCGCGGAAGGGCATGAGCGATACAACACGCGAAGGTTCCGCAGTGAGTGGTTCCGATCGTTCAGCGCAGGGCAGCGTCCGTACCAGCGAAAAGAAACAACTACAATTTGCGCAAGCCTTTGTGTTGTTCCAGGAACGCTGCGAAAACATCGTGCAAGGCCTGTCCTCCAAGTACCCCGCCGGCATCGAGCTTGACGGGGAGTACAAAATAATCGATCAACGACGTTCTGCCAGCGTGACTGTGACACTTCAAGGCAAGCGCTCCAGCCATGGCGGGCGCTCGACTCACGGCGGATATAGAGATCCTACGTCTTCTACTACTGCACGCATTGAAGTGCCGATACCGAATCCGTCTATCACCGTTCTTCTGGAATATATAAGGAACCATATGCGCGAGCAGCTTGATGCGGGCAGCACGGCGCAGTATATGAAGACGAAAAGGTTTCAAGTAGATACTCATTTGACGGTGTTCTTTGAGTTTTGCGGGAAAAGTTGAGGCGTAGGTGGCGAGTTTACTCGAGCAACCCGAAGCCAAGACAGTGAGGTTAAATGGTATAGCGTCAGGATAGACACTTGATTACTAAAGGATACCCCAAAAGTGGGTAATGTTTAGGCCGAAGATACTCAAATTATTGTCAGAGTACCGTGCCTTGGTCAGATTAGAGTGGCACGACCAGCGACAGCTGCAGGTGCAATGTACGACGTCAGAAGCTTTGGTACCTCAACCTTCAGCCTGGGTCAAAACGATGTGCCCAACATCTGACGAGTGGTGTTGCGGAATTATTGCGAGGAGTCACGGGCTATGGAGATGCAAAAGTAATTAGGAGCTACCTATGGTTGCTTTGGCTGATGCGTCTCACAACTGAGTCATTGTGCGACTATGTTCCCGGACACGAGATTAGGGATAAAATCCATATGACATCTTGGACTGGCCAAATTGGATACAAGTGAAACCAGTTTGCTGCAGGGTCAACCTTTCATGTGGATTTAAGGATTAAACCCTAGAAAATGAACCCCGAACTTTGGAACTGGGTCATTAATACCGTACATTAGTCTAAATATTGGTGGCTGGTTTTCAAGGATTAGGCTGAGTGGCTGGATGATATTGGGCACAAGATTGACATTTGGAGTGGATAACATGGACCTGGGAATCTACACTACCACCTCACAGATCAATAAAGTAACTTAGCTTGATGTCAAAAAGAGCCGGGAAGCTTTTAGTGGCCAGTGAGTCAAGTGTAATAAAGATGTCCAGCATTCAGAGACCACTCCATGGGTCAAAGCAAAGCATTCTTCTCGCCTTGTCATGACAGGTCGCCGTATGTATGACAGAAGCGCTGTGAGTCATTGGTACTTGAGTACGGGATTAAAGCTCTCCATCATCGTCTTTGGGTTGTAAAATTTGTTATCAGAAGCTCTAGGAATCGTATGGAACATCGCATTCTCGACAAGCCATGCTTCATCGCAGGTTTCAGCCACCCACAGTTGACAAGCAGCTAAACAAACCCCCTTGATATTTAAGTGAGGCACATCAATAGCGACGATTCCGTACAGGGCCTCTGGATCACACTAGGCATTGTTTGTCGTCCCGGGTGGCGGAGGCGGTTTCAAAGGTTGTATAAGAGGTCTGAGAGAGACAGACCTCAAGTTTCTCAACTCACTGTCGCTGGCTGAAATCTTGGATTACCCTCCATTACAACCCTCCAACAGTGGCCCCAAGCCCACAATCGATCCGTCACTCTGACACGGCTCGAATCTAATGTGAATTATCTGCCGATTCAGGGTATCTAGCATACCAATAATATTCGGATTTTCCTTAACTGAGGAGGAGGGCATGAAGTTTTGGTTCGAAAAACCCATGTATATTAATGCAGTGGATGGAGACCCCATCTAGATCTACCGAACGATCGCTAGTACTTAGGCGAGATCATTTAGAAGTTACGTCGATAGGACGGCGTGTTCTCCAGATAAATTGTGTCTCTTTGGGACGAGAAAGATGATACCAGCAGTTTCAAGCTAGTACTGTATGCATTAGGACAGAAAGCTTAGGGACGGAAAATATGACTGGACTATCTCGAGAATGCTCACTAACGTACTCCTTATGTAGATTGAAAATTATTTGTTTTTCCGTCTTCTGAGCAGTGATCTTCTAGATGCGAGTGTGAAACCTAAAATCACTCAGAAGAGCTGGTTCACGTCCATACATTGCCGAACAGATAGCGACGCTACGATTCCAAGTATCCCGTGTGGCTCTATCAGAAGCTAGCACTCCAATAGTCAGACAAATTCATCACTGTTGCAAGCCAACAAATTATTTACAAACAGCCAACACAGACCTGTTCGTGAGTCTAGTGAGGCACCTGAATGACGAAGTCTTCATACAACGCCTCATAATGACACAAGCGAATTAATTTTTCCCGTAAGAGGTAGTCATAGATATCGACAATGCAGCTGCGAAGATCGTATAAGAGAGCTCCCGGGGACTGAGTTTGTCTTTCTCGCATCGTTACTGAGTTCCGAAATCCAAGGGAGAGATCTAAAATACCCGAGAATCCTAATAAAAAATGAACATTAGTGCGAACCACCGTCTCACAGGATATATCAATGAGTTGCTAATTGATGTGATTGCGCTCAGACCAAGCGACAATGCCTCGCTGGGCACCTCGGGAGTCCACCTTTCCATATGGTGCAAAGAACGTTGTTGAGAACGGAAATCATAACCACTGCTACCGAAGGCTCGTCAAGCACCTACTCTGGACTGATCTACCTAGTAGTGCGAACCAATTCAATTTGCGCGCGTACGAATCACGTTTTCTTACCACTATCACAAGATCGTTTCATTGGCATAAAACAAGTGGCCAATGGCATCAATATACAGTCCTTGTCCGAATTGCAAATCTCACTCCTGGACCCGTCGGCATAAACTTTGATAAAGAGTATGCCAACGAGTACGGGTTGGCCATTCGGAAGAAGTTTTGCACTAGCCGTAAACTCTACCAACTGATCAAGACTAAGAAGCCCGAGGAGACAATATTCGTTCCGATTCAGGTGGACGCGGGGCAGGACGTGTTAAAGGTGGAATTTCAGCTCAAGGGAGACCTTGTTGCAAAAGATGGTAATCTCCTCGAGGAGGATACTACTACGAAAGACGATAGTCAGTTCGAAAGTGCCGATGAGGATTTTGCGAAAGCTTGGGTTCAGACCGATAGCGCTTCTTCAAAGGTTTGAGTGTACTGTGTTTACCCGGGAGGAGCAATGGAGCACCTACACCCTCCGACTGGGCTGTATCGATCAGGGCCGAGCACTCTTGGCGGGGAGAAATCACTACATGTCACATAGAGCAGCTGTTGTATCAGTTGTTACCTGATATATCAAGACTGCTCAACAATTCTTATTGAGATTGAATTTGATATGTTTCTCGCGTTCCTCGCGCTGCTGTTCGTTGCATGCGAGGGTGGAAGCCCGAAGAGCATCCATAAAGAACTGGCGCATGTTCATGAGTTGCCAAATCAATTACCTAGGCCTTGATTCGGCCCGTTTTAAGGTTGGTTGATATTTGCTGGAATCCGCTGACGAAAGGCCACTTTGTGTACGACCCTTGATGTGTGTGTGCGGCTGGCCCCTGAGCAGGCAACACGTATGTAGACAGTAGTTCATACTCACTCTCTAGTCTTGGAATAACATTACCGAAGTCGTGGCGTCAGAAGGAGGCTGAAGAAAAGTTCATATGGCTGTGCTACACGCAGCGACTCTAGCTCCAACTAGCCCTGTCGACTACAGCGGCGAATCCTTGGTAGCTAACATTCCTGTTCGCCGTGTGTTCCAAGTTTCGTGGGAACTTATCGGCACCCGGCAAGCTGAATGAAGCGTGGCGGGTTTAGTGCTTCCGAGCGTTCCAGAAACAGGGATGCTGGTCCCCAATCTTGGACGAAACCACGTCATCAGGAGGCTGAATACTGAGCTGCGAACGGGTTGCCAGCCTGCGAACTTATAAACCGCGATTCTGGCTTCAAAGCGCCACAATTTTTCCTCCGCCACAGAACATCTCCAGTGCTGCACTCCAAGAGCAACGGTTGAAAGCAAGCCACGCTAGCCATAACCGAACCTTGAAATTACTACCAACACGACCAACATGTCTCGCCCACCATCGTCAACAGTAACGCATCTCTTCCCATGCGAAAGAGTCATTGCTAACAGCATCAACAGAGCGATGTCCTTCTGTACTTCCTTGCGCTCTTCCTCCCACCGGTCCCGGTATTCCTCAAGAGGGGCTGCGGCGCTGATTTCCTCATCAACATTTGTCTTTCCATTCTAGGCTGGATTCCGGGCGTACTTCATGCTTGGTACATCATCTCGCAAACGGAGCGAAATGCTGCGAGGGCTGCGACAAGGTATTAAGAGCAAGACGAACAGTAAGGGCGCAATTTTTGAACAGGTGCACTCTTCTGCAAGAATGCGAAAGAGTTGGGGAAGATTAGGGGAGCAACACGCGTATACCACTGGGAACTAGATTAATCAGGCGACATTGCAGAGTCATAATACTATTTTCTTCGATCTAGTTTGGCAGCTTTTCATAATAAGTTGCATAGCGTTGAAGTGCTCATCTTTATGCGAGATAGATGATACCGACAGCACTTGCTCGAGCCCCACATGTTTTCGGCCCCTTGTTCGACTCCTCGAGGCCCTGCAATTGCGATGTACCCTTCACAGACGCTTCCCATCAGCCAGTTTAACATTCAGGCTCTTTAAGTCTACATCTTGCAACGTCCTCACATTGACCGCGACAATATCCGCCCACAGATTCGGATCCAAACTTTGTGCCATGCAGCTCACGCCGCAGGTGCCGCAGAAATAATGCGCGAAGATGTGTTTTCCGAATGTATACTTCTGAAGACAAGTCAGATCTTATGTTGCTAACGCGGAAAAATCTCGCCAAGTGGCCTTGACTTATTACCGTACCTTAAACTCGTCCTTCTCACCGTTCGTAAACTTTACGTTCTTCTCAGCTGGGGTAATGAACAGGTACCCGTTGCGAGCGCACATGCTACAGTTGCATTCTTTCACTTCGCATGACGGATGATCGAGAGGGGGAGATTGCTGTACGGTATACGTGAAGCTACCGCAGTGACATGAGCCTGTATAGATGGCACTGGGTGGGTCTGAGGTGTCTGCGATGCCAGCTGAAGACATTGTAAGAGTGGTGCAGGTTCTGCGCCGCAGGCAACAGTCTTTATATGTACCAACATGCCACCTCTCCACACCGTCAGCTAGTCAGCTGCATCCTACATGTGTGTTTACGAAACGAGCAAAACGCGAGATTTATCTTAAACCATTGACACGAATTGGCGAGGTACGAAAGATAGCCAGCAAGTCCAGAACTCAACGAGGCGCACACGGCACGCGTCGACGAATCGGCACGCGTCCATGTCGCGCGATCATGTGCGTGGCGTTCACTTATGCTCCGTAGCGCTCTACAATACGAGTTATACGACGCAAGCGTACCACTGTACGTAAATGACAATGGTCTAAATGATGTGACTCATCGTTTGAGGCCGCATCGCTTGCGATGGCTGGTGTTGCAGGAAGTCTGGCCCACGTAAAGTGAGGGACGCGGCGTCTATCACGAACACGCGATACGTCAAGGGAGGTCCAAAGCCTTGACGTTCAAATAAAGCTAAGGAACTGCTAAGAGGGTTATGGATTCTTGGGTTCCCAGATCTGGGTGCATTGTTTGATTTTGGTAATCTCATCGTGCATCGTGATTTTCTATGACCATGGACAGCTTAGTACGCATCTACCCACAAGAGGACAATGAATGAAGACCTGCATCCATCAATTACAGCTTGACGAGCGGTCTAGCGCCACCTTTTTCGTTCCACCAGCTCTCCACGTCTTCAAGCTTCTTCACTTCGAAGTCCGTCTTGACTGCTCCTTTCACAAGCGCCTCCAACATCCCTGGCAGCTGACCATAGAGTTCCGGGAAAGTCCAGCTGCCGGGTGCACAGCCAAGTAAGGCTACATTTGCCGAACGCAGAAGACTCGCTGGTATGGGTTGTGTCTCGCCAGCTAGAGATCCGATCTCCACCCAGTTGAGCCGTTGGCTTTTGTTCTTACGAGCATTGATGATCCCGGCGAAGGCGGCTGAGGAAACATCTCCCCAGAGGTAGTCCAGAACCACATCGACATCGGCAGCAGCAGAGAAGTTGGTCTCGGTCAGGTCTTCAGCCAGAGGGATCAAGGCAGTGGCTCCAAGCTCCTTTGTCTTCTCCAGCTTGAGTCCTGGCTTCCCGATAGTAACGATCTCGCTCGCTCCAAATGCCTTGCTGATCTGTACCGCGGTTTGGCCACTTACGCCCGTGGCACCGATGATTGCCACCTTCACGTTGCTTCCAGGCTGGATGCCCGCTCGGGCTGTGAGGGCCATCCACGAGCTCATGGCTGGATTGACAAGTACAGCAATTGTATCAGGGTCCGCGCCCTCGGGCAGGGGAAACACGTCGCGCTTTCCCAGATTGATCTCTTTCGCAAGCGATCCTGTGGGTGACAAGAGAGCATTGAAATAGACGAGCTGGTTGGTTCCATCGATGGATCCGACGCCATCAGTGCCTGGAACATGAGGTGGGTTCTTGCCGGCCATGGAGAAGTGCTTTCCAGCGGCGCGAGACCGCACCAGGGTATGGACGCCAGCACCGAGGACTTTGACGCGGAACTGGTCTTCAGAGGGCGCGGGGAGGTCGATACTGTCGTATACAGGCGCATTACCCCAGGCTTTGACGACAGCGGCGCGAATAGACATGTTGGATCTGACTGTCGTCTTTGCTTGAAATCGATTTCCGAACAATGTCGATTGCAAGAGGAGTTAGCGAGGCTGGCGAAAAGCTCTGATGATGTTGACCGTACGTGAAGAAATTGCTGTGTTTATGAGAAAAAAAAAACCCCCCTCTGCTTTCTGGGAGTGTTCTTTATGTATTCATCAACGCAAATCACGTTTTCATCGATGCACCTGGAAACAAACGGCAAACGCTGACACTACCTGCAGCTAATCACTAAGCCAACGGGCGTACCTCGTATAGCTTACTTCCATTTCTCATTGTAGTCGGATAGGCCTGGTCTACTTCCGGTCGCTCATAAATCATCTATCACTCGCCTTGCTACACTGAAGAATGACGCGAAATACCGAGATGTTTTGCGGCCTAGCGCATCGCTAGCTGCTTGTGCAAGCATGCTCCAAGCTCCTGGTGAGCACCCGGCTCCGATTGCTTAGAATTTGCAGGGCTGAGAATGTCAGCGGTAATAATGCTACATTGCATCCGACGCTACTGTGCAGGTTTGTGGTGACCGTCCTTCCGAGGGCGCGGCGTGGTTGCGCCTCGGCCATGACGCAAGCGCGAAGCCCGAGCCTCTCTTCGCAGCTGGAACGCGAGGCTGCAACTGAACGCCCCAGCACCGTCGGAACGCTCATCAAACCAGTTGCTGTTACTCCCGCTGTGTTGGATGCTTTTCATGGTTGCTTTTTTTTTTCTCTTTAGTCTCGGGGTCAATCATGGGAACGATACTTCTGATGGCCAATCACGCAGGGACCCGCGCGCTCAGTGATGCACGTGATCGTATGTATCCCAGGGTTGGGTGATTGCAGACTCCAAAGATATACGGCAATAGTCCAAGACCAGGGTACAAACGGCCGAGCTAGTACTCACATTTGTAGAAGTACAGTGCACTGAGACCACGGCGCCAGTGTTGGAGACCAATCGCGTACGATTAAACGCTATTCAATCCAAAACCAACCAGTACAGATCTCTGCTCTTCGCACTTCACCCCAATCAACCGAGACATCCACGACGTCGTCCAAGATCCCCTGCGGTCGTTTGAATCGACTTTGGTTAAAGTGTTCAAGTGCACCTGCTGCATTTTGCAATCCCTGCACGAGGGCTACATCCAAGGCCAGAATCATCTCACGGGCCAAGCGAGTCTGGGATTGCGAAGCTCGTCTACGACAACTGCCTTCACGCCGTATCGCTCTAGACCGGGATAGATCTAGGCATAGGAAGTATTGCAGATTCTCCTCGAGAATAACGGCCACAAGCTTGAAGCGGTTGATTTGTGTTCCTGATTCGTTTCATTTGTGGGATAGACGGGGGAAGTACATCGGCTTCTTGGTGAAAGGCGTATGTCTTGGGATATATGCATGTATGCATGGACGTCAACTTCACCACGACCAATGAGCTGTTCCGGAAGTGACATTCGTCAAGCACGCTTCCCCAGATATCCGCGAACCGTTTGCATGCCGACCATGAGCGCCAGCGGCTGGCTGGAAGCCATGGCGCACCGCTAGGGATGTTAGCGTGGAGGGTGAATATTCTTCCCTCGGCTGTTTACTTATCCACCTGGTCTGAGACCCGCGGCACAGGCGCGCGCGGGGGTGGGAACGCCGAAATAGCCAGCTACACACACCTTTGTCGCAACATGACAGAATGAAGAAGCATATGGCAATCTAGAAACTCACAGTGATGCTCTCTATTTTCAGGTAGTTCTTCTACACTATTTACGTTTCTCCAAAACGCTTTTGTTGTGCTATGGAGGGCAGAAAGAGCGAGTTGAAGATCCGAACTCTGCTGCCCCGCGACAGGCATCCAATCGTGGCCTTGCCATAGTCAACTACCGAAACTACCGGAGCCGTCACGTACGATTCGCCGCATGACCCGCAGCTCTTGTCGGCTCTGATGCTAGGTAAGTTATCAGTTGTAAGGGACCGCGCTTTCCAGCAACAGGTTTAAATTGGACGTCGCCCCTCTTGCTTCCCCCACTTCCTCTCTCAAAGAACCCCAGATCAATTGTTCCAACTTCTCTGCATTAAAGAACCTTTATTATTTTCACAATGGCAGCAAACGGTACCAACGGCACCAATGGTGCGAAGAGCAACACAAGCAAATTCGACCCCAACTTCACACAAAATGTCATCAACCTCATGAGCGCCGAGACAAAGCCCCGCCACAGAGAAATCCTTACCTCATTAATCACACATCTGCACGACTTCTGCCGCGAGGTCGAGCTCACACAGGATGAATGGATCATTGGCGTTAACTACGTTAATGCCATCGGTCAAGCCTACAAGAAGAACCGGAACGAAGCCTGGAGGGTGTGCGATATCCTTGGTGTCGAGTCGTTAGTGCCCCCCCCGATTATGTGCCGACCATCGCGTTGAATGAACCGCTGCTGACGCTTTTAACAGGCTCGTAGATGAGATCAACCATACTGTCGTTACCGATGTCGAGCACAAGTTGACCCCGACCCCCTCTACCATCCTCGGACCTTTCTGGTCGCCCGAGACACCTTTCCGCGAGAACGGCGACAGTGTAGTTCAAGACATGCCCAAGGATGGATCGGGAGAGCTTACTTTTTTCCACGGTGTCATCCGCGACGTTGATACAGGAAAGGGAATCCCCGGTGCTGTGTTCGACATGTGGCAGGCGAGCACCAACGGCAAATACGATGTCTTCGATCCCGAGAACCAGACTCGACACAACCTCCGCGGCAAGTTCAAGAGCGACGAAGAAGGAAAATTTTGGTTCTACTGCTTGAAGCCTACTGAGTACGCTATCGACACTTCTGGACCCTCCGCCGACCTGCTCAAGATCATGGGCCGCCACCCATGGCGTCCCGCTCACATCCACGCCATGATCACACACGACGACTACATCCCCGTGACTGTTCAGCTATACCCTAACGACGACCAGTACCTCGAGACAGACACTGTTTGCGCAGTCAAGGACGACCTCCTCTTGGACTTCAAGCCCGTTAAAGACGAGAAGAATGGTGCTGTTCTCGACGTGGAATACGAAGTTCGTCTGTTGAACAAGAAGTACAAGCCGGACGCGTCCACCTTGATGGGCAACGCCAACCAGGACAACTTCAAGGACAACATCGAGTCAAAAATCTAGCAAAATCGGATTGAGACTAATTACGTGGGACGACTTTTGTATAGCGCTCGAGACCCCTTTTACTTTCATGTATATACCAGACTAGCATTGGAATCGCAGTCATTTAGAGTTTTTGAAGTGGATCACTTAGCTATCGCATGCACTTTTCACTGCGTGTAAATCAACCGTGCAACCCTCTTCACGATCTTCTACAACTTTTCTTGCATATGCTCCTGAAGCTCTGTTGACTGTGAAAGATCTTCGATGATCTATGGGATTGAGGCACGTGATCTTCATTTTCGGACTTGACTTGTCACTAACTCCGACGCGCCTTGACACGGCACGCTCCACTTGCCACGACGTCACTCCTAGAGGCCGCTTTCCCAGAAACACTGCTGCCATTTATTCTGCAAAATTAAGTACATGACGGATATGCTCATCAATGATGACACCGCCCAGCAGTTATCACGATAACGTTCAGCTGAACTCCTACCAGGACGACGCGCCTGGTACGGAAGAGCCGGATTCGCCCCTACCTTTGGATTCTGACGATTCAATAACGCCGGAGTCCACGCAGCCACGATGGCTTCAAAACACGCCGTCTTTCGGGAGCAAATGGATCCAGAGGGCTGCTGATAGCACAAAAACATTGCCTCGATGGCTGAACCAAAACCAATCTTCATGGTTACAGCGGATTGCGCACTTCCTTCGACCTCGGTTTACGGTGGCATACATCCTGTGGGCTATCGTAGCCATTTACATCTTGTACTGCTATATCTTTTGGTCTCCCCTTTTCGCCTCGAAGCTCCCGCAGTATACCGGCCCTCACGATGTTGGTGCCATTGACATTGAAGTTCCAGTAGAGGACCCGCGGCAAATTGTTGACGGAGTTTTCAAATCCGACAGAAAGCCAGCTTTCGAGCTCGACACAGTGCTTTTCACGCTCTACTACCCTGCTGTCAAAGGATCTCAAAGTTCCAAGCCGAAACACAAGTGGTTTCCCAAGCCGATCAGCCTGATCGCGGAGGGTTATGCTACCGCGGCGCATTTCAACAACTTCTTCTCAAGGCCATTGTTTACGTTTGCGCTCTGGGGCTTGGCATCGAGCATTGATATTCCTGCGAAGGTCGATGTGCCATTGCTCGGTATCTCCGAAAAGGCCGATGAGGAACACCTGGACAAGTTTCCCATCGTCGTGCTGTCTCATGGCGATGTAAGCTCTCGCACAGACTATACTGCGTATTGTGGCGAGCTAGCGAGTCGCGGAGTAGTCGTGGCCGCCATCGAACACAGAGACGGGTCTGGCCCAGGCACTTTGGTGCATCTGCCTGACGGAAAGAAGGATGTAATCTTCTTTAGAGCAAACCAGCTGGAGGCAAAGAACCCAGGCGAGGAGGTCTCCAACGACGATTTCAGATTCAGGAAGTTGGCCTTTCGGGACGTTGAGATCCAGGAGACGATCACTGTTCTAGAAGCCCTCAACGCTGGAAGCGGAGCGAAAATCTTCAATCAAAACTACCGCAAGGAAGGAAAGAACCTAGATGCTTGGAAGGATCGCTTGAATATATCCCAGACCGTCATCGCTGGGCATTCGTTCGGAGCCACCGGAGCCATGCAAGCGCTCAAGAGCGCCAACAAAACCGCAGCAAGCGAAAGCAGGAGCATCTACCGCAATCCCGCCATTGGTGGTATTATCTTAGACCCGGGCAAAGAATCCGGCCGCCTGAATACCGACATCGACGTTCCTCTCCTCATCGTCCACTCTGACTCTTGGTCGAAGAAATACACTATCTTCTACGGTAGCCCACACTTCGACACGGTCCGAGACATAGCGCGCGACGTCCTCAAGCGCTGCGGAGCGACCTGGTTCATGACGTCCCTACAGACCTCGCATCCCAGCATCACTGATGCACCTCTCATCGAGCCGTTATTATTGTCGTGGACCACAGGCGCGACAATTGATGTAAAGGAGGGGCTGAGGGAGTACACGAGGGTGAGCATGGAGTTCCTCCACTATCTCAGAGATGGGACTAGGGATGGTGTGCTTGATGTGGGCGTCACGCACGAGTCGTATGGCAACGATACAAGGACGGATCTGCAGAAGGAAAAGATGGAGAAGATGGGTGAGAGAGTCGCAAAGTACTGGGAGGTGCATGTTGCGCCACCGCCGAGCTTTGTAGAAGATGAATGAGGGTTGTCCCCGGAAGGGGGGGGGATAGAGCGCAGTACCGGCGACGCAAGCATACCTCACAACATTTAGTTCAAAATTCCACACTATTATTGAGTGTTTGTGCTTGCCAACTGATAATCAGAGCAGATGCCCTGTGCACATGAATGCGCCATCTGCCTCACCCGCATTACTCCCACCATCTTAGTCTCGAAATTCCCATCCGCAGTGCTCGAAAGAATTTTGGACCCGATGCAAGCTTGGCGTTCCCTGCATTTGTAACGGCACACCCCTAAGATTGTTAACCCCTGTCTAATGCCTTCGATGCATCGAACGTAGTTCCTGCGACCTTATTATGAATCACAAACTTCTCCGTGCCGATGGCTATTATAACTTCTGCTCCGTCGCACTCCAGTGGTTCGCAAAGGTTTATGCCAATGCTCCGACGACTTCCGCGAAACACGTGGAGCCCCCTTTCGGCGCTACTTTGATATGCCGTTGTATAGCTTGAAACGAATAGGACCGGTTTGACCATAGTACCACCGATGTACGCGGAACACCATTATGACTATAAGCCCACTGGGTGCCTTATATTTATGTTCGATAGAAGTTATTTTTTGCAAGATTTAGATTTTTTTGTTCGTTCCTGGCTGCGAATTGCCCTCACTCACTCTATTCACTCTTTCATATTTCAAAATGGTTGCCAAGTCGATCTTGCTCTTGGCTGTTGCTGCGATCGCGCGGGCTCGCGCCGTAACTCAACAGGATTGCAATTCTACTGCGGTTGATAAGACGGCCGCGACTATCGTGTACGATGGCAGAGTGAAAGAGAATGCGACAAAGGCGGACTTTGATACGACTACCGGGCCATTTGGCAAGGATTTCGTCAAAGGACAGAGTCAGTGTTTCATCATGCCGTCGCATAGTTCGATCACTGACTGAGATGAGACTTGACCTTCAGCCAACTAGTCGCATTCCCCAGCGTCGAGCCTTCCAATTTTGATGCTCAGGTTGGCGCAAAGGCAATTGAGGTACAGATAAAGTAAGCATTTCTACTTCACGTCAGTCAGCAGCCCATACTGAGACGGTCTAGCGACCAATCCATCTTCGTCCCAGGGAACAACATTGCAAATGCGCAGACCGCCGTGCGTCGCACGGAGCTGAATCCCAATGGCGGCGGCAACACAACAACCGGTGTCAAGACCCTCCATGTCTCCCTCCAGCCCAGCGCGCAACATCCGTTGAACATCAGCCACGAGTACTCACTC
This sequence comes from Paraphaeosphaeria sporulosa, assembly GCF_001642045.1. Classification (NCBI taxonomy): domain Eukaryota; kingdom Fungi; phylum Ascomycota; class Dothideomycetes; order Pleosporales; family Didymosphaeriaceae; genus Paraphaeosphaeria; species Paraphaeosphaeria sporulosa. The sequence continues at coordinate 2,440,019 of NW_017253362.1, read as the reverse complement.
GTCTTTCTTGAGCGCGCCGACTTCGGTGCCAACCTTTTCATGCTTCGCACCGGTACTCTCCTCGGCAGCAATGGCGGCACGAAAAACGACCTCGTGCTTCAAGGTAACACTGCTGCCGGGACGAAGACGCTTTTCACAACGCCTTTCACCGAAGGCGTATGGACCAACCTTGCGCTGCAGCTGGATTTCACCGCGAACACCATCCAGGTTTTCCAATCTTCTGGTAGTGCGCCGCTTGTACAGGCCACTGAGCCCTTGCCGAATGACTTGACGGGCAACGGCCAGTTCCACTTCGGTGTGAACAAGAATCCAACAGATCCGGGAACAGACGTCTTGAGGTCGGGATTCCAGGAAAGCGGGATTTTGGAAGGTGTGGTTTATGGAGGTATCTTTGTCGAGGACACGGCGAGCAGCAGCGTTACACTAGCATAGAGAAGCTAAAACTGCTCGAAGGCGAAAGCATCACTGTCCGCGTAAGAGTGTAGACGGTCTATAGATGGATTTGAGATAGACATGGTTCTGTCGGTGCACCATAATGTACGGCCCGCCAATTTCGTCCGTTGGGCAAAGCATACCAGTCATGAAGTTGTAAGACAGAATCCTCATCACATTTGGCCTTCTTGTTGCATCCCTCAGGGTAAAACATCGCCTTCATATTCGTCCTCGTAGTATGCTTCGGTTTCGGAGCGTTGGACCAACATTCTCATGACTCGGAATAACCGACGCGTCGAACACTCCCTACACCTCTATCAACGACGCCCCTGTCAGAGCAGTAAGTCAAAATTCTAGGTACTTTGAGGCATTAGGTATCCTGGCCTGGGGTAATACACGGTACCTCTGCTTTCTTTTCCCCTTCTTGATTTAAGTACTCTGCCACACAACTACGGCAACCTTCATACGTTCCCTCCGCCACTCTAGTAGCTTCTCGTCGCCATGCATGCAGCAGACCTCATCAAGATTCTGATTCTTGGGAGCGGCATAGGCGAACCTCCATGCCTGGAGTAGGTCCTAAAAACCGTGTTACACTGGGTGAGCTGTACACATTAGCCAGACACTGAGCCATACTAACGCACAAAAGCATCTCAAAACCTCAAAACAGCTAAGGAGCTTGCCTCGTAGTTCCGCAACGTTCAGCCTATCGCCCTGGACGTATCTTCCGAAGCCGACCTCGACAAGCACATCGCCGCCCACCAAGTCGTCATTTCACTCATCCCCTACACCCATCACGTAGCCGTCATCAGATCAGCAATCAGAAGCGGCACCCAGGTCGTGACGACGAGCTACGTGTTTGATGCAATGCGCGAGTAGGACGAAGAGGCTACGCGCGCCGGCATCACCGTGCTCAACGAAGTTGGTTTTGATCCTGGTGTTGAGGTGAGCGCGATCTGGTCATGCTTCAGCACAAGTTCGTGGCGGAGTGGCAGGACGGACGGAAGGTACGTGGCCCCATATCTTTGGCTACGGCTCATAATTAACGCAAGCTGTAGGAGACATCTACGCCTACGTTGGAGCTCCTAGGAGACCCAGAGGGTTACTCAGCCATGGCCTTGTCTGTGGTTGCGGCGTGTGGGATTGCGACGCAGTTGTTGCTTGACGAAGAGCCTGCGCTGCGCAAACCAGGTGTTCATGCTCCTTAGAGTAGGGACATGTGCGATGTGAGTCGGAATTTGGTCGAGAAAGAAGGTATCAAGATGGTTGAGCGGAGTGTTTAGCACCACAACACTACAGCACCACAGGCATTTTCTCGCGGAATTCTTGCGTCTCTGCCACATATACACAGCATTTTTTTTTTTTTCAGCCTAATCCTAGAAATCTGTTCGACTCGGTCCATAGCATTGCAGTAATTCTTTCACGGCGGATCGGCAGCATTTCCCTCACGTTGTACTTTAGGATTTGACCTTAGCTTCGTATGTTCGCAAATATAAGACTATAGCCCATTTCAACGCGTTACCGCAACTGCACAGCCATGTTTCCTCGTCACTCTTGTAACCCTGCCACAGCTCCACAGCATTTCGCTCACAAATGGCCCTTCGTTCTACCACATGTCCACAGCACTCTTTGAACGCTGAATGCCTGATTCTGACACAGCTTTACATCATGGTTTACACCTTGTTCTGACGGCCCTGCAGAAAGTGATATCGATATACCTAGGATGAGCTGAGTGGGTGCGACTAGCTATAGCAAGGGAAATATCGCTCAGAATAGCTATACATTTGTAGCAATGCGAATCATCCGATGTCAGGACTAAGACCGCATGAAAATCGGAAGCCACGAATTTGGTATAAAACGTGGCACTTCTGCCCCAGGAGACTCTGCAGTGGATATATCCGGCAACCACCTCAAGCAGTCGAGCAAGCCGTTTAAAGACTCACATAGCAGCTTTTGGTCTTCATTTGAGAACGGAGCAAGAAGATTCGCATTGTCAAAGCATGCCAGATCTCTGGAGTCGCAGACTGCACATGGCGCCAGACAGGCTTTGGTTTCGCTGCAGCGTGGGCAATGCTGTGTCAAGAGCTGGACAGGCTCCCACCGTCGTGCCTCCCCAAGGCTTACGACTGGCAACCGTTTGGTCCACCCCAAAGAACCCCGGGTCAACCCTCCAAGTCGCCACCCCCTTCACCCCTCCCCTCACAGCATTTGAACATGGTCGAGTCGTCAAGATTTTGAACGCTGGGGCTGAGGTAGATAAGACCCCAAGCCCATAGTATTTGTGGCTACGATTCTGCGAAAGTGTGTGACGGGAGCTCGGGCATTTATCGACATCCAGGTGCTTTTGTCTGAAGACGGTTGAGGTATGCGACGCAAAGTCGAACCTCATGTGGGCTTCCCATGGTGGATTTGTGCCCCACGCGAGGGAACGAAGAAGCGCCGTGACATGTCGAAGGAAAAAGTGTCATGAGCGGCAGAACACACCATCATTCAGGTTTGCGGCTTTGGTACCGCAGAGGGACCAAACCATACAACTCGAGGCTCCCCGCCTTTTGGAACGGTGCAACAACGGCAGACCATTGGTAGGCGATTTTCTGGGTGGTCTAGTCCCGCAGAAGGAGAAGACATGAGGTTTTTGGCGTTTGTTTTCTAATGCTGCAGAGAGACGACATGATCTCTTCTTCGTCAGCTTTCGTCCCGCACACGGTAGAAATACGTGAGCTATTTCTATACTACTTTTAGTGTTCGAGCAGAGTAGTGAAGTGCGAAGAAGGAAGCCGCACAGGCGGAAAGAGAAGTGCTTATATAGACGTCTGTCATCTGGTCAAGTCAACTCCAGATAGCCCCAAAACATAGATGAATGATGATGGTGGAGGTCATCATCGCTACTGTGGCAGGACCTACGCCACGCAGCCTATCCATCTCAACTCGTCATCTCTTACAAGTCAAACCAAACTCCCTTGTCCAGCTCCAAAATCAAAGCTCCACTCGCACCCACACCACTATCTCTTCAGTTTCCAAATGCCAGTCACCGCTCCTCCCTCTCCACCCCCGGCGTAACAGCCCCCTCCATCGCCTTCGCAGCCCGCACCTCCTCCGCAGTCGGCTCGGTGGGTAAATCCACAATAACGCCGGGATCGCGGCCGCGCTGGGCGAGCATTGCTTTGCGCTTCTGTTTTGCATTAGCCTCGCTGCCCTCCACACTTCCCCGCCCAAACCTTCTAGCGCAAGGGTAAGGCGTATGCAGACATACCTCACTAACCACACCCCCGGCACTCCTCCCCCCCTCCCCCAAAAACTCCGCCTCAATCTCGTCCTCCTCGCCCAGCCCTACTACCTTGCCCTTCTTGCCCCCCTTCTCGGCGGGCGGACTCGTCGGCACGCCGTCGAGCTCCACGGGCGCGGCGTTGATAGCCGGCGTCCCGGTGTCGATGAAGGGCGTGCGCGTGGACACGGCGGCGCTGGTTTTGTGCGGGAAGCCAGTCTGCCCGATGGGGGAGACGGGGGGTTCTGCGGGCTCGTTCGACGAGCCTGCGGGGGCGGAGGAGGGCGGGGATATGGGCGTTGGTGTGGACATGGTTGCGGCGTCAAGTACGTGTTCTGTCCTCGGGGTTGTGTAGGCAGCACGCCTCAGCAGCGGCGAGTCGAATGGACAAACAAAGGAAACGAGATGCAAAGTCGAGCCCAGCCCGGCCCAGCTGGACTCAGGCGCAGCCGCACCGCAGCCTGGCCTTGCCTTGTCCCGCGCGGCCTTGGGTACGCCCCGCTGCGTCGTATCGTGCGACCCAGCCCAGCCCGCGACCCGGTCCAACAAACGCCCGACGAGGCGTCAGCCCTGCTCGACGGATGACGTATGCGCCCCCGCCCGACGCGCGAGCCCACTCGCCGCAGAGGGGATGTCGTGCGGATCGAAGTCGCCAGGAGCGCCTCGCGTCTCCAGCAAGAGCCTCAGGGTCCGCACGGGAGGCCTGGCGGGGGATGGAGGTGGGGCGGCGGTAGCAGCCGATGCTGGACGCAGTGGGTCGCGGCGTGGCGTGGTGAGAGGCCGACCGCAAAGGAGGCCCAGATGAGCGGCAAGCAGTGCAACGATGTGACTGAGGGGCTGAATGGGAGAGTATATTCGAGACAAGTCTTGAACCGTCTACGTTGAGCAGCGATTGAACTTCCGCGATGCACCCGCACATGATGCGGGGCAGATGCACTATGCCACATCCGGAGCGCGAACATCCAGCAACAAATGGATATCATACTTTTCGCCGACGCCTGCTCGTGCGTATTGATACAGGTATTCTACTTAAACCAGCATCGCTTCATCCCATCATATTCGTCAATAAGATCATGTCGCAAAGGCCACCGCAATGAGCGTCTAGAATCCAGCCCGACAAATGCACCCATTACCTTCACTGCCACTGTACTCCCGCCCCGTTACCAAGTCCAGGCAGGGATATTCGTTACGACGACTTTGGCAGCGCGAAGCCCATCACGTAACCATCCCCTGACGACGTTTTCGGATCTTGCGGTGCCTGGAGGTCATAAGACAACGTGTCGACATCATTTGCAGGTATACTCACGCCCATGAAGGGTCCGCCATTTGCAGCAAACATGTTGGCATTTGGCTGCCCGCTCGTCGGGACGCTGTTGGGCAACCCATCCGTTTGCATTGGCATGCCACCCAAGTCCATGGGGAAGAACGAGTTCGTCGCGTCCATGCTCGGCCCCTGGATGTACGAGTCCCATGCATTCTGCTACCCGTTAGCTGCATCTAGAAGGCATCATCAGTACAACTGACCCAGTCAATGTTGTCCGCGCTCGGCAAGTCCATGTTCTGGAAGCCGCCTCCGAAGAGATTGGAGAATGGACTGGGAGCGCGCATCTCGCCATTCGCGCCATTTGGAGCGGCTCCAAAGTTGGGCGTCAAGCCGGTCGGTTGCTGCGGCACAGGATCGTTGAGCAGGTTCGCCATGGACGGTGGGTATCGTGTCTCGAACATGTTGGCCGAGTTGGGTGTCATGCCGCCCGTGCTAAGCATGCCCAGCGTCATCGCAGCCGAGTGCTCAGGCGCCACATTGGCATCGTCCATCGCAGTCGACGTGTTGAAGGCTGGTGTATTGGAGAAGCTCTGCGTCTGTGATCGTGAATGACTTCCCTTCAGTTGGCCTAGCATGACGCTGAGTGTTGCATGCGCTTTGTAAGCCTCCATCGAGTGCTCTTTCAGACCATCCCAAATGCCGACAGCCGTCTCGATCGCATCAATCATTTCGTTCCGCCGGTCTTCGCTCCAGTAGTACATGTCCGTGGAGTCTCTCCTTCCATGTCGTTCTTGTCGTGCGGTGTGATACAGATCGGAACATACTATCATCGCCGCGAGTAGGAAGTCGACCGTAGTGAGCGAAGAGATGAACCACTTGACGTTACGTAGTCTCCCGCCTGGCTGGCACTCACGGTGGAGCGTAGCCTGGTGCTGGAGCATCTTCATTGACGCATCGATGCATGCGCGTCGTGAATAGCCAAACCGAGCGTTGACTCTGGACGCAGATATGAACTTTCGGTGAAGCACACATATAATCTTGAGGAACAGCAGCTCGAGCGTAAAGCGCTGCATAATGAGAGTTGATGGATCTCGCGCGGATTCGTCCATTGAACGTATTTTGAGATGGGGTGATATCCTGTCGTGCAGCTCTCGCGCTTGATTATCAAGCTTCATGACCTCTTCATACGAGGCGCACGTAAGAACCTCAGTAAGCTCAACAGCTTCCCCGAGCTTGTACATGAGACGCGTCCGGTTAATGAGGAACAATGTCGGCGTTGCCTCTTCCTCGGGCCGCGAGGGTGGTAAGATGCTCATGTCCTCGAACAGCTCGTCATCAAAGATATTGCGCGGGATCTCGGTATTCGTATCGCGCGGTCGGACAACTGGCGGTAACCCAGCCTGCGCAGAGAACAGAAGATCCATGGATCGGATGGCTGCCCAGACCCTTCGCCGCATCTCTCCCTGGAAGGCCGTGATGCCTGCGTATGGTCCCGAGTCTCTATGTAGCCCCATCCGCATGGCCAGTCGCACGATTATGCTTGTGCTGACAATCATGCCGGCCTGGGAGTCCCTGCTGCGGGCGTAGTCGGCGTAGGTATGTAGAATCATCGTCTCCAGCATGTTTGTGATGGGCGATGTGATATCCGCTGCAGCCAAACACTGCGCCGTGTACTCCCGGTATTCGTTCGACATGGCCCACGATCGGCCACGGTACTCTGGAGGCTCATCACCTGCCCGTGTGTACGATTGCAGCGCTATGCACATCATGGCGAACACCAGACCAAGCCATATGACGGGCGTGTCATTGGGGTTCATCCAATGGTTGTCATATTGCTTCTGGAAGGTCGGCCCATGTATGATGTGGATTCCCGGATCGTATGTATTGAAGTATCGAGATACTAGGATGTCGGCGGTCTGCTTCGGCGGGAACCGCTGGAGTAGTTCGGGTTGGGTCATGGGCTTCTGGCTGCCGAAGAGGAAGGCGGTTCCGATGTTCATGTCGTCCGTGTGCGTCGCTTTATAGCGCTTGAGCTGCTCTTCGTACTGCTTCTTGTGATCGTGAAAATAGTTCTTCACCTCCGAAATCTACTGCCCGTTAGCTTAGGCGGCCATTTGCGCTGTAGAACGTACTTCTCCTAAAATCGCATACCAATGCGCTTCTGATGCGAAAATCGCACGGTTGTTGTCAACCTTCATGACACCAATTGATTTGGTGACATTCTCGACTTCGCTTTCGTCGCCAGCATCTTCCTCAGGTATTGATTCGGGGCTGATGTCATAGGGCTGATCGACCGAGCTATTGCTACCATTGATACTGGCGGCAATTGCTGCTTGCGCGGCGGCTGGTCCAGCACTTTGGGCGCCATTGGTCATCAAAGAAAGAACCAATCCTTCAAGACGGTCAATGCGATTTTGCATGTCATCTGGAGTAGTGGCGGAGCCAGTGCTGGACGCGCTCTTCTTGCGGTTGCCTGGAGTTGCGTACGTACATGATGCGGTATCTCCCCGCTTGGTGCAGTTATCGCACGGGTGGCCACGATTGCATTTCAGTCTGCGAGCATCAGCATTGCGTCTCAATGCAGTACCAGGACAAAAGTCTGAGTACATTCGGCTTTGATATTGCCGACCCTGGGGTAACACACTGTACTAAGACTTTTGTCCTGATACTGGAGCACGTGGATGAAGGCCTACTTTCGATGCCTGCAGGGCCCGCAGGACAGAGGGACGCGGTTGCGCTTCCGGACAACCCTGAACTGGGGGTCAGGCGGCGAGTGACCCGAATTCGACGAGGTCGTCGACGGCGGAGTCGGCGGCATCCTCGTCACTGTGCGGATGCAAACGGACTTTAGTGTCCTAAGTCCGAGGAAGGTGAATTTACAGCAGCTGCTGGTGGACGGATTCCGGAGCTAAAGCAAGCAGGACGTCGCGCCAGCGAATAGCCAGCGAGTACAGTCAGGATGAGAGGTGCGAAAAGGTCGCTTGAACTGCAACGGCTGGATTGTGGGCTGCGCGGCCTTAAATATAGTCGTATCTCCAGCGCCAAGCCAGTATTGTTCTCACTTAAGAGTGGTGCTCCCAGCTGTTGGCGGAGTCCTTGTTGTCGTCCGCCCCTCCTAGGTCGACTGTATGGCCGGCAGAGCCGTCGCAAGCTCGTTCCCGGTAAGTATGCGCTCGCGTGTGTTGTCCGTGTGTGTTGTGTGCTCAGACCGCAGAGAAGCAGTGATTGTGAATGCTGGGCGAGTTCGTCACAGCCACGATGCGTGGAGGGCCCTCGTCGGGTAGGCGCTCGAAAAGGGCTCTGAAGCTGGGGCGTGGCCAGGTGAACAGGCCTGCGGCCGTCGCAGGGGGTCTACTCGATGCGCTGCGGTCGCCGAAGCCTGCGCTCTTCAGATAAGCCTTCGCGCTGCCGGTTGGAATGGTGATGCGCCCGACGCACAACAATTCGGTCGGCTTCACCGCCTTGTACGGATTGGTCGCGGAGAGGAATGCGCAACCAGCGAAGCCAGTCAATGACGTCCTAGAAGAGCCGTGTGCGCGCTCGGGCGTGAGGTGAGGGCGTCGTCGAGTATGCGAAGAGTTGCGCGAGGCAGAGGGTAGGACGCGGAGTTAATAACGCCTGCGCCCGCCTGCCTTTCTTTCAGAGGCACGACTGCCAAGCGCCCTCGAGTGCTATCTCGATAGCCCCCTTCCGTCACCAGGCTTAATTCTATGCAGGCCGGTCTTACTAATCCCTGCAGTAATAGCGCACTTACTGTATGAGTCACACATTGGCGACACAATCTTCGATCAACACTGATTCTCGCAGCGTTCGGGGTGCCATCGACTGCTCTGAGGCCCGAGGCGGGGCGGGGTCACGCACAAGCCACCGGCTCCATCACCCCATCGCGACCCAGACTTGCAATATCGAGCCTACCCATCGTCTCCACTGGATCCTGCATCGACTGCAAGCTTCTCCAAGACCAGGACAGCGCGAGGCTGGACGTCTTCTTTTTCCCATGTTTCCAATATGTATAACCTGCAGCGTACCGAATCCTACAGTGAACGACAGACTGAGTCCAAACAGGAGAAGGCATCTCATGCATTTCGACCCAGTAACATAGTCAAATTACCTGGGCTGTAAACAGTTGACAGAAGGTTGCGAGCACCTCAACGTCCATCTTCTCCGTTCTTCATGCCTCAACAGCAGCCTTCACATCACCGATCTCCTCGTCCTTCAGTGTCGCCCTGTCCGTCTCTGTAGCATCTGAAGCCACAACTTTCTCAGCTTCAGTTCGAGCACCCTCCACCCACGGCAGCATCATGTTCTCCTTGGCACTCCACCGAAACACACCTCCAGTTCCTACATTGTACTGGTAGTAATTCTCCGTCCCCGCCTTCACCAGCGCCTTCCGAAACGTAATATTGATCCTCCCCTTCTTTGCCTCGTCACCCGCCCTCTTGGGTATACTATGCAACCACATTCCCTGCGTCTTCCCCCTCATCAACACCATATCTCCCGAACCCAGCAGCAGCTTAACCTGCTTCGGCTCAGGCACCGCCTCAGGCCCCGGTGCAATCGGCTTGTGCTTCATCAAGAAGTCCCGTTTCGCGCCCAGCGAGAACGACGCAATCGCGGGATCCGGCCCTAGGAAGCGCTCGTCGTCCGAATGGTACGATATCGAGTCTTTTCCATCGGCGTAGTAGTTCACGAGGCAGAAGTTGTACGTCTCGTTTGTCGTCCCCTCGGTGAGTTTGCGCAGGTAATCGAGGCACTGCGGCAGAGGGCGTGGCCTGCACTTGTACTTGCCCATCTCCACCTTCTTTCCCGACTTTGGGTCCACAATGTCTCCGGCTTCGTTGAAGCGGGACGTTTCGTCTACGCCAAAAACGGTGGTGTACCGTGGCGTGTTGATCTGCGTTTCGACAGGGCCACGCTTGATGTTATACTGCACGCGGTAGAAGGGGAGCTCTTGGCGGAGGAAGTCGAAGACGCCTGGAGCTATGGACGGGGGGATGTATGGCTGGTAGTAGACGAGATCGAGATGGAGGCGGTCGTTGATGGGTTTCCCTTCTTCGGCGGGGGCAAAGGCTAGTTGGTCCTGGAAATCTGTCGGGAGATGCGGTATCACGTGAGGGTAAGAAGGATGGTTCGAAGTGTTTGTGTTTGCTTCATATTTCAGTTTCTTCGGTGTTGACGGCTTGAAGAACGAGTCTATCGCGCCACGCTTCATCTTCATTGGGGAGGGTTGAAATGCCACGCCGCTCGGAGAAAGTACTCTGTTCCAACATACAATACCAGATGTAGCTTGTGTCTGCGTATCGGGCTTGTTGAAATGCAGTTGATGAGCACTCGATATGTTCCTTTCGTCTCGTTCACAGTCCGTAAATATCGATGATGTCATCCGCACTGTCGCGTGTTGGCGCTCACGCTAAAACACGCGATACCCTTGGAAACCTCACGCGTCCGACTCAAAATATGATGATGAATTCCATTCGTCCTTATTCAACACTATCTTTGCTTCTTCACGTCCATGGAAATGATTGGAAGATGAGCGGCTCCAAAAGCTCGGAAAGATACCTGCTTTACCCACTCAAGCGACTGATACCACCAGTTTTCTCTCTATGTGTTCTCCCTTTCATTTTCCACCTTTGTTTCTAACAAGTCCTAATGTCATAAGAGTCTACGACGACACCTTAGAGTCGTTGTGCGTTCGTGCTACGTAATCCCTTCTCTGCTCTCAGGCTCAATCAGAGAACTGATCGAAGCGTGCAAGAGGTGCCGGATTTTTCTTCTCTTCTGATCTTCTCAGCTTCTTAGTTCTTTCTTCTGAATGGTCTGATGAAGATTTTGATTGAATCATTTGGAGCCTGTTGTCAATAATCGGCTGCAGAGGCTGGTAACAGACATTTCGGTTCCACATAGACGCTGTATCATTTTGGGAAAAGTGAACTTGTCTTTGGCGATACTCTTGGTCGATCTCAACTGCTAGTTCTGACGCTTTTTTTTTTTTTTTTTTTTTTTATAATGGTTTTGTAGTGGTATGATTGCTTCGTTCATGAGCTCTACTAAAAGTAGACATGTGGCTGTTGGGTTCCCAGTGAAGAGGTCCGGAACCTTGGCACAAACCCAGTGCAGCGCTGTACACCCATCATCGTTTACGTGGTCAACATTGGCACCCGCATCGAGTAGCTTTCAAATGAGTTCTTCATGACATTTCCCCGCAGCACTCTGAAGAGCAGTTGCATTGCTAGGCGCTTCCGGACCTTTGGACGTCGGAAGGTCTACAGGAACTGTATACTGTAGCAGGAGGCCGAAGATGTCATCTCCATCACCTGAACGGCAATCGCGCTCGTATGTGGCATATGAAGCGCGATGAGTCCATCCTTGTCCAGAAAATTGGCATCAACACCGGCATCGAGCGACAACTCAACGGTTCTCAAATCGTACCAATATTTTCGGACGATTCTATGCAACGCAGTTCTCTTGTTGACGTCCAGTGCATGAACAATAGAACGATTCTTGTTCAATAGCACACTCTGATTAGAGCACCCCAGCTGTACTCGGCGGCGATGTGCAGTGGTGTACGAGTCGAGTGGTCTCTCCCATCTCGCGCATATACCGAGTCCTCCTCGTCTGTCAGATCATCGTCCAACATACTTCTTGGACTCTCAAAATTTGCGAAAGGCGCACTAGAAATTTCCAAGGCAGATGTTTCAGTGCAAATTCTGGCCCCCTCGTCGAGTAAGAGAGAAACTATCGCTTCACTGCTCGTTCCGCATGTGCAAAGAAGTCTGCCCTATATGATCCATAACATTTGGATCAACACCCCTTTTTGTGAGCATCTCGCAAGTCTCATAGTGCTCTCTAAAAACTGCGTAAAACAAAGGAGGTCGGCCAAGTTGGTCCTGGAGGTTGACATCTTCTCCGCAACCTTGCTGGGACAAACAGTGCAAGACGATTTCCTTGAGCCCCAGCCAACTGCAACATGTAGCAAAGTAATCGAATGTTCGACGAACAGACCATTCAGGGCAGTTCAGGGCAGAGCATTGAGCTCGCAGGCATCTGATGTGAGAAGGATCGCTACGCTGCATCAACGGATGCCCTGATACTAGAATTTCTCCAATCCTACCATTGATGATATGTCGCAGTGCTGAAATCCTATTTATTCATGGATTGCAAGGCCATCGGCGGAACACTTGGACGTATCTCGGGACAAGCCCCAGCGAGCAAGACTGCTTCTGGCCACAAGATCTCTTGCCCAATCATCTTCCTAATGATCGTATCATTGCATGGTAAATATAACGCAAATATGGTGAAACCTCTTGATATGGTTTCCATCGAAAACCTAAGTCAGAATGCTCACGGGCTTTGCACTGAGCTGGCGAATGTTCGTCTGGATGAAAAGGAAAGCCCCATGGAGGGTGATATCATCATAGAGCATAGTAAACCAGAAACGCACATCGAACCGGTCGAACACCAAGGCGATGTTTATCAAGGCGCCAGCGTTACCTACGGCAATGTTAACCAGGGTGATCATGGTCAATTTGGTCTGTATACCTTTGGTATTTATTCTATTCTATTCTAGTTTGCTGACTTACAGGAAACACGAATCACTTCAATGCATCTAGCGGATAATGAGGAAGCATTGCAGCGTGGTAATGGGTGGGGCAGGCGAATTTTTGTAGAAGAGAGCGGGGCGAAGCAGATGCGCGAGGTTCAGCATGATATGAAGATATGAAGAGATTGTGCCGCTACCCGGCAAGCTCATTCAACATGAGACTGATTTTTCAGGGTGAGATGTATAGCATTTTGGCCAGCACATAATAATTTTACACAATAAAGTGCACCTTTGCAGCTGGGCATAATGTTGCAGTCTAGTGCTGATGAGGTCATTCGCACCGTTCACGTCCGCTAAGAACCGCATGCCTCTCGGGTTTACCAAAGATCTCCACTTTGGTAATCCGTGCATACCACAAAAGATCTCTGTGTACGAGCTGGCGTGTCATTCTAACTTTCCCATTGGTCAGCACCATGCGAACGCTATGCAAGGCACCCTGCGAGCTTGCAACTTCCGGTCAGATGGGACGGCAAGCGAATGGAATAATACAGGGAGGTAGATCCTCCGCATTCGCTACAAACGAGAGAGGAAAGGTGAAAAGTACTAAAGCCTTCCGGGTCACACATTGCTACTTGCATCCGCGGAACGATGACATCTCTAGTCTACAGCCTCATATGCGCACAGGTAGCTCTTGCACAAGCCGTGAGCTTGAGCACACGAGAGCAAGTAGCTAACCATGGAAACGTTGTACACAGACATGCAAAACACTTGCGCACCGTCGAAGTGCCTGTCTACAACAGATTGGACAAACAAGTAGGTCATTTCAATTCTGGATCGCCCGTCTCACATGCTTATTCATTTAGCACCTTGAAATCGAAGTAGTTGTCGGAACACCACCGCGCAAGTTCTCAATCATGCCTGATACCGCGTCGCCCTTCACCTGGGTCCCATCTGCTGCGTCCCCAGCGTGTACACCACACTGTCCGTTACCGGTGTGGAACCCCAACGCCTCGTCGACTGCCGTCGACATACACGCTATTTTCAGTGTGTCTTACGGCTTTACACCTGACAACATCATGTTCGGAGAGTTCTACAACGACACATTCGGCATCGGCGGTGTCGCACTGCCTCAGCTCCCCGTTGCGCTTGTCGATGTCATTGACACCATTTACGACGCGCAAACATGGGGCATCGTGGGCCTGGGAAGCCAGCTGCAAAATCGCAATGTCAATGCGTCCGTAATCCTCTGGGAAAACCTCTATAGACTGGGCCATATCAGAAAGCGTCTCTTCAGCGTTTGGCTAAACCACCAAGACGCAAAAGAAGGCACCATTCTCTTCGGCGGCGTGGACAAATACAAAGCACGCGGAGCTATGAAAAGGGTGCCTTTGACTTCTATAATACAGACGCCCCACGGCGACGACTTCACAGAATGGTCTGTAAACCTGACCTCCCTCGCAAGACGGATCGGCCAAGCCGGCAGCGAAGAATCACTCCTCCGCACAACCTACAACGCCATCATCGACACCGGCTCTCCAAACATGTACGTCCCGCAATACCTCTACGACACCATCGCCGCACCGCTCAATGTCACATTGCGCACGTATCGCAACACATCGTACGTGCCGTGTTCGCTGCGCTCCTCGCCCGATTCACTCAACTTTACCTTCGCCGGCAAGGACGGTGCAGATGGGCCGCAGATTCGGGTGCCGTATAGCGAGATTATCTACCCGTTTAGCATGCCGGCGAATCTAGGCGAGGTGAGGGGCGAGGACGGAACGGAGCTGTGCTATTTTGGCGTGCTGTCAAATAATGGGTCGGGGATATTTTTGCTAGGTAATTCGTTTATTAGGAGTGCATATGTGGTGTATGATGCCGATAATCTGGAACTGAGGATGGCGCAGTCGAGATGGGCGTGACTTGCGATTTGTGGGGTTTGGAGTTGACTCGAAGGATAAATCATAAGCCACGTGAGTGTTACATGGCGTATCCTTGGGTGAGTATGTTCGTAATGGTTTGTGTATGAACAAGACCAACGTCAAAGAGAAATCTGATCTATACTGCACGGAAGACACCCAGAATAGCAACCTCCGAGATGAGACCTAGACGATCCAAACAGAACCTTTTAATTAACGCGCAAGGCCGCTCTTCTGTCTTTTACTACTCATAGGCATTGTCACCTACAAGATTCCTCGTCAAAAGTTACACAAAAATTACCCTCATGGTACCGTATTTGTGATTAGTTGATGAGAGCTACTGCAAAGCTCGAAACGTACCTCGGCACACCTCGGTCCCACTCTTTCCCCCCCACAACACCATCACCGCTTTTCCAACCTCAAACAGCATCCCCAAACCATTCTTAACACATTCAATCTTTCTCACCTCACATCAAATCTACTTTGACCAATATCGCCAATATGTCCGCCCCCTTCGACGTAATCGCAATCATCAAGCCCAAAGCCGGCTCTGCCGACCGCGTAAACACACCCATCATCCTGCTCACCGCGCAACCCTAACCTCACTAGGTCGTCGAGCTTCTCCGCACTGCCGCAGATTCTGTGAAGGAGAAAGAGCCCGGAACGCTGAAATACCAGATCAATCTTGAGACAAAGGGCGATGCGCCGTGCATCGTGATGCTGGAGACGTATGTTATTCCCTCCCCTCCTTCACACTCTTGACATGATCTTCTTTCCTGTGTTAATCTTGTGGGTGGCGGTAGGTTGTGCTAATGCAGTGTACAGGTACAAAGACATGGCGGCGCTGCAGGCGCACGGCTCGAGCGAGCATTACAAGGAGTTGAGCCAGACGCTGAAGAAGGAGGAGTTAGTGAGCGAGCCGATGCAGGTGTTGTTCACGAAGGATGTTGGGGGGTTTGTTAGTAAGTTGTAAGGAAGATTAAGGATTGAGGAATGGCGAATAGCGAATGAAATCAAGAATTGAACATTGTGGCGCATACGTCATCCTGTGTAGACTCAGTCAATCATACGTTAGTCAACTTACAGTCTGGTAGCTCAGCCTGGGAGCTCACTGCCCCTTTGGTTGGGTCGCACTATACAATGTTGACGTCCATTTTGGCTTTGTGCCAAGCCTGCGGCGAATCAGCGCAGATGGCTGATTCTCTTAGATCTTATGCTCATATCGTTAATAAAGAATGGGAGAGCGTCTTTTGACTCTGCGTAGTGTGCGCGCTGTGAAAGAGTAGGATGCGAGCTGCGAAAACAATAGCATTGGAACAACTCACCACTAAATCCGACAAACTCCAAGCCAACAATATCGAACCCAACTGCTTACCTCCTATAGCTAACAGTATGGCGCCTTCTCGTCTACTCGATCTGCCTGGCGAGCTTTGAACCGAGATCTATGATCAAGTTCTACTATTGCCTTGCGATATACTAGCAAGCAAGTTGCGCTCTGCAGCGGGTGAGAAGGAGGTGGAGAGTTCGAGCGGAGACTCGCCTGTGGCTTCTAGGGCTAAACCGAAACCCTTCTTCGATGTACCGTTACCGCCACGTAACCCTGCCTTAAATCTGGCGCTTGCTAATCATCAGCTTCAGCACGAAGTCATGGGACGCGCCAAAGAGATGAACGTACATGCACCGTTCACAGCCAACTACCAGCGAGGTTTGGCTTGGCAACGTCCAATGCCCATTGTAGTGACTACAAACTCTCCCATTCAGTACGTAGATATCAACTTAGAGGCTGGAGAATATATCGATGTGATCGTGAATTGAAAAATTGGATTCCTCGTCAATATTATCTCCAATAATGTTCGCAAGTTGTGGACGAAGCGGACGAAGCACATCGTCAGGAGTGGCCCGGTCAGGATGTTAATGGTCCCACATGACTGGGAAAGGTATACTCTACCAGTCTTCAACATTCAAGGGGCTCACGTCAACATCATGGTTGATCCGCGTTTTGAGTGGTCCGTTGGAGACTCCGTCAGCATGCCTGGGCGCGTGTTTGAGAGTTTCTACGTGGCCATGTTTTTTCGGCCTTTTGGACTACTTCACTTACTTCGAAGCTCTCCGTTCCGAAGCTCTCCGTTACATCATGCCGCATGTGGGAAGCTCACTCTTTCCATCAAAGGGAAGCATTACAGGGACATTGGCTTCAATGATATTCTCGAAGGAAGGACACTTGCGAGATGGAAGACGGCAGGATATTGATTTTCGACAACGGCACTTTCCGTTATCATGAGAGCGCAACCTACTCTAGAGTCATCCAGGTGCCTCGCAATGACAAACCGCTCACGTGGGAATACAAGGACCCGCATCCGATGACGTTCTTTACGCCTTTCATGGGCGGTGTGCAGAGGCTTCCAGGCGGTGATACTCTGATTACCGAAGCGGCGTTTGGCAGGATCTTCGAGGTAACTCAAAATGGTGAACTCGTTTGGGAATTTCGCAGATTACAAGGGCTGGATGCAAAGGAGATAGAAGGACGTTTTCCCTATCCAGCCCAAACGCGCTGTTCCGAGCGTACAAGTACACCTCGGAACAAATTCCATAGCTCCATCCGAATTGAAGGAGAAGAGGAAGTGCACAGTGGCTGACACAAAAAAATGGACTTCTAGAGCACACCTCTTCCTGTCGACACGCATAGAACTATCATATGATATTCTATACCGATATATCACAGCCACAAGAACTCCAAATCTTGTTGTCGAACACTGTGGAGAATCTTCGATTGTCGATGCGTGTTCAAGCAATAGTAGTTCCATAACACACTGTCAATCTTGGTGTGTTTCAGACTCTCGTTGGGAGTTTGAATGTTATATATTACCCCAGGAGGTGTGGTATAGTACGCGCAGATTTTGCCCAGTGCTGCAGAGTGATGACCGTTCAGGCCGAAATCGTGAATGGTCGTATGTTCACTCGGAACCTTTCCGATCCCGCCTGTTGGTCATGGCATTTCATATCCCTACGTTTAAATTCTTTCATACAAGAGGCTGAAAGTCAGGTAGTATCGAGCCGTGCATAAGATCAAAGGACGAGTTACCATAGAATTCAGGAAAGAGCAGCGCAAAATCGTCTTGTATCGCCGGATCCACGCCTAGATAGGAGGTGTTAGGGCTAGGTCCTGTGTTCGGGCGTAGCTTCTTGTGGAAAGCAGCGACAACATCTCCCATTGTGTATGCGACGTGACAGGGAAAGCCTATCGCATGTAGCCACGATACAAGAGACAGCACAGTCTCGTCCAGCCTGCTCAGGTCGTGTGATAGAGAGAGCTGTTCTTCGTAATTGCTCAACAGTCGGCACAGAGTAACTGCTGCAAAACTAATCATGTGGTAGATATGGTCCGTGAGATGCCGCGTTCGTTCGTCCGTCGTGTTCATCGCGAGATTGATAATCGATGAAGAAAGGCGTACCATCTCGGAAAGAAGAGATTCTCGCACTGCAGATGACCCGGTTTTCAACGATTGATCGTAGGCCATGAGCTGCGCAAAATAGAAGCCCATCTGCACAAATTGCGAACGAGGCTGGTCCAGAAGCCAGCCCCATTCTTCTTTCCACTTGGACAGTGATTCTTGAGTCCGTGGTAGATCGAGTGCTTCGCTACAATTTCGATAGATCACCCAATACAGATGGACCTCTGCCACCATTCTCGACTCAAAATTTGTGGCGTTGTGAGAGCCAAGAATGAGCCTACTTCTGTGTATGTCCTCTTCATCAAGGACTGATTTGCGACGCGTTCCGACACAATAGTGGAGGTGCACGAGGCATAAATGATTCCAGATGCACAAACGATCGAGATCTTGCTGTTCCAAAGCAGTACTGCGAGTTCCTCGGGCAAAGGCAAAGAGACCACTTGCAATGCTGTGCTGAAGGGCAAATCCACTGAGCAGCCAGCTGTCGATCCCCAGCGGCAGTTGTCCGATAGTGGTTGACCACATTGAAAGAACAAGTGAAGCCTGGAAAAACTCGATAGGTTGCGGAACGCTTAGCAATGCTTGTGAAAGCAATAGCTTCGCATCTTGAAAGAGCTTCGGAGCGAGGCGGGATGCTAGTTCCTGTGAAACATGGCGAACGGCGATCAAGCAGCAGGCTGTGAGCAACAGTGGGGACTTCCTGACGTCTTCAAGTAGGCGGGCTGTGGATGCAGTCGCATTGAAAGACACCCACCTGCCATAGTTCTCTTGAAAAAGGGCAAGCAGCGAAGATGCCTCCTCTTCAGTGAGTAGCCCTTTCAAAATGATGTCGTCAGAAATAGCCCGTGATGGAGTGTTCGTTGCGCCGCGATCTGCGCGCCGAACGCCAGACTGCGCAGTAACGTCCCGAAGAACAAATAATGGTGCGCGAACTTGTTCTCCAGTCTCCGATTCGGGGTTTAGAAGAGAGTTTACTTCCAGATGCGAATTTTGCCTATTTTTCCTTTCGCCGTTTTGGCTATAAAGTTCGGACTCGACATCGTCTAGCCGTCTCGCTAGAGCAGTTACGAGCCGTTCGAGGCGCTCAACTCTCTCGTCATTTATGTCACTGCTGTCGCCAAGAGGATTGCCACTAAAAGTAGGACGGGAGTACGGCGTCTCAGCAGTCAGTGAACACTCCTGACCGATGCGATCGCAACGAAGACACGCTCGCCCTTCAGGGTAAGCTGATTGCAAATTTGTGCTTCACAATGACTTACCCGCTGTAGTCTCATAACACCTTGTTTTCTGCTTGCGACACGCTGCACACGCTTTCGACGCGCGACCGCGATCGACCGGCATCGCTTCGCCCTATGCGCAATTGACAATAAACATGCGCATGAGTGCTCCTCCAAATGCAACACAGTGTTAACAAGTACTCATATCGAAATGTAGAAGGGCCGCGATAATGAATGAGATGGGATGGACAGCGCAACACTCGCTTCTGGCGGAGAGACACGAAAGTCGGGTTAGCGCTAAGCTACTGTCGGTTTAGTGCAATATGTTTTGCCTCAGGTATCGATCTGAAGACTGCCCAGGTAAACACGAGGCGAGGATCATCGCGTTCTCGACAGTCAAATCTGGGGTTGCGCAAGCTACATGCGCGTGCGAAGACTGGGCCTCCTACACATCTCTACGAGATACACCAACGGTATGGTACGTTTCAAGCTGTTCTAGAAGGTAGTACCAGCACCAAAAGGCAATTGTGCAAGTACATCCGTTCATAAACTACGGACGTAGCTGGTGTGCTTCAGTAAGTGACTGATGCAATTAAGTGATGGAACAATCCGTGAATATTACAACACATCCGGAAAGCCAGCGATCACATCCAGGGGAGGCTCAAACCTAGATACGCAGCTCTCTCCTACGCTCAGTCCTAAGTCACCAATTATTGTGAATGGATTTTCGAATCTTTCGTCCAACGCCTGAAAGTCTTCCCGAAAAACATAAAGACAACTGTGCCAAGGAGGGTAATACCTACATTCATTGCCAGCAGGAGCATAACCGGCGGAATGTAACCACTCTTAGTTGCCCAATCGTTCATGTAATAAGTCATTCCAAACTGATCATCGAATTAGAATTGTTGGAACATGTCGTGAGACATAACAATAGCTTGGGACATAACCTACACCGAATGTATTCTTGCATACAGTAGCAATCACCATGATCTCTCCGGTCACCGGCTTGTAACAATCAATTGCGTATGTGATGGTTATGGTTGAAATGGTAACAACCTGCAGTCCAACGAAACCGAAGCCTACGATCACAACTGCAGGCCATGGCCACTTGTCTTGCATGCCTACCCCGGACACCTACAGGTTGGCAGACAGTCAGCATATAGTACCGAAAAAGGTTAAGCACAGTGAATTACCCTAGACTCGGCGATATGTAGGCCGACCAGGCACTGTATAAGTACGCAACAACGATCTTGAGCAGGTCTTCACTTACCACGAGTCCAATGAGAGCAGCTGCAATGAACGGAATTAATGAGACCAACCGCATTTCCGGCTCACGAACTCCGTTGTTCCTCATTGTTGCTCGAGCCGAGACCCAGTCAGACCACGGCCCCGCCGTGACGAGGCCGATAACTCCCCCAGCCACAAGCGCAAAGTTGGCGTATCCGACCTGAGCCGAATTGAAGTTGTATGGGGGGGCAGACAATACTGGAGATTGAAGAAGGTTGATTCCCAGAAGAGAATTGGCTGCTGAACCCATGGACATCGATGCCCAAAGTATGATAGGGAAGAACAGAATATGGACTGGCAAGAAGAAATGTCGCATGATTCCTTTCAATGCAGCGCCATCGACGGACTGTAGCAACCCAAATTGGGCTCGACTCGGCTTCCCCTTCCCCAAATAGCCATCCCGAACTACAGTGAGCGCGTCGGTATGCTCTGGGGTCGACTCGATAACATCTTCGCTCAATACTGCTTCGTTTCGCTTGCTACTGTCCATCGCTGCCGACCGTTGAACAACTTCGCTCACAATCCCCGTCGGTGTGTGCGTAGTTTTGTGTTCGTGGAGTCTACGCGTTTCTGGGAAAAAGAACATCAGCAAGAGTAAATTTAGTCCTTGCGCGATGGCACAAGCCCAGAAAAACCAGCGAAATGAGACTTGTTCCGCAACGGCTCCAGAGAGAATAGGACCTAAGAGTACCCCTACAAAATAGCACCAGCTAGGCTAAAGGTCAGCTCAGGAGACTTCGGGGGTTACAGACGATTGATGGATTCTGGTGCCCTACAAGTATGATCCAATGTACCGCCCACGCTCATGTAAAAAGAACATGTCCGCAACAACGACATTCATTATGCTCTCGTTTGCGGAAGAACCCGTGCCTGTCAATACACGGGCACCAAGAAAAGAACCATAAGATGTCGCTGTGGCCGACCAAACGCAGGCGGCGAGACTGAGTGCTGCACATACGAGGAGCGTGATGCGTCTTCCGAAAATCTCGCTGCAAGGTATGATAATGAAGTTGAAGTAACCCCCGGTGATCACGAGGACTCCAGTCTGCGTTCACGTCAGCTTCGTCATCTTTTGTCTGCTAGCCATAGTCCCCGGGCGAAGATTTGGTGCAGTGTGTTACCATATCGTGGGCAAAAGGTAGACCAAAAAATTGTTAGACCTTTGCCTTAGTACAGTCTCACCTCCATTTGACATTATCAGCTCTGGAATTTGGGTCCTTACCAGCAACGCAATCTCGGTCAGACTTTTTTGCCACTTGTCCATAAGGAGTTGCGTTAGAGGCGAGATAGACAAGGCTGGAACGATGCTCGAAATCACAAAGAAGCCTTGATTGAAGATAACAATGAACTTCCACCATGGGCTCCAATTCTGCGATGCAATCAGTCAAGGTTAGCAAACTAAATTCTGGCAAAAGTAATTACCAGAGGATCGTCAGGTCTGTTTGTAGGCTGAGGGATCAGGACAACCAACTCAGCAGAGTTCTGTGCGTGCACAAAGTGCACTCCGCCCGCATCCTTCATGATCTCGGTGCCTGGAATAATCTCGACATCAACTTTATGCTTACAACCAGGCCGCGTCCAACCCTTGCTCTTAACTTCCTGAGGCCTCGTAGAGGCCATAGATACGACTTGCGAAATGATCGGATCTTATACACAGATGGTGCTTTGCGTAGGAGGAGTCTTTCAGCGTTGATGTGATGCTCGGTGCTAGTTACTGATACAATGTTTTGCAAAGGATACGAAGCGATCGTAATATTTTTTCACCCCGTTGGGAATAGACTTTCTATACTGTAGGCCCCCGCACCCCCGTAGTCTCTGGAGCAGCGATGTCGCAGGTAGCACAAACTCCGCCAGGTTGCTGGGCTGGTGCAACCCCATCTCTTAGCCCTCGCGGACTCGCTCGGCACAGCGTCACGCAGCCGATACCCTTCGACGTTGCGAATGGCTTACTAGAATTCTGACGTGTGGAACTGAAAACCTATGATACTTGTTGTCGAGTTATCTCTCGTCGTCTCGGAAATCGATCGAGGCTTTCTGCCAAGCAAGACGCTGACTTGCGATAGTGTGGTCACAAAGTGAGGAGAAACTTGACTGCTGTGTAATGTTCACATGTTACTGTAGTTAACTATCGGAAGTTTTCCCCTGACGCGTAGTTGAGATGATGAGCACACATTCCTTCCCTGATGCTAATCGTTCTTTCGTTTCGCGCAGTGCCAATATCAGCCTGAGACGCAGTCCTGTGGCATCGAAACGTACTAAGAGCATTAATGGATTTTATGGCCTTTTCCTTGTTGCATTAAATTGTCGAAATTGGTGTTCGTTAAGTCGACAGGCCGTTTTGAGTGCAAATATCCGTAGAGAAATGCACGGAAACGTCTTCGGGACCGTGGAGGCTACACAGGATAGGTTCGGGATGGACCTAATGCGTATCTGGACAGCTGTTACATGCGACAGATTAAGTGAACCGATGGCTTGGCTACTTAGGTGCTCTACTCTAATGACTCGTGGATTCAATGTCAGGACCTTGACTGTGTAAATAGTGCTGGTGCCTTTAGCGTGAACATCGATCATACACTATTTTATTGATTGTTCGAGTACATACGAATATTCATTTTCCATCAGGCTACGCTGAAAGCCGAAATCTCAACTGCCTTGTCGGCAATATGGCCATAATCTCCGCTCGACCACGGAAGGCTACAAACGGTGAGTGGACACTAACGGGAGTAGCATCTCTCGAGATCCAATAAGATCCACGGTTGGCTCAGCTCAGTTTCACTCAGCGAGCACAAGTGTTGCGCGAGCACGACAATTGGAGAAACGAGTTAGATTGCTTAGTATTAGCCACGTGCAGAATATTTTGAGTGGAAAGCGCGCCTACTTACATTTGGGCTCAACCTGATGGCCAGGCAGAAACAACCCACCTTCCACGCGTGCATGGAGGACCTCATCGGCATGAACTTTCAATAGTGCGAAGCCAGCGTAGCGACGAGGTCCTGGCGCTTCTTCCGGCATCGGGATAGGCCCCGAGGTTTGATGCGAACATACGAGCGAATCGCTCGTGTGGAACATTTCTGGGCGGGTGGTGGCGAAATGCTCAGCTATGGGATGAGGGCGATTTCGTGATTCGTTGAGAAACGAGAGCCCCCGTAAGTCCCAGCACAGTCCTGTTGGCCCTGTCTCTTCCCAAGATCTTGAACATCATACTTTCAAGTCCCGGCCTCCTTATTGAGAATCATGTCTCTTGGTCTAACATGGAGGAAAGATCCGCGCGGCTTTGACTTCTACCCCACCAGATCGCTTGAATCTGCTAGGAACGTCTACCATGCGCTATCTCAATGCTGACGGCCCAGATGTCTTGGAACAGTCTTCTATGGGAGGCCTTCATGCGGGAATCAGGTTTCTGTGCTTACCATCGCCAAAATGGTCCCGTTGTTGGAATCGCTCGAAGGGCCGAGGGCTCGTCGCTACAAGGCTGTGTTCCCAAACGCAGGGGTGAGATCCGACTCTGACCAATTCCATCGCAAGGCTTGTATAAAGCTGACCACCCACGCCTTTTCCCTCTGAAGATGTCAGGTAGCCTGGCCCCCTAAAACCCATCTGCGCACGCTAGGAAGGGATTGCGCTTACATCTATTTTCACCATGGCCGACATCGACGCACTCAAACGCTCTGTGCGACGGTATGTTGCTTGATCAAACGGCCGTGCCGCATCTCCGCCGAGACGATGCTCATTGTGGGTGGGTTGCGAGAGGCTGATGTTGCGCAGATCCTGGAGTATATCTGTTGCCACGCTTCGGATGATCGAGATACGAACATCACGCGCCTATATACGCGAGGTCCGACCACTAGGATTAGATTCGCGATCTGCAGATAGTTCCATTGACGACTGATACAGATGACAGGAGCCCATCGAACACGGCCCGAACTAAGACAAGGTCCTCAATCATGAACACTAATGGGAATGTTGCCGCGCGCCTGCATGGATGGAGATCTCGAGCCGTGGAATGACACCATCTTATCATCAAAGGACCTGATGTTCGTGTGCAGTTCGCGGTACGTCTTCTGTGATCATCTTCCCTGTTAGATTGCTCCATTCAACTGATTGAATGAAGGCTGACTGCATGCAGTGCCCCCTCGGGCCGGTCCCGTTCGTTCGATGCTCTGTAGAGGGCGCCGAGCTGGGCTTCCGTGACAATGCTAGATATTGTGCCGTGATGGGCCGAAGGGGTGCCGCCGCGCAAGGTACAGCCCACTCAGGCGATATATAAAGTGGGAGGTTGAACTTACAATTTGGAGTCCACTACAACGCAGTTTATTCCTCCTTTTTCGAAAGATCTTTCACAATTCAAGTACTCTTCGAGTTCGCCTGTTGGTCGGCTAATCCTGCAGGATCCCTGTCTCGGCATACAAACGCCCGACATCATGCCAGCACAAGAAACCTCGCGACCTATTTATGACTGCGGACGATTCTACAGAGAAAGCGCGGAGTATCCTGAGCAACTCAAATTTCGTAAATTTGGTCCTCAATGGTTCAAAAAACTCTATGACGATGAGGAAGAGCTGCTTGTGATGGAACGAGAGCTCAACGTCGATATCGCAGAGTTGCGAAATCAGGATGGCCAGGGCCCTCTGACAACACTCGATTTCCCTCGTATACTTTCGAAAAGAGATGGAAGGCTCTATGGCAAATGGATGAGGTATGAAAACAAGTTGAGAGCCCACGGTCAGTCTTGCCAACATAACTACGATGATTCAGTCTCTGATGGTGGTCAGCTCAAGATCAGTGTCTAGTGAACAGTTTGTACCAGTTACCTGTTCATGGCTCGTACGCAGGCGCGACATTGAACGACAATTCTGAGCTCTTTAAGGATGGCATCTTTTGCCCTACGAACGAGAGCGGGGGGGCCGCAGCGTATCAAGATCCAGCGTCGCCAGAATTTATCGCCGTCGTGGATGTTGGTTCATATGATTTTCTTATGGACCTAGCGGTCAAGAATATCGGTTGGATTGACCAGAAGATTTTGGAGCGGCTGCGCCGATGGTTTCGTATGAGCGCAGGGTCTGGTCAGATCAGGCTATCAACGCTCCGCACCTTCTTCGACATCATCGCTTGTATGTTTGTTCCCGTTCTACTGACGGCAACAATGTTTGCTTTGGCCCGGATATCACGTCTCATGGTCCGTATTGCTGTTGTAGGGGTTTTCGGCCTTATCTTTACGGCATCGGCCAAGCTGCTCTCAGGTCTGTCGCGCTACTCGATCTTTTCCTTGACAGCTGCCTACTTCGCTGTCGCGTCTGTATTCGTGTCGACAGCTGTTGATGGTGCTGGCAAGACGACTTAGGCGTTCCGCGGAGCCTGTGGGGGAGGAACGTTGTGTGGTAATGGCGGCCCGGCACGATGCGTCTAGCACCGAAGCACGTACCCACTTGACCGTTTCGGGTCACTCTTTCCACGCCAGGCACCAAGGCAATCATCGATCCAACTGAACGCCGTTGGGTCATCACTTCGGAGAAAGCTGGATGCCATAGGATGCTGCTTTCAATGCAGATCTGGATCAACGCTGAAGGTCGTAGGACGCTGGCGCTTGCAAACGCCAGCGACTGGGCTCACGCGCTTTGCGAATGCGACTACGCCAGTGCAGCAAAGGCTATCGAGTCCACTCCAGACCCCCCAACCCTTCCGAAGAGCTGCAACAACTATCCGCCGTGGCTTTTTGCATTGTGTTATATCTCGGCGTCGGTCGTCACAGACCATTTTATCAAGAGGGAGTCGCGTCCAGGCGCGTATTACACCGCCATGGATAAGTGTGTACAACAACGCTCGGGACAAGAGGGCCGGTACTGCCCATGAGCAGAATTGGAACCGGGCGAATAGTAAGGATCTGTACAGATTGCCACGGAAACTTCCAGGGACGGCCGGTAATCGTTGGTGTTCTCTCACGCCCCGTTGACCTGTCGTCGCTTGCGCATATGCAGATGATGCGCGTCGGCACGACACGCTACCCTGCTCCCGGAAGAGATCTTGGCCCAAAACAACACACCAGCGAATAGGAAGACGGATCTCCAAAGGCTCACCGGCCACCAAGGCGGGGGATTTGATAACGAAGCCCGCCGGGAACTCATTTGGTAAAGAGGCACAGGTGGTGCTGCAGAGACCCGTTTTGCTACCTTTCTGCGCCCCTTCTGCACTCGTATGCGAGGACATGAGTCAAGGAGGGCGGGGTATACTGCAACAGAGCCAGAGCGCTCTTCTGACGCTGTTACGAGGAACAATTTGAGCGAAGTTGAGAGCCTTGCAAATCGCCTTGCGCAGTATAAATTGCTTTCGCGGTCGTTCTGGTTCCTCAGAACAACCTTTCCCATCCCACTTTCGTTCCAAGCTCGCATATTCGTGAGATCTTGTACGTCCCTTCCTATCTCAATATGCCAAAACACAAGACAAACCTCCGCACGAAGCGGCCGCGTGAGTATGTTGAACCGCGCAGCGACGGCCTGCTGATGAGCACCAGCCGAATCTCCCGAGGTACCCCAAGGTCAGGGTAGTAAAAAGTCTGAAGGAAACGAAACCATCGCCCCCGATCCTCCAGAAGGACGAGAAAGGACCGCATCTGATTCCCCGCCGCAGGGTTCAACCCCAGTTTCAATGTCTCCATGACCGACTGCTATTACTCCAAGGAATGGGCATGGTGGAGGATCGCTACGGAAGTTACTAGCCAAGAAAACAGGTCTTAGAGCTGAAGGCGAGGTCTTTTGGTGTACGCGGGACGTTATCTTAGGAGCCTACGTGAACTTTCATCGATTAATTTGAGAATTTATGCCACTAGGTCTTATGTCAAGTTGATATCTTCTCTCTGCCGTAGCGTTGTCATTGTGATAATATACGCTATACTACAACCCCCGCTATTTCATCTTTGAGTCTATACATAAGTGTAGCCCAAGTGTAAGCGTACCATTGTTTTCTTCATATGCCCGGCGCCATCGAATGCGTTGTTTTCTGAGGATTGCACTATGTGGTCCATCGACGGCCCGTCATAGTCCTCGCTTTATCATACGCGGAGGAAAGTATTATCTGCAAACACAATCCCCGTGTTACCCCAGGCTAGGGTTTACAGCGACCATTGGTGCTATCATATATCAACAAAGATTCTTGATATCGTAACAGTATCCCGTTGTCTATCATACAGTCACTTCGAATTTAATTCTGAAATTTCCTTAGAAACCATTGGCTCGGACAGAGACTTGAGATTTCCCTTCTACCACATTTACCGTGGTTATCCTCTGGAAGAATTGAATTCCTTGGATAGAAGCCCTTGATCAAAACAAACTTCAGAGCGCGCCCGTCCTTCTAACCGTCTGCTAGGAGATGATTCGAGATCAGTGGCCCTCGGCATGTGTGGGGTGTCCGACATTGTGTGCCGGCTTGTTGCAAGTTGGCAGGGGCATCTAGGGTTACCACGAATCAACCCCGGACCCAGTGTTTCACAGAATATCCTATCAAATATGCCCTGAGTTGTGCGCAGGATTAGTCCTTTATGAACGTTCCAAGAATATCGGTTAACTAGTGTGGCTAGGTGAAAGACCCCAGCAACAGGGCGCGCGTTAATGGCCCCAACCCTTAGAAAGTTTGACGATATCTCACATGCTTACGGCTGGCATTAGCGTAGACTTTAGTCCTGAATGGATCTCAGCCGCTCTGCATGCGTTACAGTGTCAAGTTGGGCACTCCACTGTAATTCAGGCGTGAATACGCCCACGCTGCTGTCGAAAAGGCGATCCTGAAGCTTCTTGACACCGATCGGTAGCATACTATATGTGATTTATCTCCGGCTTGTACACCATTACTCTTTCCTCAATGATGGAAGATGTATGCAACTTGAGCTTGTTCTATCAGTGCGTCGCTGGCTTCCATAGGCTTCCGTCGTACACAGTGAGTCCTCAAAATCTTGACCGCACGCAGAGAGAACCTCTTCGCAAATCCTCACCGCCTTTTGCTCCGGGTGCCCAAGACGAGGATTACAATTAGAAGGCGCCCAAATCCGAATATCGTTTCACAGATGTTCCGTGCCACTGGGAGTTTTCCACCCATGGCACACACCGCTACTGTAAAAATTCCGTCAAGCACTGAGCAAAGCCCTGTTCCGGACTGCTGGTGAGGCTCAATATTCAAGACTGGAAGTGAATGCATGACTGGCTTCCTGCACGAAGGTCTGCTTATCGGTCAATGACGCTCTGATGATCTCTGGGTGGCCGGGGAAAGCGGCACCACCACAGCCGCATGATACCCTGGCATTAGTCTGCCTTACGGTCGTCTACCATACGGGTCGTTCCGATCCAATCAAAAAATAAGGAGATCTAATGCTTCAAGTGGCCATCTTGTGCAATTGTATTGGCCAAGGGAGAAACATCCACATTGAGGTAATCCACGACTGCCCCGCTTTCCATCTTCTATCTCAAATGGAGAGCTTGACTAGTTTCTTGCTTGTTGTTTGGGGATAAGGCCCATAGGCTTCAAGTGCTTCGAGACGGTTGTTTCACAGCGCCCAGCATCCTCTCGCGTCCAGCCTGACTCCCCTCAACATTGGTCTCGACAGGGATTATTTGCCAATGAGCGAGCCCTTCATCTGACATGACCTTCCGAGAACATCCAATAAGACCCATGTCTAAGAACGGACCTTAGGCTTAACCGCAAGAGCGACTGGATGCATGGCGCTCTGGACTGTGGCATGTTTAGGAGGAAGCTTTTTGGCGATGGCAACGCTGGCCCCAAAGTAATGAATCCTGCCAACGAGATTGCGGATCCACACCGGTGATTTGAGTTTAGAAGGCTGGGGGGATGCGCACAGTCGAAATGCGAGCTCTCACGCGCCACGTCGCGTCATATGCTCAGTGGCAGCCTTACGCTATGCAAAGTCGCCGATTCCTTGGAATGCTCAGTACAAAATTCGATCTGTGCGCGGAATCTTCGAGAAGGTTGGGCAGAAATTGTGCGGTGCGTAGAGCGCGATGACTGTGCTCAGCGCGGCGCTGCCAGCTTTTGACCGTTATGCTGCGCCTGTCGCGCCTTGAATCAATAGATACCATGGCGCAGGCTCAATCAAATGCCCTGAGAATACTACTGATGTTGAGACTGGATCTCGCTGTGCCCAGTGCACACAGTTTTCACGCCTGCATCTATTCCGTTGGCGATCACAGGAAACCAACAGTTCAAGTTTTGTCAAGCCTTTCAAGACAGACAGGTCTTCACGACTTGGACTGTTCATATGAAGGACATAAAGGATATACTACTCGTGACGCGCTACGGAGAATCCTTGCAAAAAAAACCTTTGAGAGGATTTCTGTCGCGACAGTGAAGTCCACTGAACCATCGCTACAGTATAGCCCTCAGAATGTATTACTGTGAGCTGTTTCAAGTCTATTACTATTCCCTCAATACCTAGATATCAACCGTATGGGCGCAGATCCCTGCTTTCCTACGCCCACAATGATGTTGACAGCGACGTGCTACTATCTTCATTTATGAAACAACCCTGATAAGTGGTGTATTACTATTTTGCCCTTGGGTACTTTGGCTTGCTTCAAATCACTCTCTTTTGTACTTCAAAGCCTCATAACGAGGCCTTGATACAAGATCTCATCGCCGACGATTTTAGTATGTGACATCGAATATTTCCATGCATTCTACACCCAACACAATACATCCTGTAAGCCTTCGCAAGGCATAGAGGCGCGGGGAGATGCACCTTTACTTATTATGCATTACCGTGAATGATATAGTTCTTGCGCAGAATCGCTGCCGTCACAAGCATTCTATGAAGGAACGTTGGAACAAAGCGGATTGTCATTGGAACAAGCATCGTTGGCTCCAATGAGCTAATTGCGCCCCATTCCAATAGAACCCCATATTGATCTGCCGAGCGTCAAGCGGAGACGAGCGTTCTGTGCGTGGGACGTGGGTGGACAGCGCATCAGGCGCAGGGTATGGTACGATTTGACGCGGGTGAACTCGGAGTTGTCTAACGATGTCGCGCCTAATGTCTTTTAGAAGACTACCTGCCGTTATTAGCGTAGTATCCTGTGGCTCTACGCGACCGATTGGGAGTTCTTGAGAAGTGGAAGGCACAAGGAGAGCTCCCTCAATTACTCCTTAAGCTTTAAGAAGCCTGGCGCGTCGATTTCGCGAGTCGCGCTTCTCATGAGTCTCCTCTGCACATCGCCTCACCGTCTACGTGTGGATGCCAGAGCGCGGTGTCATCGGTCAGCTGCACGTGTCGTCAACAAAGGAGAAGCGAGGCGAAAAAACGAGCAACGGGGTAGATATTTGCGGGGACTGGTTGAGGAGAGGAGAAATGGAAAGGCTTTTTGTTTTCTGTCTCAGGGTAAGGCAACCGTCGGCACGGCCTTCAGGTGCGCCACTGTGCCCTTGCGTCCTGTTGGCACACAGGGGCCAGGATACGGCCACGGCGGCGTCTAGGCGGTCAAATACTGGCTGGCTTCTCTTTTAGCCTTGCTCAAGACACTCTGCATACAATAATTCTGTTGAAGATGAACGTAATCGGTGGACTTGATCGAAAGTCGGGATGGTTCCAGCCCCCAGACCGTGGCAAATCAGCCCTGGCGGATACCAAAACTGCTAGCGCTGGTGTTTTTGAGCACTGGCTGGGTGCGGATCATTATCGGGATGGATTCGCCTAAGGTGTGTTTTGAGCATCCTGGGGATGAAGCGACAGACAGCACAGACGCGTCGGGCGAAATGTTCGGGATATTCAGCCGTCTAGCGAGAGAAGACCAGCCAGCAGGAGTACGCGTAGAAGAGTGTTGAGTGTATCTAGGGCGGTGCCGGCTGCGTCCACGTTACACTGCTCCATTCGAAAAGATCAGTTGTTCACCAAACTTAGTGGGCAATTCCGACCTGGGACTGATAATGCCTTGTCTGTCTGTCTGGGTAGGTCCACACGCTCTCGTCTCCTCTGACGCCATCTTACCGTGAATACGAATACAGGGATAACATTTCGACAAGAAAAGCTCGCTACAAGTGGAGCAGCAAATTTTCTTATATAAATTATCAACCCTAGTTGCTTTGATTAGTCCAGAACAATCCTCGGAAGGAACCGTTCAGAGTCAACCTGCGATCCCTCATCCTTTACCAATTCATAACATGACTACGGGGGCCAATGATGTGGTGCACTGATGAAAGGATGTTGGCCATTTCGCTCATTTATGCCTTGCTCAACTTCAGATTTAACTATCATTATGTTTCAATCAAGAGGCAAGCCACCTATGCTATCGGGCTATAAGAGGATGTATCTTCTCAATAGGCGCGCCTTGGTTGAAATCTGAGGTTTCCTGGCGCTGCACACGTCCAGAGGCATAAAAGCGTCGCGATGTAATGTGCCAATGCGCAGTATCAAGTATCGCAGCGGTTTGATGTATGTGATAAACAGACGTCAAAATTATGATGGCCGTCTGAAATCAAGCTTTTAGTATTCCATCGTGGAATCTCATGGGTCGATCGATCAGTCCATGCATGGGATCCTAGGGCAATCTACCGGACGACTAGGATCGGACGCGTCGTGCGTAGGCTATGTCGGGATAGCGCATCGGTGATGGGTAGAATTCAGTGCGAATGACATCGAAGCGGCCCAGCGGCGTCAGGCCTACTAAGGCCTTATAGACCAATAACGTTGCATAGCTTCATACTTCTACAAGAGCCAACAAGCTGTTAGCAGGTGGTCCTTCAAAGCAAGCGCGATACAGAGGACTCACTGAGTCGCTTCAAAAGCAACCAAGTCACTCGTCTGACCATTACACGTGTAGAGCTCTAGAAAAGTCTCTTCTGGGATTTGGTGTGGCCGCTGTCGGGTGGGAGGAAAAACGCATTGTCATCGCGGTCGTCGCGTCGTTCACAGATAGAACGCTTGCGGTACCAGAGAGCATACGAGGCTGTGAAACAGCTCCAGTGAACAAAAAAGACTCACTCGTGAGCGACACGGAAGATCGTCGGGTTTGGGTGCGGCATTAGCATCTGAGACATGGAGCACACGGCTAGGTGGTGCTGCGGGAGGAATTATTGGCTGTCGTCACTTAATTTCCGCCTTCGCTACATGAACGTCCAGAGCATTATGGAATCGAAAAATTGCAACCTGGTACTATCTAGCTTTAAGCAAGGTGGCTGGTGGGCGACGAGGAGTTGGGGGCAGCAGCAACGCGAGACTGACGCGTCGAGAGAACGTAAGCGCTGACAACTACCGGTACCGTGGCTGGCATCTCATCGTTATCACCATCAATGCCGCCTAACTACGCCGCACCTGAGGCATTTTGGGTCGCCTCTCACGCTTCATTAATTCGACTTTGCTATCAGACGTGACCTAGACCGTGACTTCACGCTCTATACCACGATACAACGGCTTCGCGCGTTCCGCAAGCTCATTATCAACCTTTGACGATATCCATGACATCAGCAAACGTCCATCGACTGCCATCGAACCCAACCAAAGTACAACCTTAGCCTGCGATGACTTCCGAATCCGACACCATCGCATCCCCCCACCGTCCAAAGACCTACGCTGGCGGAGCACCAATATCCACTCCAAAATCACCACCGAAGTAAGCCCTTTTGAATCCTTCCCACCCGCCCACTAACTCTTTCAGGTCCGCACCCTCCTCGAAACATACAGCAACATCCCTCGCACCCAAGTAGATGCGCATATTCAAGCCAACGTACGAATCAGAGCCGAACGTCTCTTGGCCATCACCTGACCGCACCCACGGCACGAAGCCTTCCATCCCCGGCCTTACCCCTGCACCGACCTCGCGAAGTCTCTCACACCCAGTCTCCTGCATCACTCCGACTGCGCGTCCATGTTATCGCGGCTTAGAGAGGGAGGGACGCTACTAGAAACCGGGTCTTTCATTGAGCAAAACCTGCGTCGGCTCGCTATCGATGGCGTATCTCAGGATTTTCTCGTCGAAATGTACATTGTGAATCACTGAGACTCAGGCAGGATGTGCAGATATAGTATGGCATTGTTTGTGTATGGCCATGGGTGGATGCCCGCTAACTAACTAGGTGCATGTCTCCCGCCGGACCCTTGCTGGGCGTTTCTGCCACAGAGATGGCGTAGAGGTGCGAAAGAAGTGGGAGAGATACATACAGAATCCTAATGTCGCTTCAGATTACAGGGGTTCGTGTGAGAATGCAGGGTTTGCTTACTCTCACTCCTTTTCGTTTATATGTGGGCACTGGGAGCTGCCAGTCGACTAAAGACGCTCCCTGCTCATTCAACACAGAGGGCGCAGCAATCAGAGCTTGAAAACGTTGGGTGCGCGAAGAAAGGTTTCTATGTGATACTTCACTCCGTACGAACGGCAAGACGACTAAGAGGAAATTGCGACCTCACGGAAGACGGAATGGATTCTTTCACACAATAGGCGCTATTAATATAGCCTGTGAGAAAGTGATCTCAAAATCATTTGGGTCGCTACTTCTCTGTCTCTCCCTACAACGAATAGACCGTATCTAAGCTGGTACCGTACAGAGTGAAGAAAACAGTAGAGCCTGGAAAGACTTAAGCTACTATGCATTTCCATATTTCTAGCTGATATTGTAGCGCTGGTGTTCGCGTCTTCGCGAGCGTCCGCAGGTTTTGTATATGGAGCTGTGCGCACCGAAGTGGTTAGCCTTGATCTTAGCATGCACCGCTCGTGTCTTGGCGTCGTGGGTTGTTGGCTATAAAACATATGACCCGCGCTGTTCCACCCTTTCCACGCACTGCACCGCACTGCCCTTCCCACTCGCCGAAATCCATGCGATTAGCTGTACCACTGGTGGTTTCATCATGCCTCCCTACAATCTGCGCCCGCACCCGAAGCCGGCGAATCCGACCGACGACACTCGCAAGCGGGTCAAGCAGTCCAAGCAGTCCAAGCGCCAGAAGGACATGCAGGCAATCAACATGGAACGTGGCCTTCTGTCTCTACGTGAGACCACCCCGCGCCTGGAATCTGCGTAAGTAGACCGCTACGCATGTCTCTACTGTGAGATGCGTCGACCAAAAGCAAGCTCTCGATGTGTTGTACTACAATTTTCCACAGCAAAGACTGGTTGGTTGCCTATCTCACGCGAACCACGAGCTAGAGCAAAGATATCTATCAGGTTTTTGCGGGATTTGAAGCTTTGTCAGCTGACCTACGAAGCGTGGTCTCCTGATAACGGTGATAGTTGGGTCCATTTCCCGACGCTGGGAACTAACAGCCATGATATCAGCCCGTGGTTCACTGGACCATCAATTACTGTCTGAATCGATTGCGAAGATGCGGGAATGTTAGAGTGCTGGGCGGGAGTGGTGATGCATCCTTGAATGTAGATGGTCTGTTGGCGGGGTTTCGTGCGTTAGCGCAGTGCTGTGATTTCAGTTGAGAAGGTAGGATAGTGGTCGATGGGTTTGTTGGAAGGTTTGAGAGTTGACATCAGTGTTCGAAGCGGTACAAGCGCCGTCACAAATGTTATCATGTCACAGTGGCTGACAATAAAAATTAGACTTCGGTAGCTATAACATCTCAGGATACCCTGTCGAATATGAGTTGTGTGATCTTATCATAAAGTTTATACGAGATGACTTATGGGTGCTCTTAAAGCCAGTGCTTCGTGCCAGCCACTGTGCATTGCTTGTCCTTGGCTCGAGTATCATTTTCAAGGACAATGTCAGCTTACTCACCATATATGAGATACTACTCGTTGGCTCGTGCTTTATGATGGTCAGTGTGTCGCTAGCGTTCACTGCGCGTATCTTGGCATTGTGACATAGCAAGAACACCGATATATCAGACCCTCGACGACCCTGTCCTGTTGTTCACTTTCAAACACGCAAACCGAATACTAATCGAGTCTGATCAACACAAACACAGTCGAGATGGCTCGCTACAATCTCCGCGCGCAACCAAAGCCGGCTTCCTCAGCATGCGGCGTTCAGAAACAGACCAAACCAACGAAGCGCCAGAAGGAAAACAAATTGGTTAGCGTACGGCGTAGTTTTCTTTCTCTTTGGGAATCCTCAGTGCGTCTCGAGTCTCGTAACTGTCTCGCCACGCTGATGAAACCAACTCCGCTAACACTGGCTTACCAGCACTTACTTCGATTCAACAGGGTCGCCCTTACTCCGTCTACCAGACGAGATCCGTACGAAGATCTACGAGTACGTCCTTGTTGGTAAGAAAGCTGCACTGGTCGATTGGAACTATGATTCTGAACGCTTTGGTACCGTTGGTGTCCAACAGTGTCCTTGCCTCAAGCATGGTGGCTCCTGTCGATTCTCTTACGCTACACATCTCTCCTTCATACGTGTATGTCGCCAGATCTACAACGAGGCCTCGATGATCCATTGCGCTCGGAACAACTTCCACGTTTGTGTGAGTCTTGGGTGTGATGTCGTGGGAGTTCTCGCCGACAGCCTTCGCAAGGGGCAGCTTCAGGCACTTCGACACCTTGAGTTCCCCGCCTCGGAAGTCGTTAGCGAGCTGTGTTGGCGCCAACATCTCCACAAAAACTGGAACGACCGCTTGTTCGACGATATGTCGCTCACCGAATTGTTTCCGAACTTGAAGTCAGTCACGGTGGAAGACTTCGATACGGAATATCATCGCAATAGGGGGCAACGTGTTCTTCGACGCTCGGCGCCTTCCTCATCCGTGTATCCTGATGTGCGGGAGATGTTGCTTGGTGGATGCAAGGATGGCGTTGAGCTTGTGCTTCCGGAGTGGATGAGTCGTTACTTGGGTTCTGCCTGAGCGATGAGGGATAGGAGGAAGTGCATCGATTTGATGGGATGTTTCAGGATATCGGACTAGTGGGCTTTGATGGATTTGTTCCAGGGCAGGCATTGTTGGCCTGGCTTGAGTTGGGTATGCTAGCCGTGGAAATTGTGTTGGAGGGAGATATCTGGCGCATGCCATGTCTTTTTGGATGATTTGCAACAAGCGATATGTTTTCACAAGGTTTTTGACAGCAATCAAAACGGCAAACTACTTGCGCAAAAAGGGACATGCGTTAGACACTCAATCACTCTTCTGGGAACCTTTCTGACACCAAGCTATTGAGCACGGTAGTGGGTCACTCACAGCTGTTGGGTGATATTAGACGGGCGAATAGCAAGTCATTCTAATTTACCAAGGTACTCGGCCATCATACAGTCGAATGTACTAGGTAACATCGCGAGTAATCACGAAATGGATGATACACCAGAGAACGACGCCAATGCCGCAGTCAGTAGTGCATTCCGGTAGTAAGGATCGTATGTGTGAGATTACTACGGGCCTTTAACTTTCCGGGACCACATACCAGCCAGTGGGACGTCTCCGTATTTTTTCAGTGACCAACATACTTCGTGCTAAGTGTGCCCTCGGCCGTTGATCGCATTCATCTCTCATCCCTCGCTTGCTCTATCCTTCCCCTCTACCTTGACGGCAAATGCACGAACCTCGTCCCACTGCTCTGAGGAACGCATCATGACGAGCCGAACAGTCTCCCTAGATTTCTCTTCTTCACCACCCCAGTTCGTTTACACTCCCTCCGCAGGCCCGCTATAGCATCCCTCCAAAGCTCGGTCCAATTCATTACTGCCAGCGGAAGCCACCTTCCCGGATGATGACCGCATGATTGTATCAGCGTGTTGGAGCCGACAAACAATCTGTCAAGTGGACTACGGTGCAGTTTCATTCAGAATGTATACCTATCTTTAGACAGAAGTAAACATTCGAAGTGCGGCTACCGATAAGGCTATTCACGAGCGCGTGAAAGTCTAAGTCCAGAGTAACAAAGTTGCTAGAATATCATATTTCCCCCGCAAGTAAAATCGCCTGAGGTAGCTGGAGGTTCTGCATGTCTAAATCCATATTCCATACAAGCTATACACACCGCGGAATGCTTTCGCGAGATCAACGCCCCAGGCGCAGGTCACGCGTTAAATCCAGGTTCCGACATGGTCTTTCACGCGATGTGTAACGTATTCCACTTTGATAGTCAGCAATGAAATGAGTTCACTTCATCGCGAGTCCAGGACCATGGTTTCTAGGAACCAACATCCTTACCGGTACCCGCTATACCCGAGACTGCCTCATATCCGAGCCGCGCCACCCAGCTCCCACCTACTACTGCGCAATCAATCCATCGCGCCATCTCATCTCACGTAAATAACCTCACGTAATTTGACCGAAATGCCCCGGCGTGCAAGGTCGAATTCGAGACTTGTCATTGCTACATACAGACAGACGCTATGATACAGTCGGAGCGTACCCATAGGACAACAAATATGAGCTAGGAAATTAAACACTAGAGATACTAGGTAGCGTCACTACAAGACACACACACACACACACGAACAATGCAAAGCGTAGACACGTAAAACAATTGATTCGATGGATCGCAGGCGGGTCAAAAGCGGCGCCGCCATCAGAAGCCTGGACAAAAGAGGCGCTTACAAGTTGTCGGCGCAGCCAAAGTACTGCTCGACGTTGTACGCGCCGGGGTTCTTCCAGTCATCGTTCTGGTACGAGAAGATGCAGGCGTGGTCGCCGACCTTCTCGATGATGCTCTGCATGGCCTCCTTCTGCTCGGCCTTGCCGGGAATGGCAACGCCGTTGGGGGAGCCGCCCGCGGGCCAGCCAATCTCGGAGATGAACTTGCCCTTAGCAGCGGCCTCGGGGCAGACCTTGGCGGCCTGCTCAAGCTGCGAGTACGCGAAGTCACCAGCCTCGGAGGCGGTCTTGCCACCGTCGAAGTAAGGCTGGACCTGAGCGGCGAAGATGTCGATGACGTCGCAGAGCGCGCTGCCGTACTGCTCCCACGCGGCGACGGTCTCAGTGGTGGTGACGGGGGCGGTGAAGCCGGCGGCAATCCACTTGGTCTTGACGGCAGCGACGTACGAGGCGAGGGAACCAGCATCACCACCGTGGCCGGAGATGTACTCGTTACCAACAATCAGCATGGAGACGGTGTCCTTGGGGGCGTTGTCAATGATGTCCTGGAGCTGCTCGTTGGCGCCCTGGGAGCCGGGGGCAGTTGCGGCATCGAGGAAGATGCCGTAGATGACCTGCATGCCGTACTTCTGGGTAGCGGGGATGACGTTCTCGAAGACACCGCAGTCGGTGCTGTAGACACGGATGGCAACGTAGCCGAGATCAGCGATCTTAGCAACATCGGT
Organism: Paraphaeosphaeria sporulosa; assembly: GCF_001642045.1. Classification (NCBI taxonomy): domain Eukaryota; kingdom Fungi; phylum Ascomycota; class Dothideomycetes; order Pleosporales; family Didymosphaeriaceae; genus Paraphaeosphaeria; species Paraphaeosphaeria sporulosa. The sequence continues at coordinate 2,401,456 of NW_017253362.1, read as the reverse complement.
GTTGACCTCCGTCTGGGACTTGCAGTCACCGCCCTTGGTGTAGGGGGTGTAGGTGATGGCCCACTTCTTGCCATTGGGCTTGTTCCAGGTACCAGCACCGTACGAGGGGGTGCTGGGCTTGCTGGGCTTGGGCTTAGGGGCAGCCTTAGAAGTGGATGCCGGGGGAGCAGCGTGGTAGCTGGAGGGCTTAGCCGGAACGTAACCCGCAGGAGAAGATGGTGCCGGTGCCACAGGGACGTAGGCGGAAGATGGCGCTACAGGCTTCTCAGAGGTCGAGGGCACAGGAGCCGGAGTGTAAGCAGCCGAAGAGTGCTCCTCCTCAGTGCAAGAAGTCGAGGTCTCCGGGACAGGAGACGGCACTACGACCACTGAAGAAATTTGCGCCGGGGCCGATGAGGCTAACAAAGATTAGAATGACGTTCCTCCTGCGATCAGATCACACGTACTGGGAGCGCTGGCTGTCACGTATACGGTGGTGGTCACCGTCTTGCAGACGCCCTCCTCTACGGGGTAGCCACCATTGCGACGAAGGTGGAAACCGGCGTGGGCCTTGTGGGATGCTGCGACTGCAGACCCAACGAGTGCTGCAACAATTGCGCCCTTCATTTTGTCTTGTTTACTTGATGTTTAGAGTGCCGGAGCAATGATTATTCGTTATAGGTAGGTGAGCGAGTGACGATTATTAGAGTAAGAGAGCGTAACGCAAAACGAGTGACTATGGCACAAAGGCCGGGAGGTTTGGGGCGTGCGAGGTTGTCGACGTACAGAAGCCTTGCGCAAAGGAGCGCATCGAGGGCAGACGGGTTCCTTTTGATAGCGCATCGGTCCAGCAGCGCTATGGCCGCGATTAGGGGTCCATGGAGCCGTAAATTAGGCACAGTAAACGCATTGCCACAAGTGGCCTAAGCTGGGTCTGGAGGGCGCCAAACTACTGCTCAAATGAGGTCGAGATGAGCATGTCGGGTGCATTGTGAAATGAGCAGTCCGGGGCAAAAGGACTAGGGTCATCTTAGTTTAGCCTAGACGTTCATGGATGCGGTTAGACGGCGCTATTATCGTTAGCCTCAGCTCCCCTGACAAGCCCGACAGCTGCACAACACCGCACAACAGCGTCACAATTCGCAGAACAAGCGACTTGCCCGTAATCGATAGGAAGAGCCTTGTGATGGGGGCCTCATGGCGGGGCGAATTGGGAGCTTGGGGTCCTCGGCACTCAATCTCCCAGCCGAAATTCTGTGGTCATCTCGCGGCACAATCTCGTATCTAGGGAACCAAGACGTGAAATGAGACTCTTCAGACGGTCCTCGTGATGCTCGCCACGCGCCAGTAATGCGAGTGGTTCGCAGGCTAACGAATGCAGGTATCGACTCGCTGCGCCGAAGGTCGGGGAATTTGAGCGCTGCAGGAACAGACACGAGAACAGCGTCTGTGCTCAGGGGTATCCCAGTCGAGTGCTGGGTGGAGACGATTCTTTATTGGCGGTGAGGTTCGCACACAGGATCGTGCACCATGGTGTCCCGTGGTTCATCGACAAGCCGTGAGCGACCTTCCGCAACGACTCTATCGTTTCATGTCGCGGCCGGGCATGGTTCGCTGCGCCTTGGGGGTGCCACGGGGTGCCCCTCCTATTCTTACTTGCCATGATTATATCGTGGCTTGGGTTCTGGAGTAGTTCTTGAGTCGCTTTTGCCTCGTCGCCGAATCCAGCTGCCGAAATTCTGCAACTTCGGTCTGAGCGGCAGAGACGAAGCGTGCACGCCGTACAGAGTTGAGGAATGGGCGGTGCGTGAGGCCGCGAAAGTTGAATGTTCTGGGAGTGGACGAGGTTTGGCAAATTACAACTACGAGAACCACTAGACATATTACGTCATCAATGCTATGACTGAAGTTTCGGCGGCAAGTTCATACATCCTCACGACACCACGAAGTTTGATGGTCCTCAAATTGACTTTTCTCGTGCTTGTCAAATCAGACATCGCGCAGCCGCGAGGGCTATCCGGAGTCCTCTATCCCACTAGAAACTAGTCACAGCTATCCTCCAACTTGACTAGTTCTCCTTCATTGTGTATCCGCTTCAGTCAAACGAACATTAAAGAGTGACACTGCTCCCTCCTACTACCTCCATGATAGCCCCCGGCCTACCAGTAACGTTACCATCTAGTAGAAGCTCCACTCCTGATCAACGTGGTACCTCCCCTGGCTGTTGGCGCAGCCACTACCCGCGTTGTTGTACGGGTTGAAGTGCGCAAAAGAGTTGAAGCTTCCATCCGCGTTCTCGAGATGGAAGGCACTGTTGCCACAGTCCTTGACGGTGTCTGTTGCCTGAGTTAGCGGACTGCATGACGGCCTGAATCTTTCCACTGCGGGAACGGATGTAGATCGAGTGAGCTTCTCCTCCCACCTTGACCAGAGTGTTAAGACAGAGACAAACATACACTTGAACCCATTCTGCGCCTGGAACTTCCCGCCGTTGAAGTCACACGGGTTGTTGTGACCCTGGTAGACATAGGTGCACGCGTTCTCGCCATCGATCCAGATAGCGACGTCGACGTTGCCGCTGTCGTAGCGGGCCTTTCCGAAGTTGATGGTGGCGAGGGAAGTGCCGGCCATGAGAGTAGCCATGAGAGCGGTGGTGAACTGCATTGTTGCTGTGGATGACTTAGATTGATCTCTTCCGGAGAGGTGTTATAGAGATGTACCTGATGTTGAGATGAGTGGCTTGAACTTGCTAGTAAACGAGGCGATGCTATTGCTTGGTGGAAAAGCTTGGTGGTGATGGGGTGGGTTTATATACCTTTGCCTGGGAAGTCTGCTCGCCGAAGAAGATGGTGGGAGGAGTCCGATTCATCAGCGTGTCTGGCCATATTCCTCCTCGAAGTCACGATGTTGCCGTCGAAGGGGTGCTCCTGCCTCGGCGTGGCCGTTGTCTCCACCTCTTGGTGTCACTGATGCAGCGTCAGCAGTCCCACACCAACTGCCAGTATTGCGTACAAAATTCGGACGAAGACTGAAGGCGAACCAAAACAGAGAAGGTCTTAAGTGGAGGCCAGATTTGCACTAAGCAGAAACGTGTGAGGAGTAAGCATTCTGTGGATATTCCAGAATCAGCAAAATCAGCTGCTACATTGAGTCGCCCAATTTGAGTGATTTCTCAGTACTAGTCCACATATCTTGAGCGATTTTGTATTCGCCGCCGTCAGCAATTTCGTGTTGGAAGTCGTACATACTATGTTCATCCACTCACAACCGAGGTTATAAGTCTTTAGGGCTTTTTGTATTATCCGTTGACTAATTGCCTGATGCGCGCACTTGTCTTCCCGACATCGCAGTGCTGACGAGCGGCTAGCTGCGTGTACACTAGTCGCACTGTAGGTACAGCCGGTGCATCACCCATCTACATGGCATCGCTCGCGATCGAGGTGCAAAAATACCAGTGGCGGTTCATAGTGATTACCTGGCGGTTCATAGTGATTACCAGTGGCGGTTCATAGTGATTACCAGTGGCGATTCATAGTGATTACCAGTGGCGGTTCATAGTGATTACAGCTCTGTGTCACGTTTTCGGGAGGAATAATGCTGCATAAGCAAGGGCAATTTATCCATACGCACACGACCAACAACGTACCGAGTTCCGCTCTGATAATCTCAACTCATTTAGCTTGGGAATCCGGGAGACTAGGGCATTCACGAATTTGGTTTATGATATGAGAGAGGAATCTCGCATAAATCTGAAAGTTAAGTCTCGACTATCACCTCGTCATGTGATGCAAAAGTAAGATACATGTTTCATTCTGGCTGTCAGGCTGGACAATAGGCATGATAGGTTAGATGGACCGTAGATGGCCTATACGAGTACGGAAGGTCACACAGATCAAGGCGTGTCCTTGATTTGGTAGGAAAGAAGCGGAGTGTGCACTTTGGACCCCCCTAGAACTGATTGTCTTTGACCGAAAAACAATGACAGTTATCCAATCTTCTCAAGCGTTCTGATAAATGCCAGAAACTAGTATCAAATCATGTACTCGTGGTCCTCTGCGAGAGCCGGGGCCGCTGCTCCCTTCTTCCCCTTCTTCTTCTTGCCTGTGTAACTCGTCGCTGGGTGATTCAGAACCCAAGAAGAAGAGCTTATCCAGTTCTCTACTCGTGTTTGTTCAGGGATCGCTGGTTCCTCAGGTGGCCAAGGCTCCGGAGCTTCCACTACTGCCACAGGAAGGCTATCCTTCTCGAACTTGAACCCGTTACTGAGGGATAAGTTTTCCGTAGATAGTTCTAGGCCTGCATCGGCTGACTCAACTTCCCTTAGCCGTCCCACACCTTGATAGCCTCGCGTTGTGCCGGCTTGATCTATTGGATTTCAGCAATTACTTCGGTCGAGTACTTCATGCTGACGTACCGTGATACGCCGCCGACGAAATTCCTTGCACACCTTTCAGTTCCCGTAGACCGTTCTGCAACACCTTGAGCTTCTCGCTGCATCGGGCTCGCTCGGCAGCGGACTCTTCATCCTCTGCAGCTAGGATCGCGATTGTCTCAGTGGAGAGATCGAACACGTCTTCCGGACAAAACAAGCTTGGGAGTTTCTCAATGAAACAGGCTTCAACGGCCAGCACACTGAAGTCGTCGATAATCTTCTTCAAGGCAACCTGTTCTGAGTGAGATAAAGTTACTAGGTGGAAGACCAGCGAGAAACCTACTTTGTAATATGCCTCCATGAAGTCTGTAGCAGTAGAGCTTGCATAATTGTTCATGTCAGCCTCGGTCTTTGTGACGAGGACTTGGATCAATTCGTTGACGTTGATATGCATGACATGAGTTCCTTCAGAGGTGTAATCACCACCAAAGAATTTCTCGAGGGACTTCTTGATATCACGCGCGCGACGTTTGTCTTGTGCCTTCTGAACGTTCTCGGTTAAGTAGTGGTTGTACGTGATAGGATGGCCTGTGTCGTGCGGGGTGAGGAGCTCTTCAACTTTTGCGCGCAGTTCCCTGGTGAGACCCTCCAGTCGAGGGTAGATGAAGTGCTTCAGGAGTGCATCCAGCGTGGAGGCATTGGAGTGCTGCGACAAAACTGACCGTACTACGAAGTGAATCGCTTGAACGACCTTGTCCACAGCGTCATTGACTAGGTTGGTCCAAGGCTTACGCTGTTCGTGAAACAGCTGTCCGATGATGAGTGGATCGAACGTTCCAGGCAGTTCACGCCCCCGGCTTCGTTTCAGAAGAGTTTTGACCTTCGCCACGTAGGCTGTACGTGTGATCTGTCTAGGGTGGTTTGCCAATACCTCATCTACGATAGCGTATGTGTGTCCCTCCTTTCGCATAGTCTCTGCAAAATCCGTCAAGGTGTTCTGGAGGATCGCTCTGAGGCGCCTTCGGTAGCCAATCTCTGTAGATGCGTCCCCAAAGAAGGGGTCGGAATAGAGACCATCGGCGGCGGCTTTGACCATCTTGCTGAACGACTGACTTACATGCAGAAGATATCGCTGTTGCTCTTGTAGACTAGTGCGAGAAGCACCTAAGACATCCAATCGATGATTGCAGTCTTGAATGCCATTCTGTATCTGTGCCAGAACATCTGGAAGTTGGACCAGAATCTGCTCCTTGAGTATTTTGCTGAGCCTAGGCTTCAAAGAGTGTACTCCTACTTGGGTTGGATGGAGCGAAGTCCATACACCGGAAGCGAAGAACTTCTCCTCCTCCAGATTACGCTCGTGTAAGGTGGAATGCCTTGTGGCGTAGTCTCTATTGCGCAGGACATGCCATCCCAACCGAAATTTAACATCCTTGTTTTGTGCGAGCTCAACATAGAAACGTTCGCTGTCTGAGCCCTTGTCCAAAGTGTCAGGCTTGGTAATTAGTCCAAGCGTTCGAAGACCCTTTGGGTCAATCTCACGCGAGTACTTGGTGATGGCTTGGTTGTTGAAGTCATTCTTCGCCGAAACGACCGCAAGGACGATGCTCCTCGGACTTTTCATGTAAGACAGTACAAGTGACCTGACAGTCTCGCTATCTGCAACGGACTGGGTACGACTCCCAGCTTGGAACAGACCCGGAAGGTCGACAAGGGTGAGATGAGGTTGTTCCGGACCAGAAAGCTCCAAGCGAAGGATGTCGGAGCTGAATACTTTAGTACTATCATCGATACCCATGGCCGCTTTGGCGGACTCGATGACTTCGTCCAACTGTAGAGCTTCTGCAGAGACTGAAATCTCATGCTTGAAATCCGAAAGCTTTGTTTTATCCTCTTGGGAACGCTGCTCATTGGATCCAGCCACGATGCTTATCTTGATAGGCGAGGGTGGACCGCGTCTGAGTATCAACTCAGTCGCAAACCTGGTGCAAAGGTTGTCCTTGCTAGGGAAAGTCACCCCCGAAATCGCCTCCAGGACTGAACTCTTTCCGGACGACTGTTCACCGCACACAACGATCTCGGGAAGATCAATGTATCTGCTAATGCCTTGAGAGCGAAGGTTGTCAACAATGTCAAGTAGATTTCGCGTGTCATTAGACTGAAGGAGAGTACTGGCATGGCTCGTTCTGTCGACGAGAGTCATGTTTGTGCTGGTTGCACCATTGACGAGGTCACCCTCGGCCATGATGCCGATCAACTTTCGATTGTATATGTTTCTCTACAAGATCGCAGATTATCAGCCCGTGATTTACAAATCTTGAGCACGTTTTCAACATACTGAGGGTCTTGAGAAAGATACGTAGACACCGACCGGTAAAGAGTGAGAGGAAGCGGAGAAGACGGGTGCTAGGCTGATATTATTCGACTCATGTTTTTGCTGTTACACAGGCCCACTGTGTTCGGAATTATCCCCGTGGTGACGAATAGTTGGCTGTTCCATTGTGTAGGGTGCGTTTTATCGGAAGAACTTCGACGTGGATGTGGATCTATCACAATTGCAAGGCAATACAAATGAGACCAGGTACTTCTTTGACCTGGGACCGAGTGTAGCATTGGAACGACTCTTCGGTGCGCCAGTAGTATTTGCTTTCATTCGAGGACGCAAAGTGACGGAGCAGGAAAAACCTCACTCCATTTCCATTATTCAGCGGACGAAGAACATATCGCAGGGTACTCGTACTGATCATGTCAAACGCGGGTGAGTACCTTGCAGGTGCAGGTAACCCCTCATTTAACAGACCAATCGCGAACATCGCAGCGGGAGCCGGACCGACGTGTCAAGAAAGTCTTGGTTAAAGTGATATCAACGTGAGCGAAGATAGAGGTGCGGGCGGCGCAGTTCTTAAAGGATATCGTGGGCCAGGATGGAAGGAGGTTGAAGGTGTACAACGCACTCGCCACTTTCCTTACTTTCGAGGCTTACCATTTACTTCGCTACTGTGAGATCATGCATACGACGATCGGACATCTGACGATACTGGCCACACTAAGGTACCCAATTGCTGTTTGCCTTTTCCACATTGCTCCTGACGTGAGTGCTGGGATACTTGAGCTGTCACGGTAAGCCAAGACTGGAGCGGGACTGCGCAAGAACCAGAATCACGACAGCTGCTGAATTTTTGTAGATTCGACCCGTAATGTACAAGAAAACTCCGCCGCCTACTAGAATTCAAGGTACCTCCTAAAGATGCCGATACTACCGCGTGCCGTGGGCGAATCGTGACTTCTCTTATAACGCCGACCCATGCAACCAACTTCACAATATGCGTACAAATGCGTGACTCTTGCGATCCCGTATACGAATGTCTTACTCTTACTCCTGCGGCTCTTCCACGACCAATGCTATCAGCGCGGCGATGTCGTCTGGCTTACCACCGTGCCATGCCTCGCCTGGGAAGTGTTTCTGCACTTCTTTCGCGAAGGGCCCATCTCGTCGCTGATTCAAGCCCGTCTCTTTTGCTTCTTTCGCGATGGCAATGGCCAATCTTGCTTGCAATGAAGTGGCATCTGCTTTGCTTTCTTTGCCTGCCTGCACCAGAGCACGCAGCTCGCTTCCAACTTCGATAGCACCATCGTTCTCCACCCACCCCCCGATATCCACCATATTGCGGCTCACTATGCCAAGCACGTCCTGAGGGCTAAGATTGTCCCACACCCCATCTGTGGCGAAGACGAGCACGTCTCCGTGGCGGACACGGTGATTCGTTACACTCGCCACCTTGGGAAGGTCTGACAGCGTGCTAGGCCCGCCAAACACAGCCATTTGCACGAGCATGCGCTGCGGGGTTTTGGACAGCTGATACGGTGTGTTGAAGCCGTGCGTCTGCGGTTCCGTAAAATGTCGCACGGCATTCAGGCCCAAGTGCATGAAGCCAGAGTCTCCGAGATTGGCCACTTCCACATGGCCGTCCGGCTCTGCGACAGCCAGACATGCGGTGCTCCCACCTCCGACTATGCTATCGTCGTCTATGACATGGTCGTAGCCGACCTGGAGCAGGCTCTGCGGGTGCATAGTGGAGGAGGATTTGTTCCTGGGTGTCCATGTGCGCGCTGCGCAGGCCATGTACTCGCATAAGCCGTGGGAGAAATCGGCAGGATCGATGCCCGACTCAACCCAGCCGCCCACTCCGTCTGCTACACCGAAAGCGGTGCTCTTTGAGGTTCCGACCTGGCTGAAGAAGAAAGCATCCTGTCCACTCTTTGCGCGAGAGCGCCTTGCTTTTGCCGTTTTGCATTGCCTGAGGTCGGTCACCTCAATCTTGCTGGGGTCGTAGACGTCACTTGTGTAGATGTTCCTGTTGGCACTGAATCTGTCTTGTTTGGCCGAGTACGACGAGGCGACATGGAAGGTGAATTGCGGCGTGCTTTGCCAATTATGCGACGAGGAGTGGAACGAGCGCAAGCCGATCGTGGCAGGCGAAGAATCGCGGTTCAATGGGCATGTTTGCGGTGCGTATAGCGTGGAGGAGCGAGTATTTTGCGAAGAGAAGCTCCGGTGAGCGTGGGCCGGTGCCAGGAGCGAAGAAGTCGAGACGCAAAGGAGGAACAGACGTGCTGATGCGGCTTGACGTGAGGCGCGCAATGGAAGACCCGCAGCGCCGGTTATGGCAGATGACATGGCCGCAGCCCAGGCCTAGAGTCGCAGGGTCAGTATGCGATTGCGATGTAAGTAGGATGAGCCGGTAGGGGCGGGCACCGTAGTGTACCTTTGCGGATCGTGAAAGGGACTACTTCGAGGCTAGTGACCGCTGTGCGTGGGTTGACTTACAATTGCAATGAAGATGTCCAGCATGCTTTGCACGACTGCTGGCCGAACACAGACAGGAGCTCGATTGCGCTCCCGGCCCTCGTCAGATCCGCTATCTGGCCCTTCTAGCCTTCCGGCCCTTGCAAGCACATATCGCACCTCGCATGTCTCACGCAGCCCTATCGGGGAAACCCCGGCCCGCTAGGAACTTTTGGCAACTGCATCACAGCTCTAACCCCACGACGTAGCCTCCACAAGCCTCTCCACTCACCGGAGAGCCCAGTCAAGATGAGCATGCACCCGTCGCGGCAGGCGTACGTGGAGGAGGGCGCAGAGGTAAGCACCCCAGCCTTTCATGCGCAGTTCGCATATGCGCCAGCCGGCAGTTGTCGTCGCGCAAGCTCCTTCCTCATATCCAAGTCGAATGGAAAGGCTAAAGCTGACAGATGGGGGATGATACAGGATGTGCCTATGGAGGGAATCGATCTGGCCAATGTACCCATCGACCGAAACCACTTCATGCCATCGGACACACCTGGCGGCGGGAACGAGCGAGCATCAGACATTCTGGGCCAGTTCGAGCGCAAGAAGCGAGCGCAGCAAATTCTCGTCCCAACCGCCGATCGCGACATCAAACTCAAACTCCGCTCCCTGGGCGAGCCTATCACCCTCTTTGGCGAAGGCTCTTCAGAGCGCCGCGACCGACTACGCGCTATCTTGTTTGAGCAGCTGGAAGCTGGAGGCGAAGATGTGGACATCCAGATGCAGGAGGCGGATGAGGCGCCGGGCGAGGGCGATGAGGAGTTCTACACACAGGGTACTGCGCTACTGCTGGACGTACGCAGAGACATGGCCAAATACTCGCTACAGCGCGCAAAGGACCGAGTTGCCTTCCAGCGACGGGAGTCAACCATACCACTCAAGACGCACATTGACTTTCGCAATAAGATCAAGGACCGTTTGAAAGGATTCGAACTCTACGGATCGCAGACGTCGGATCGACCAGTCAGCATCGTGCGATTCTCGCCCAACGGTCAATATGTCGCCTATGGAAATTGGGGAGGGCAGGTTCGGCTACTTGAGGTGCCCAGCTTGGACCAAAAGAAAGCGTACCGGGGCGGTCATACCGAGCGAACTACAGGTATCGATTGGGTGCCAGGTGCTACGCTGCCTGGCTCGGTCGTTTCCTCGTCAAGCGCCAATTTTGCGTCTGGTGGAGCAGGCGGAAAGGTCCAACTCTGGTCGCTCGACGATGACAAGCCATTACGAACCCTGGAAGGCCATGCCGACCGAGTGTGTCGAGTAGCATTCCACCCGTCTGGACGCTATCTTGCATCCGCCTCCGACGACACTACCTGGCGCCTTTGGGACGTGAACACCGGCCAGGAAGTACTCATCCAGGAGGGTCATTCAAAGGAAGTCTACACCGTCAGTTTCAATCAGGACGGATCACTCGTGGCAAGCGGTGGTCTGGACAGCATTGGGCGGGTATGGGATGTTCGAAGCGGGCGCGTCATCTTCTTGATGGAAAGCCACATCAAGCCCATCTACGGTCTTGACTGGAGCACCGATGGGCATCGACTTTTGTCAGGTTCAGGAGACGGTTTTATGAGGTGCTGGGATGTACGAGCCATGCGAGAAACAAATGCCATTGCCGCAAATACCGGGGGTGTTACGGATCTTCGATGGTATAAGGGCACTGACGGTCCTTTGGACGGTGTCCCATTACAAGACAACGGAGATGGAGAGCTGGTGCCGAAGAAAGCTTCTACCTTTGTCATCTCCTCAGGATTCGACAAGAACATTCAGATCTTTTCAGCCGACGACTGGGCGCATTGCAGGACACTGCAAGGCCATTCGCAGGCGGTATTCAGCACCGACGTCACCAGCAACGCGGACTGGATCGTCAGCGGCGGGAAAGACCGCACGGTGAAGTTGTGGGCGAGAGATGACAACGAAGGAATATGAGCATATACCCCAAGAAAAATTCTTTCATTTTCAGAAAGTCGTACGGTAGATGGACCGTCGACAACGTTCGAACAGATACCGGGAGGACTAAGGACGCTTCGTGCGTTTTACCATGGTACAAGAGCTAGCCAAACGTCTCGGTCCCGTCTCATCAGCACCCGAAGGAGCCCCAGACGGCACAGCTTCGCGAAAAGGGATGGCAAAACGCCAGCACTTCGCATTGCTGTCACCCTCATGGTGTCTGGACCATTACCTTGACAATCAATCTGACAAATGCCTTCATAGCGCATTCCTCACGTCTATCTTTTACGTCTCTTGTCTAATCTCTGCTGATGTCCCGAATACTAACGAAAATAAGCCAGCTAGAGGTAACCGCCAGAGCATACCGCCTCGGCAGTGGGAGAAGTACAATCGTCTGTCCACTGCCATGCGGCTACGTGCGCGCGGGGAGGTCACGGCTTCCCAAATGAGGCCAGCATGCCATGAGTCTACTCCACCAGCGGTCGCACGAGACAATGCAGGGCACGCTGCTACCCTTCCGTCGGCCCATTGTAGACGCAAGTCGTCTAATGCGTACAGCTGTCTCAAACACACCGCAAGGGGCCTGACGCCCAACAGACCATTTCCCATTACAACTCTTCACATGTCTAGAACAATTGATCGTTGCTAGAACATGCCATCGACAATTGACTATCACTCACCGCACAATGGATCAGCGAATCCAACGATGTTGTGTCGAATGTTGACTCGTTGCTCGGACCATCAACAAAAGTCCAAGCTTAGCGTCCGGTGCAAGAATCAATTGGATCGCTCACCGTACATCCGGCCTGAAACCTGGGATCCACCGGCTTGTGAAAATAGAAGGCAGGAGCGATGACGGTAAGCGCCCGTCCGTGGCTTGCCGGCTCCAAGTTTAGGCCGTGAACAATTTCCTGAGCATTGTTGAGAGCATGGAAGTGACTCATCCTAAAGAAAACCAACGTGTACGACTTTGCCAAGCCAAGAAGATTTCTCTACAGTTCCATCCAACAACATGACAGCTCGTTCTAGCAGCCTTAGTGGCCGAATCCGTATGCAACCACGCGAGCGTGCAGTAAGTCGAAGCGCGGTGCAGAAGTGCGCTGCGGCAAGACGGGACCACTAAGCGATCCATTCACACTACCGCCTCACACTTTTGGCAGCCACACTTGTAGCGCTGAAATGGAACATTGTAACTTCTCGCCTTGCACGTTGGGCCTCAATTCTCTCCGGCGCATGAAGACTGGGTGATTGCTTTCGGATCGGTGAGGCGCTCGGCCAACGTCGCTGCTGTCTCGGTTCTGTTCACCAAGGAGCCATTGAGCGAAGTGAGTGGACTGAGGCATCCTCAGCTCTAGCCTCCGACAATGATCCCGGCATTACATTGTCTGTACGCGTACGCGCGCAGAGAGGATCAACAAGCAACGGGCGATCTGATCCAGAGCAAGCAGCGTTTCGCACGCGGGCTCTAACAGCGGCTGTGCATTTCCACCGTTCTGGCGCCGCCTCTGATGTCCCAGAGCAACAATGGCGTCGTAGCCGAAGCTCAAATGACCGCATCTCTGGCGTAACGCGTTGGTTAGGGATGGATTGTCTTAGTCGCCCTACTACTCGTTACACCATTGCGGATAGCGGCTACAAACAGGAAAAGCAACCTCTACAGGCGGAAGGATAATTCATTGGCGAGCGAAAAGCGGCTGTCTGCTTGTCATTTTCTGACTACGGTTTTGACGGCTGTCAGGCGGAGCCAGATGCAAACCGTCGCATTTGCGTAGGGCCGAAAAGCAGATCGAAGGGAATTAGGGGACCAGGTAGTGCTGCGCGGAGTGAGCAGCATGGTGCAATACCGTCTGCCTGGGACGTGAGTTGCGAGTAGACTATCAGTTGTGGGACAGAACGATTGCACAGTGGCTGCAGTGTTTGCGTCGGATCGCCTCCAGGCAGGCCTGCACCAGCCGCATGGAGATGGTGGTGCTTGGTACCTTACACCAGGCGGTCCTCACGAAAATGAAAAGGAGCACAGAAGGGGTGAGGGGAGCAAAAGCAGGCTTCCCTGCGCATCGGCGAGAAGCGGTGAGATGACTCGTGCTCGCGGAAGTTGGCAGATGACAGCATGGAAAGCGAGGAGAGAGGGTGCACCTGGCGAGCCACACTGACAGGCCTCGGCGAAAGTGGGAAGTTGGAACAGCGTCGGCTGACGTACGGAAGACGGATCCATGATGGCGATGCGGCAGGAGGCTCGAATGGTGTTGAGGCTGCGGGGGCATCCCTCAGCAGACCTGGGGAGCGTCTCCTGACGGACACAGCAGCACGCTCCAGCACGCTTCACAATGGGCGACTCTCCACCACGTTTACGGCGCCATGCGCGGAATCCAGTCGCGAGGCAGGCTTCAGAGTTTTCGGTGACTGCGGCGGCCCAGGCTGGCACAGACGAATCAGGGCGGGGGAATATCGCAAGAAGGGCCGGCCCGCGCAAGCGTCTCGTGCTATCTAGTATCGATAGATGGACTGGCACTGGCGGCGGGCGCGCGGCTGTCGTACCAGACTCCGCAGGCTGCTAGCGCTGCACGGTACGGCAGTGAATGTGTAGCGTGTGAATGCGATCCGGGCCTGGCAGCACACGATGGTGGCAGCGGCGAGCCATCAGGGCGTCAAACGGCAGCGACTTGGGCGGTGCAGCGCGACCAGAGGCACGCGTCGGAGCAGACGGGCAGGCAAACAGGCTGGTGGACAGGTGAAGCGATGGCTGGCTGCATGGGGCCTCTCGCAGCGCTCTGGCCGCGCGCCGGCGCGCAGGGCAGCGCTCAGCCAGTCAATCTGCGCGACGATGCGGCCGTGATGCAGGCATACCCGACCACGCCGGGGCGCCGAATCGCAGGGCGTGCTGGTGCTTTGCTGAATCCCACGGAAGTGAAGGCCCCAAGAGCTAGAGGCAGACCCCGGCCGCCTAAACGCACCGAAGCGCACACCCCACCACTCCCGCCTGGAATCACTTATCAGCAGGCCCAGCCCGCGCCGGCTAGCTGCTCTCGCTCCCCACCACAGACTCACCTCACCCTGCACCCGCTGCCCCAGCCCGGCAGTGCGCGCGCAGCCTCTCGCTCCAGCAACACCACCTGGCATTGCCATCCTCTGCAAAACGCAGACGCAGCGCAGTCGCCGCTTTTTGCCCGTTGTCCACGCTTGGAGATCGCGATTGCCGAAACAGGCGTCCCACACCGCCAGTCCCGCTGCCACACCGGTACTTTGCTACAAGAGTCACTAGTCCCCATGGACTTCGCAGGCAATAACGCCATGGACTTCCATCGCCCCTCCAGCACACTCAGCTCCGTCGACCGGAAACCCTCCGTCTTCTTCGACGACCAGATCCTCGACACGCCCGTCCTCATGTCGCCCACCACCAGCACACAGGGCATCTTCTCGCCCGACACCTCCATCTGGGAGGACTTCTCCAACCAGGGCCAGTTCATCGACCGGACCGCCACCAGCTCCGTCGTCAACACCAACGCGAACAACCCCTTCTTCACCGAGCAGAGCAACAACCCCTTCGCCCGTCTGCCCCCCAACCAGGCCGCCAGCTACGGCCAGCAGACCTCCTGGCCCGTCCAGGAGCACTCCGGATCCCAGACGCCCACTGCCTCGAAGCCCTTGAACCCCTTCGCCCCCTCAGAGTTTGGTGCCGCTCCACCGCCCTTTGTCTCCGACCCTCCCCAGCAGATGCAGTTCCACGGACTCCCCGTCCAGAGCAACGTCCGGCCCAGCTCCGTCTTCCCCCAGGCAGGCCCCGAGCAACCGCTGTCGCCGCACACCAACTCGGAATGGATGGCGTTCAACCAGCAAGAGATGGATGCTCGACCAGGGCCCAAGCGTATGAGGGCCAGCTCCCCGCCCCGCTCCTTCACTCCCCAGCGAGGCGGCGGCATCAGGAAAAAGAACGCTCGCTTCGACATCCCCTCGGAACGGAACCTCTTCAACATCGACCAGCTCATCCACAGCTGCACCGACGAGCAGGAGCTCAAGGAGCTGAAGCAACAAAAACGACTTCTCCGGAACAGGCAGGCCGCGTACGTACCTCTTTTGGTTTTGCTTCCGCACATCTGGTCTTGGACACCATTTGGTCTGCGTTTCCCATTGTGTTCATTCGCTAACTTATTGTAGTCTTGATTCCCGGCAACGCAAGAAGAAGCACACTGAAGAGCTTGAGGAAGAGAAGAAGACGTGGTCCGACAAGATCTGCGGCCTGCAGGACGACTTCAACAACCTCCGGGTTGAGTATGACCGTCTTCTCTCCGAAAAGGAGAATTGGCACCGCGAGCAGATGGAGATGCACCAGCTCGTCAACCAGCTCCACTTCGACAAGGAGGAACTCGTCCGCACCCACACTCTTGAGACCGGGGAGCTCCGCAAGAAGGTCTCCGTCCTCACCGAAAGGCTTGAGTGTGCCACAAACAGCTCTGCTCCCATGGCGCCCAGCTCTGCCTTCACGGACTTCACCTCCGACATGGACAACCTGAACATGAGCAACAGCGAGTGGGACAACTACATCTTCGTCAATGACTTTGATGAGCAGACTCCTGGCCAACAACCCCAAGAGCAGTCCCTCGCTGTTGTGCCGCGTGCCAAGGATGAGGAGAAGCCGGTCGCATCCGGTCTTCTGCTTATGCTGCTCCTCTGCGGCGCGTTTGTCGCCAGCAAGTCTTCCGGCTCTGCCGCCCCGCCGATTCCGCGCATGCCTGATGAGGTCCGCGCCGCTTCTACCCAGGTGCTCGACAGCATCTTCAAAGACGCTGGTGTCGCACCCACCGTTACTGAACAGGGTGTTGTCGCCAACCGCGTCTCCATGGTAGAACCTGGCCCATCCGGCATGGCTTGGGCCAAGTCTGGTGACATGGACGCGCTTACTGGATCTGCTCTCGACCAACTGCATACTCAGCTCACGTCGGCCAGCAAAGAACAGGAGCACGAACAACTCTTCTCCATCACCCCAGCTCAGTACAACAGCATGACTTCTATGGACTTCACTCGCACCCGGTATAGCATCGCCAGCGACGACTTCAGTGATCCCCTGTCGCCTGGCTCGCAACCATCCCACCGCCGCAACCTCGCCGCCACCCTCGCTGCCATGCGTGAGCAGAGCAAGGGTGACTCCGCCGCCGACATCTACACGCGAAGCCTGCTCTGGGACAAGATCTCTCCCGAAGTCGTCGTGGAGTTCAAGCGCATGGTCGAAGAGTCTGCCGCTGCCTCCCGCCCCAGCACATCCGACGGCAAGCCTTCCAAGGTTGAAACTGTCGGCTGAACACCCACCACCCTTCCCTATGTCCTTCCTTATCACCACTTGCATCATCTGCTTTCAGCATAGCGCTTGGCTTCTTCCGGTCCTCCATCGGCTTGGAGGGCCCCGTAGGGACACAATCTGCATCGTGGGCCGGGGACCTGTTTTCGCGTCGACCTCACTGCACGCTCCTCACCGAGCTCCGCATTCGTCATCCGCGTTTCCTTTGCGCCGGCTCACCGGCTCTTTTGAACACTCTGGACGGCAACGTCGACTTTCGAGCATACCTCCTATCTGCTTTCCAGCATGCACTGCACCTGGGCGGACTTTTCTCACCCGCGGGCTCGCACTCGAGCGCTGCTTTATATCGATCCTATCTATGCCTTTCGTCCTGGCACCGCGGTACAAGACCGCGAGTGACCCCCTTCCACCCTTGTTTATACCTTTTTTCTTTCCGATCTACCTACTGTTTTGTTTTTGGCATAGCAAGCGAGCAAGCGAATTTGGCACATGTGGGACCTTGTTTCTGACTGGACTTTTTGTGTTTACCCCAATTTGTTTTCCTATCTATCTGTCTCCTTTGTGGATTTGCAGAGCGTAGCGAGCGAGCGAGCGAGCGAGTCTTGTGTTTTTCTCCTCACGACTGCTACGAACGAATTGAAAGAAAGACCATTCATGTATGCTACGACAGCGAAGCGATTGCGATAGCCAGCTTGTACATGAGGCTCGAACGATGGAACGAACGAACGCTCTGAAGATAAGTTTATCTATATATTTACTGTGTTTGTTCAGCGATTAGGTAGTTGGCTTTCTGCTTGGTGGAGTTAGTATCTAGTAACTAGTTGGAAACGAACTTGACTGGTTCACCGGCCGGCCAGCGGTTGCTGTGCCTGGCTTGGTTTGAAAGAGACGACTTCACGCTTTCACGATGGTTACACTTCACGATGGTTATACGTTTACAATCCTATCTAATGGAATGGCTTCGATAGTTGGAATTGGAGGGAGATACCACACGGGCTCGTTCTCTTCACATAGTAGTGCCGTTATTGGCTCGCATTCAATCAATCAGTGTCCAGCCAGCGCTTAACTCATCCTCGAGCATCGCATCGCCACTGCCATGCACTGACTGTGGAGGTAAGGGGTTCTAGACTCCACTCACTACCCACTGGCCGCAGCGTTGCTCAAGCGACGCGCGCTCCTCCGTTCCGTCTTCCGCGGGGGAAGGCCATAGGAGGCTTGTACTTCTCTGCCTCCGATCACACCATACGGCCAAGCATCTGCATTTCGCGACGGGACCTTTTGAGGGTCGCAGGACAGGACAGGACAGGGCAGTGCAGGGCAGGGCCGTTTTGTGGGGGTGAAGCACGCACACCACGCTGCACGCGTCGCGTCCCGGGGTGGGATGTACCTCCGATGTGGTGTGATTGTGGATGTGTTGTGGATAGCAAGTCACGTCGCTCTCGTCCCGCACTCCAACAGCAACAAGTCCCCGAGGTCGAACCCGGCGTGCGTGCCTGGCAGTGCACCCCCGCTCCGATCCAGGCAGGGAGGCGCCGCCGCTGTCGATGCGATCAGCTGTACTGTGCCGTGGAGGCAGCAGCGTCATCTGCTCACTCCACTCTGCCAGATCTCCCTGCGCCATCTCCAGTGCGCTGAAACAGGATCGCCGCTGCTAGGAAATGCACGCACGAATTTCGAGTTTCTGAGCTGCCGATAGGCTGGCGCGCAGGAAATCACTGCGTTAGCGGTGGAGTGGGTAGGTCATTTGGGAAGTGTGTCTGCAGAAGGGAGTGGAGTGAGCATCAGTGCAGTGCAGTATCGACGCTGCAGCATCTCGGACCCTGAAGCTGGCACGATAATTGCTGTCCCCACGCAGAGAATGCACACTGGTGTTGTCGTGCCACCACCGGGCTCTACCCAGTACTCCACGGCACGTTCGTTGTACTCGCTCCTGCCGTGCGACTTTCCCCCTTCGCACCCCCGTACATCGACCACGCATCCAGCTCCTCGCCTCCTTTCCCTCAACAATCCCCCTGTGCATACATCCGCCCCGACTCCAGCGGCATGCAAAGCTTACTTCCCCGCAACGCAAGACAGGTTGTCTCGCTGCGTCCCCCACACCGAGGGCTGAGCGCCGACGTACGTGGCCGCGAAGCGGACTGGGGAGAGGACGCGATAGGCGGAGGAGGGCGTGGCTGAGACACGCTGGCACGGCACTGGGTCTGGCACCTCGAATCGATAGATAGATAGTAGTGGTAGATTATTGATTTGAACGACGGGATGGGATATAGTAAGAGTATGAATTGGGACGGGATGAAATGGGACGGGTTAGGTAGGCCACTGAGTCGAGCGGCACGTAGTACTTCCTCCGCCGTCACTCGTGAATGAAGATGGCCTGGCCCGGGGGCTCATCTGACAGCAATACCTCGCCAGTACGTGTGTACGACCGCTTTCGGTGGCACGTAGATGTCGCCTCGCTTACTTCATTTCGGATTGTACTTGTCCTTCCATATCCTGTGCACAACGCCGTTAGCCACCATCCACGACACGTGCTTCGTACAGCCTCCCCCATCTCCCCTCCACACACGCCTGATTCACACCATACGTAGCATCGCGCCATCCCATGCCATCCTTCCACACCCATCGTCAATACCACGCACCCACACCACCCAAACGCACACCCTAATTGCTTCGCCAGCACCAGCGAGCGACAGCTCGCCACGTGTATGCACCACCGGGCCCGCCGGCGCGGAACGCTCCCAAAGCGCGTGCACCCCCGCCCGCGGGCGAGCCAAAGCGAGCCGAGCCAGAGAGATAGAGACGGGTAATGTGACAAGCGCACGGTACGGTCCTGACCGCAGCAGCGAAGTCACACCCCACTACGGCTGGGTACGGCTGGCGCTGGGTTGGCGAGGTGAGGGTGGGGTGTGGTATGGCTAAGCGAGGGATGCGAGGGAGGGTGTGTGAGGGCCAATGGAAGGGGCTTGGCGGGGTGCAGGCGAAACGCTACGCCGGCTGGGTGTGTGTGCGTGTGCCAAATTGGGCGATGACGAGGGCGTGGTTATCGTTGGAGACGATGCGATACTTGGCTCGCCTTGAGATGCACGGGAGCGAGTATACGCTCGGGGAGACTTCCTGATCTCGGTGCGGGATCGCGATGCTCTACTCCCAACGAGATAGACGGGAGGGGATGAGGTGGGAAAATAGAAAAGAGGGCTGCTTACCACGTGTTGCCCAATGTCTTACTTCCCTTGGACTCGGCGAGGCGGAGGAACTGCGCCGCTTTGAACTGTATATACGTTAGCCAACGACTTTCCTTATGCGTCGCGCGCCGCGAGTGCAGCCCAACAAATGAGGCTGGCCGGGGAGATATCGAGATGAGATGGAGGCGTGCCTTGGATGGGACGCGTGATGGTGAGATCGATAGTGATATGGTGATGTTGACCGATTGAGCGATTGACCGGTGAAGGAGGTGAGATGGAGGAGAGCGGCGGCGGATGACGATATTTTAATGGGATGTGGTCTTGTGTCGTCGGCCCTTAAGCCGGTTCGCATCGATGGTAATTCAAGCATCTTTGGTTCTTTCGAATCGTTGTGGCCATGTTGGGAGGTCTTGAAGCCTTTCCTTTTGTCATGCTTGAAAACAAACATCGCTTCGCTGGACGTCCCTGGCCTGCAATCCTGGACTAGAGTATACCCAAGGTGATCCAAGCATGGTAGAGCCGTTCGAATTGTCATGACCATATTGGAGGGACCGTTCTGAAGCCTCGCTTTGGCTTTCTCAGATGTCGTTTGGTTGCAATCCGAGACTGGAAGAACCCCGAAGCTGAAATATGGGAAGCTGAGACGCCTGCGTCTTCTTTCCACCCGTAGATGGTGACCTCTCCATAGACAGAGGTAGTAGGCATGCAACGAAGAAAACTCAAACATACCTTATCCTTCTTCGTCCCAAAGCCCTCGACATAGCACCACGCAACCTCATTCATCGCATCCGTGTCTCCTAGATTCGCTGCCGTCTCATAATACTGCTTCGCCGCGACAGGATCCTTCTTCGTGCCCCACGCATACCGGAAGCAGTTCCCCAACTCAAACATGGCAATCACCAACTCCCCCTTCGCCGCACCCCCTTTCTTCATACCAGCCTGGAGGGCTAGCCTCTCTACCTCCGCACTGTTCGACGCTGCCACAGACAAGTACCGCACTGCCTGCTCCATGTTGGGCTCGCAGCCCCAGCCGTGCCGCAGGGCAAGACCATAGAGCACCTGAGACAGCGCATTATTCGCGCCATTGGGGTCCGCCAGCCTCCCGAAGATCTGCGTGCTGGCCGCGTAGTCGCCAGCCTCGTGCAGGCGGATCGCCTCTTGGATATCAGCGTCGTCGGGCGCGGCGCCGACGCTGGTACGTCTACTTCGTCCGCTCGGCGACGCGCTGGGCGACAGCGGATTCTGGACCTCGATGGTGGGCGTGTTGCCGCCGCTCTTCAGCACCGTGTTGCCGGATATCAGCACCGTCGCGCGCTTCTCCCAGTTGGCTTCCTCGTCCTCGTTGCGCGCGACGCCGTCGCCGCCGACCGCGGGGAGGTCGCTGGGCACATTGACGCTGGATGCGCTGCGGCCGCGCCCAAAGTGCAGCTTGTGCCCGCCCTTGTCGCTCTCCTGGCCGCCCGCGGGCTCCGCGGCATTGCTGTGCCGCCTGAATCTGCCCTTGAAGCCGCGGTGTTCTGGCGCGGGCGCGAGGAACGGTTGCGCTGCGCGCGTGGGGTCGCCGGGGAAGGCGGGAGGCTCGATGGATTCGCGCGTCGTGGTGGTGGTGCGGTAGAACTGGAACTCTGGCACGTCTGGGCTCAGAGTGGGGCCTTTGTCTGGCACGTTGCCCTCGTCTCTGACCTTGTCTTTCTTTTTTAGCAGGTCTTTGAGCGTCATTGTGGGCTTGTGGTTTCGGTCTGCGGCCTGCGGCGCGTCGATGCGGCGCGTGTGCGGCTGATGTCCGTCGTCTTGGTAGTGCTTCGTAGCTGTCTGGTTGGGATGCGCCGTCTGATGCGCTGGTGTCGGGCAATGTTACGGAATTCTCTGGAATGTCTTGTATTTTCGCAAGGTGCGAGGGGTATTGATTACATGCATAAAGGGCGACTGTAGGCGCTGCTGTGTCTTTGTAGGCAACTGTGATATCGGTGGTCTGCGGCTGTGCGAGCCGCCGCCTCAGCCTCCGACATCAGCTCAGCGCTTGCCTCTGCAGCATTACTTCAATTGAGGCGAAGGTGGAAAGAGTTGCTGACATTGGCAATGCGTGCGCATGGTTTCAAAAGCACTCCATAATAAGACTTCATAATTCAATATGAATTTGCATTGTAGACGGCACTGCAATGCGCGGGGCTTGACGATGCTCGAGCTGCCCCGCATAACTGGAGCATATATTCAAGGTGCTGGGTTATCTCATACCCAAGATGCACTCAAAGCACCTCAACCAATATTGAAAAGAAAAACGAAACCTTTGAAGCTAAACGCTGAAACGGGTATCACGAAGACTCCGTAAGAACGCCTCAAGCCAGGTAAGACTGGGTGTCAAGACCAATGAAATCCGACGAAATGTCCTTAGATATACTTACCTTCATCAACTAGAAGAGACCAAGCCCGCGGGAACTTGAACGCGACCAACAGATTAGGAAGAACCGAATGAGAAGGGCCGGACACCTACATAGTCAGGAACGCAAAAGCATGTATACAGGGGCGCCGGCAGAATCCTGGGAATCGATGAGATCGGCTTAGTCCTGGGACTCGAAAGCAACGTAGTCGTGTTGCTGTGTGATCGCATGAGTTTCGGTTTTGTCGGGAGAGCTTGCACCACCTCTCATGTCTCCGATATATTCCTCGTCATTCGCGGTGGTCTCTGGTGATGCAACGCCGGAGGAACCAAGCGTGGCTGCCTTCATGCGAGAGGCATTGTGGACGTGCCGCAGAGGACATGAAGTGCCCTCGGCACAAGAGCCGTTGTTAGCAAACTCTGGACACTCGTAGACGTGCAGGCAGGAGCAAGCCTCTCCTGCCACGCAGTAACCAAGCCTCCCGAATGACCCACAAACTGGAGCATTTGGGTCGATGTTGGCATGGATAAACATGCACGGTGAGTTGGTGCATCTGCCTTCCAGGTGGTAGAGACAATGCGGTGTGTTGCTGGAGCTGGCATCGTGAGATAACGAGCACAGTGTGTCCTTTGTGCAAACGTTTTTGTACAAGAATCGTTTGCAGAGAGCTACCTTGCGGACATCGTGTACATCAGGGCACTTGTGACGAGTGCATTTTCCTGTGATGGATTAGACGCTGGAAAACAAGAAGCGCAAGGTCAATATCAATGAAGATACCTGTTGCTGTGAAGTTCGGGCACGGCTCAATCGAGCCGATGAACCGGTTGCTTCTCTGTTCAGTTACAGTCAGCCTGCTATTCGTAGTCTTGACCAGACTATGATTGGAATTTACAGTGTTGATTTCGTTCCAAGCGGCCGAGCGATTACCACGATTCGACCTCGCATGCTGGGAAGCCGAGTATGGTTCGTAACCGGTGTGACCCCTCCTCTCTCCATTGCGCGAGCGCACACGTTGAGGCCCAACATTGCCACCGGGAGGTGACGGGTGGTCGTCGCTCGAGTCTGCGTTGGGTGTGTCGCTGAAGTAGGGGGTAGAATCGCGCCGGAAACCGACGGTGGCACCATTGTTGGTGTTCGTGAAGTTGGAGTTGGGAGAGCCCAAGAGACCCTGCTCACGAAGATCTGCCAGCTTGTGGCCTATGATGTAGCCTAGAAGTAATGTCATGAGCCAGTCGCTCGGTACTTTCGTCTCTTACCTACTTCGAAGCTCTGCCTGCGCCTTGAATTTTGCCTCCGGCGTGCTCAGAAGAGCAATCTCCTCGGCGGTATAAGGTGGAGGTCCGGGCGGACGCGACATTCTGCGGTGGATCGAAACCTGTATCTGTGTGAGATATGTTAATCACGGCGCAAAAATAACGAAAACGGGGTCGTATAGCGGCGATCTGCGAGCGGAGGAAGCAACTCGAAAGTGGCTTGCGCGACGCGGTAGAAGAAAGAGGAGAGTTCCGGCGCGGGGTGAAGCAGAACGAAGGGTCCACGGCGGTTGGCTCGTGCGCGCCCGCGCTATCACGTGATCGACAGCGCGACAAGCGGCGCCTTTTGGGCAAGTGCAATGTTCTACATGGATGATTACAGCATGAAGATCATGTTAGAGGTAGATGGGCATCGAGCAACAAATCACATTTAGTGTCCTTGCCTATCTAGTGTCGGATACAAGAGTCAAAAGGCTGCCGAGAGGATTCAAACCCTCATCAGCAGTGACTATGCGCTTCGGAATTTCAAACTCAACTTCAGGGTCCTTCTTTAGCTCTCTGTTGAGCTCATTGTCAAGGAGCGCGGAGTATGAGTGATCTAGGAAGTCTTCCAGGTTGTACGACCGCTTCGTGAATTGCTCCGCAATAATCTTCGCTAGTGTCGCAACGTTAGGGTGATAGTGCGACTGTAGCGTCTCTAATTCCCAAACGCTACTCTCGATGGCGTCTGTAAGCAGCGGGTCCCGCTCTTCCATATCGAATGGATCATCCATGCCTTCCTCCTCAACTTCCTGCTTTCGAGCAGGGTCTCGTATCTCGCGATGCATCATGAAGGTGCACGCGGGATGGCGCTTGAACATGTTGTATACCCATGGGATGACAACGACAATTCCAGCCGGTGGTGCGTACAACGCTAACCGTGAGAGCCTTTTAATAAAACTTGCCACCAATGTCGCGGGCAAATGTGAAGAGGACATGAAAGTATCCAGTAGTCTGAAGAAGCGCGATCGATGTTTTGAGTGCAGCAGGCCGTCATCCAGTAACGAGTATAGCTTTTGGTAGAAGGAGGGGTAGTCGAGGTTCTTCTCGGAAATGAGATAGTACAGTCCAGAGAGCGCGAGAAGAGAGGTAGCACCGCCAACGTCGTAAGAGTCTGTCAGGAAGTCCATGAGCATTTCAGGCTGCGCAAACCACGGCGCGATCTGGTGCGAGAAGACACCTAGAACGGACTTGCGCTGCTCTTTTGTGATGCCCGATCGCAATGTTGCCAGCCAGGCTTCTTGCGCTTGCGACTTGTATGAACTCAGTGAGGGAACGGGGCTCTTTCCCTGGACTTCGGTATATAGGTTCTGGATGTCGTCTTTCGAAGATGGAACGGCTTCAAGGCTGAGAAGAAGCGACAAGCTGTTGCGCGCTACACGTTCCTTTTCTGCGTCGTCGAGTTCGGATTGGAGTAGAGACTTGATCGACCGGAAGGTAGAGTATCGAACGTCGTCGTAGGTGCCAAAGAACTTCTCCGCAAACTCGTCCCTGGAACCATCATCTTCTGGTAGCAACAAAAGCGCCTCCACAGTCCGTTTCAACGGGCTATTTTGGATATTGAAGTCTTTCTGCGCTTTCGATTCTTCCTTGACCAGTCGCAACAGTAGGGTCAACGCTACCGACTGCTTGGGCGGGTGCTCGCTGCCGAGAAAGTCGCTGAGCAGCACCTCTATGTATTCCTGATATCTCTGCTTCAGCCACGTCACAATCATGGTCTCAGCCTCGGTCATCCTCTTGTTCTTGACCATGTCCCCGGTGGACAGGAACCGTGTGAAGACTCGACACAGGGCGACGGCTGCAAGGACGCATGCTTCATTGTCGGGTTCGGGGGCTTTCGCAAGCTTCAAAAGGGTAGCAATGTTGTTGTAGTGCTTTCGCGACTCTGCAACCTGTGTTTCGAGGCGCAGAATCTCCTCCTGGGGGTCTTCATCCTCGTCGCTAGAGGGCTTTGGGCGGGGTTTCGACTTGGTTGCGCGGCGCTCTGGCTCGCCCGGTTTTCTCTTCCTCTTCACGCCTGCTAAAGAGGCAGCCTTTACACCCGACATGGCGGCGGCTGGGCAGTGTTTCGTTGCTGGGCGTGTTCTCAGTGCGGTTCCCGGTGGCATCGGCGCTCGTGAACTTTTTCGAGGACGCCGGGCCATGTTCGGCTAATCACGTTAGCGCGTTGATTCTGCACCGGGCAAGAGCTCCCAACTCCATCAACGACGTCGCCCACACCTCCCCACTCTCATCCGCAGCAATGGCATCTCGTCTGGCAAGGAGCGCGGTCGGTACGTACAAGCTCCCCGACGCACTTGCGACGCCATTGACCGCCCTACTCACCTGCAACAGGCGCCGCCCGTCTCCGCCCATCGCTCCCTCTCCGCACCCTCCCCAGCATCACGGCCCAGATCACGCCGGCCCGCTACCAGTCCAACGTGCCCGAGGACCCCAAGAAGAAGGCCCAGTCGCTTCTTGACGCGATCCCCGTGCCGGGCAACAGCCCCATCACCAAGGCCGCCGTCCTCTCCGCCGCCGCTGGTGTGAGCACCTTCGCCATCAGCAACGAGCTCTACGTCGTCAACGAGGAGTCCATCGTCGCCCTCTCGCTGCTCACCATCTTCTGGGCTGTCGCCAAGTACGCTGGCCCGGCCTGGTCCGACTATGCGCAGTCGCAGATTGATAAGATCTCCGGCATCTTGAACTCGGCCCGTGCCGACCACACCACGGCCGTCAAGCAGCGCATCGAGAGCGTGCAGGACCTCGGCGGTGTCATCGACATCACCAAGAACCTGTTCGCCGTTTCCAAGGTACGACGCACGCGATGGAGATGGGAGATGGATGAACATGCGCGGGACAGAAGGGGCTGACTCCAGATAGGAAACCGCCCAGCTTGAGGCCCAGGCCTACGAGCTCGAGCAGAAGACGGCCATTGCCCACGAGGCCAAGACCGTCCTCGACTCCTGGGTCCGCTACGAGGGCCAGGTCAAGGCGAGGCAGCAGCGCGAGCTTGCTGAGAGCATCATCGCCAAGATCGAGAAGGAGCTTGAGAACCCCAAGACCCTCAAGCAGATCCTCGACCAGAGCGTCGCCGACGTTGAGAGTGCGTCCCTCTGCATCCCTGAAATTTATTCCGCTGACCATACCCAGGGATTGTGTCGCAAAAGGCATAAGCTACCTACGACGTTTCCTTTCTCATCGATTAGCATCACCCAATGTTACATAAATCTGTGCTATAGTCAATCGGGTCGGATAGATTACCCAAAGTCAATTTCATTTGGTCCAAGTACCTTTGCGAGCATTTCCATTGCATCACGCGTCATGTAGCTGGACGAGATATCCGCAGTTACCGCGCGAGCAACGTTTACTTATCAAAGTACCCTTCTCGTATCGTTGTTTACGGGTCTTGGTGCTGTATCGTGGATTACGGCTACTCCAAAACACTGCAGTTTGAAGAGCCGGTTGCTTCGACGACCCGCAGAATGCTACATGTACACAGGGAGGATAAATACCGCAACCCTGACCTCGCTCCAACCAACAAGGTTGAGCAGAACTTCCAGCTTCGTCGCCAGAAATGACTAGATGCTAATTGTTTCCTACAACATTTCCGTTACTGCAACAGCATCAACAATACAGTTGGGCGTATACCCGTTGAAGCTTAGGGCCGCAGATCAGCGACGCATTACACTAGTGTAGGAATGACTCTTGCATTTTACCTCGCCTACAACGTTAACCTACACCAAGCTTTTCCTACAACATAGACTTCCGAAATGGCAATGGCTGATGAGCATTGGCTCAATCGATACGGCAATGGCTACTACGCCTGGAAATTAGCAGATCAGAATGGAAGACGAAGTCTCGAGCGCCCAATTGGACTGCTAGAAACCTCTTTCGATACCGATGGACGGTTAGTCTTTGCTATGAGATGCGTGTATCCTGCCCTACTGACGATTTTTGTGCGAAGATATTTTGGCGGTCGCGCAGACATTACGGCGCTGCTTTCGGTGCGTGTAAAACATAGACTTGGAAAAGAAGCTTTCAGACGGAGGATCACGCTCGCGTGGGCGAATTTGCGACTAAGACATGTTATGCTTATGAGTCGCACGCTGTTCGATGAAGAATCGAGACAGCGAAGATTCGTTGTTGATGTGCATGACAACATGGAAGAGGCGCTCGATGATGTTCTGCAAAGTGTTGTGTGGGTCGATGATTACTACGAAGAGGTGGACGCAATCGAGATGTATCGCCACGCCCTCAGCGTGGGTCGTATTGTCGACCCTCAGAAGTGCTTGTCCAAATTACACGTTCTGCCTTTGGTGGGAAGCCCTGACGGTAGCTTCGAGCTGAGATTCTTGATCGTGATGGCGCACCAAATCTCCGATGGACTGTCATCGTACAACTGGTTCAGCGATTTCCTCCGCATACTCAATCTATCCGAAGAAGAGCTAGAAAGCGAAATTACTACAGGCATGCAGGAAGAGGCGATAAAATCGAAGCTCCCTCCCGCACAAGAAGACCTCTACCCCCGCGTCGCCAGCACCAAAGCGCGACAACGCTGGTTCTGGGCTATCACACACGTCCTCCGATACCTTCGCAAACCCACCCTCCAATCATTCCCCAACCCGCTGAAACGAGCCCACCGCCTCCACCAACCCACCACCTTCCCCCCAACCTTCTCAAAAATCTTCGAGTACGACCCTGCCTTAGCGCCGCCCCTAACCTCCAACATCCTCAACGCCGCCCTCTCCCCCGCCGCCTCAGCGCGCATGATGTCCCTCTGCCGCTCCATCCACGTCTCCATCGGCGCGGGCTGCTTCGCGCTCGCGGGGCTGGCTATGATGGCTATCTACGAAGAGCGCTTCCCGCACATCCCGGATGCGCAACGCCTTCCCTTCGCCTCCGGTTTCCCGCTCAATCCCCGCGCATTCTTCGGCTGGAACACGCCCGCGGACAGTTGTATGCTAGCCTTCTCGGAGGGGATAGTGATGCCGTTTCTCCCGTCGGAGCTGCCGGTTGAGGGGCGGTTTAAACTCGTTGCTGCTCATGCGAACCGTGAGTTGAAGATGTATCAGAAGCGTGCTAAGGGGAAGGGAGGGGAGGATGGGGGCAGGGAGAGGGGCGCGTGGGAGCCGCATGATCTTAGAAGACTGTTGGCGAATGCGTATCTGAACGCCATTGAGCGCTCGGATTCGAGACTACCAAAGGAGTTGAAGTGGGGTGTCACGCCGCACGGCAGTTTGGCACCGCCGGCTTCCCAGTTCAGGGCGACGTGCGGCGTGTCGTCGATTGGGAGGACGGCGCAGTGGCTTGCTACGGGTACTTACTCACTTGATATTGTTGGTGATGGGAAGGAGGATAAGGACTTTGCGGCGGACGTATTGGATTTTAAACAAGGGGTTCGGGCGAGGGATGAGGAGTTTTTGGTGGGGACTAGTACGGATGCGGAGGGAAGGGTGAGGTTTGGGGTTAGCTATGATGAGAGTGCGATTTGTGAAGAGTGGGTGGGGAGATGGAGGGACGTTGTTGAGGGATTGATGGAGGGTGGGGAGAGACAGGCTATGGCTAAGATATGAGGGGTGAATCTTGCTCCTTTTTAGGCATGGATAGTAGGGTTGCAGGATTTGCTAAATCCTCGACACTCGCAAGGGGTTGGATCGCCTTGAGTTGCCTTGTAATAACATGCGAAGTCACTTCTGTAGAATAAAGAACTCAGGGTTCGGGATGTTGCAGCCTGAAGCTCCTCTGAAGACCTTTACTTTTTGTGGCTGAGTTGCTCGTGTTGGCCGAAGGCGCACATCTCGTGTCTGCTAGGCGCAACCTCGCCAGTCTCAATATCGGCAGCTTCCTCAGCCCGACTAACATAACACTTACACTACCTACATCCTGTACTCCCCTTCCTTGTTACCACGCCTATCACGACAGAACACATACGAAGAGTCACGATTCCTTCTGTTTTTGGTTGTTGAATCTTAGCGCACATCTGCAGGCTACGAGAGCATTGTCCTCTCTATGTCGGGAAAATCCGTCCGATCATGTGAAGCCCGAAAGATCATCTAGAATCTTTGAAAAGTCTGCTGACAGGATTTCGGTATCATGGCCAGAGGCCGACTGTGTGCAGCATGTCAAAAAATCTTCTCAGAGCCACCGACAGAGGTTGTCACACATGGCATGAAGAAGCAGCACCACATTAACAGTGAAGATTTCTTCAAAGCAGTTGAAGAAGGCTGCTATATATGCAGTTGGACCTATAGAGACATGCGCTGGTCTAGACAGCAAGGATACATCGCCTACGTACCTGTGCATGCTACAAGATATGCTATGGGTATCGATCAGAACATGTTACGAATCAAGTTGGAATCCATAAATAATGAAGAGAGGCTTCCTTACCGCACAGACGACTTCTGGGGATTTGAGAAAAGCCTTGCAGGTCTGGCTGTCCACTCTGTTTTACGACTTCTCACTAATGCACCCAGACCAATATCCATATTTCATTCGCGCAAATTTAGATCCATCATTGAAGTCGGCGGAGACCTTCTCCTTGATTCGAAGATGGGTTGACGAGTGCTGTTCTGAGCACAATGATTGCCTGGTTTCAGAGGACCGCCGAACTATACCGACGAGACTCGTCAAGATCAAGCAATCCGTTGAGGACTCAAGGCTGGCTGCAAACATCTGTTATGGTTATACACTCCCTTCTGATACGCCATACCTTACACTGTCTCACTGCTGGGGCAACACTAAGTTCCTAACCCTGACTCGGGGAAATCTGAGTTATTTTGAAGCGTCGCTTCCTATAAAAGAGCTGTCTCATACATTTCAAGACGCGCTGTTTGCAACAATAAACATGGGATTTCAGTATATCTGGATAGATTCTCTTTGTATCATACAGGACGATTTGGAAGACTGGAAACACGAATCTCATCTGATGCATGAAGTGTACAGGAACTGCACTTGCATGCTTTCAGCTTCTGGATTTGCAAATGGGGAGGAGGGTTTCTTACTCTACGAGCGACGTATTGATCCAGGTGTCCCGATCGTTCAGGTTGCGAGCCATCACCAGACAAGCGATCTGTCAGGCAATCAGGATGATTTCTGGAAATCTTACTATTTGATGCGATCATATCCATGGTGGGAGTTCAGGAAAGGCCCGATATACTACAGGGGCTGGACTTTGCAAGAGCAGATATTGGTAAGGTTACTCTTGATCATCCGGAAGAAAGCGATGACCTGAGCAATAGGCACCTCGCGCCGTGCATTTCGGTGACGACCAGGTCTACTGGGTATGTAAATCAACTACTGCCAACGAAGTCTGGCCTCGAGGCTGGATGAATACACCTCTAGAACCCCAGTTCGCAGGCAGCAGCGACCGGATTCTACGGTTGAACATCGGAAATGTGATTACCGCCCGCGTCAGTGATAGTAGCGTCGACATCACTGAGGCTTTCCGGACTGACCATCTCCAGGCCTCCCTTTATGACGATTGGCTGCGAGTCATACAGGAATATTCTATTCGTCGGTTGACATCCGCTTCCGATCGTCTTCCCGCCCTTGCTGGAATTACGAATGGATTCAAGGACCAACTCAAGGATGAGAGCATTTACGGGCTATGGTTCGGAGACATTCATCGCGGGCTGATGTTTGAGCAGATGAGAGAATCCTTTGGCTCATGCATCATGCCGACGTGGGTTGGGTCGCCTACATGGACATGGGCAGCCTTGCATGCACCAGTGATCTGGGATATTCGACTCTACGGACGTCAAATTTACAGGTTGTGCACTGTTGATCTCCTTCGCTTCCCGAGGACCTTACTGCTTCAGCTTGGCGGTAAACTTATGAAATTTCCGAGCGAATACCGAGGAGTAGCTACGAAGATTGTGAATAATTCCGAATTCGACTTTCGAGAATCTGACAACAAGGATCTCGCGATCCGTCTCAAACCAGACCATTGGTTTATCAGAGAGCACTTTCAGTGGGATGGAAGGGGCAACATCGATATATCTCAAGATATCATACAAAGACAGTGGCTGGATCACCTTCTCATTATGCCAACATTGTGTTACACCACGGTAAATGAGGGAAATTATGTTGTGATGGGTCTACTATTGCAAGCACAGCCAACGGTAGGCCGTGGAACGTACCGAAGAGTGGGTATTGTGAGAATCTGGCACAACTACGAGGCGGATCCGACATTCGACACGATTCATGGCCAGCTTGCAGCGCTTCAGAGACCTCTTGCAGATCATCACTATCAAGAGACGGATAGCAAGGGAGACTACACAATCACCGTCGTGTGAACACATCTTAGCATGGCTGCGGATTCGTTGTACATCTTTATGAGATTTTTTGATACTTGAGCGAGTACCACTACGGTCACTAGCTTAGGGCCATTCGCGAGAATCGCGGCGAGGTGACATTCTGGGTAGCTGCACCTGACCATTTTAGACCCTGCATGTGCGAGCGACCACAACCCACGACATCCTTAATCACACGACACAAGCCTCGATCCGCAAAACCTCGAAAAAGTGTTATATCGAGGTACAATTTGATCCCGACAATTTCGCGACGCTTTCCATACTTCTGACATGCTAGATCTCACCGGGGACGACGGTCGCGAATACGATCAGGCAAACCCTCGTGTAACCACCCTTCATCAACTCAGCCACACTTCAAACACCATGTACGTCAGATATCCCTTTCAATTACACGGCTGCCTTCCACCATTACTCCAAAAGATGATCACTGCCCAAGCTCATCGTCAGCCGCACCTTCACATATTCAAGTCCCCAGCACCATCCACCGCCTAATCTCAGCCCCGTCCGCCTGCTCACATGCCCGCTCACATGGCATCCTATATCACGCCCTCACCTTCCCTCGTCCTACTCCTGCCTTAACCCCGCATTCCGCTTCCTTTCATCCCCCTTCCCATCTTGTAAATATGCACGTCGACCTCGCCCCTGAACCCCGCCATAATCTCCACCCGCACACCCCACTCCCCTACACCGGTTCCCCCCTCCTCCTTTGCCTCTCCGACCTCCGCCTCTTCCTCGCCCTCACATCAACCCTCTCGGGCATCTTGACGCCGCTCACACAATGGCGCGCCGGCGCGTTGGATGAGCTGTATCCCTCGTTGCCAAATCTTTATTCTCTTTTCCTCCATGCGTTCCTTTTACTCTTCCAATCAATATTCCTGCTGAGTCTGCCGTTCTTAATCGCACTACCCATATGGGTTGTAGGCGTGTATTTCGCTGGGGTGTACAGCGTCACGCTCGCCGTAGCTTTCCTGCTGAACGGGAGCGAGGATGTGCTACACAGCCGCGTGGATCTAGGCGAAGAAGGGGACAGACATGGGGGCGAGTGCTGGATCTACCTCAACGGCGTGTCGGTGGGACGGCACTGGCTGCAGTCTAACCTCGATCTTTTGGCGATGACGTTTCGCCGGCCTGTGTAAGTAGCTTTGCCCTAGCTCCGGTCAATCGAGTGGCAACGGACAAAGTCGTGTTCGTGCGAGATGGTCGAGCTGTTTGTGGAGGAGTGGAAGCTGATGTGTGGCAGTACCGGCGTGCATAACAGGACGTATGGGATCGTGTTCGACCTCCTGCAGTGCATCCTCGAGCGCGACTTCCTCTACGCCACAACCGACATCCGGCGCTCCTACGTGACCATCAAAGCCTCTCTGCTCGATCCCAGCAATGAAAAGGTTATTTTGATCCTGCACAGCCAGGGCGGCATCGAAGGAGGCATGATCCTAGACTGGCTGCTGGGCGAACGTACGACTCCCCTTGCCCCCCTTTCCCAGACGAAAAGTGAAGTCCACAGCTGATCTGTTGATGCATGATAGTGCCCCGCGACGTCCTCCGAAAACTCGAAATCTACACCTTCGGCTCCGCTGCCAATCACTTCAACAACCCCCTCCCCTATCCTATACATGTGGAACACTTCGCCCACACGCGCGACTTCGTCGCCTGCTGGGGCGTCCTGCACTTCTCCTCTCCTTCTTTTCCGAACCGGTATGCCGGAAAAGTCTTTGTGTGCGAGGGCGAGGGACATCTGTTGAATATGCATTACTTGGGGTCTTTGTTTCCGATCACCGAGCAAGGGAAGGTGGATGAGGGGATGGGGTGGGAGGGGGTTAGTGTGAGGGGTGAGGGGGTTGAAGATGGATTAGAGAGGGAGGATGGTGTAGGAAGGAGGGCGATGAGGGCGAGGGAGGCGAGTCGATTGTGGGGGTATCGGGATGGGAGGGTGCCGGGTGGGGATGTCAAGCAGCCGTGAGATGTATGCTGTGTTGATACTTGTATAACGTGACATAGCGCTTCATAGCCACAGCGTGCATCGTGTCTGTCTATTGGTATCGTTCGTCCTCATGCTGATGCTCGAAACCACTCCTCCCCTCTTCCTGTTCTCGTCTTCATCCTAGCGCATCCCAACATGTAGAATATCCTCAAACCCTCAACGCCGATTCGATTCGATTTTGTCCCCCGAACGCCGTAATGATGCATTGTCGTGCGCGAGGCAACGCGGTTAGACGAGCAGGACTGCGTTCAAGCATCCATCGTTCTCCGGGTTGTTCGTCACCTGCGCATAGCGACCCCAGACGACCTTTCCTCCGGCCGTGACGAGGCCCAACTCGCTCACATTGACCTCGATGACAGTTCCCTTGGTCAGGACGCCTAGTTGTGTGTCTGCAGAAATTAGCATTGGTCTAGCACATTTTTGTATGAAGTGCAACTCACACAGCGGGTTCTGCGGGTTCTTCTTGACCGAGATAATCGGCAGCTGCACGGTAACACCCAACTCGGGATGCGTCACGTTCGCCTTCTTGTACCGCAGCCCCATGGGCCGGATAAAGCGCTCGTACTTGACGGGCCTACGCGTGAAGCCCGGCCCCACAAACGTCGGCTTCGTGATCATGCGCTTCCAGCTCTTCTTCTTGGTCTTGGCACCCGTCTTGACCACGCTGAACATCTCCTCCTCGCTGATGCCCTTGACCTTGGGCAGCGGCACGCTGAACTTGGCCGCCTTTTCGTTGCGCCGCTGCTTGATCGCCGAGGACAGCTGCTTGGCGTTCTTCTCATTGGAGCGGTCGAGGAGGTACTGCGGCAGGGCTTCGGTGGAGGGCTCGGCGGGCTCGGAGGTTTTGACGTTGCGCTCTTCGTGGGCCTTGATCTGCTTCTTCATCTGGATCTTCTCCTTGCGGCGCTTCTCGGCGTAGAGTTTGGCGCGGAGACCGCGCAGGTTCTGCGCCTTTTGCGAGGCCTCGTGGCCCTCACGGGCGATGCGCTTGCGGCGGCGCTCGGCGGCGTCGAAGCGCTCGCCGTGGAGTTTTTCTGGATTTGACCATCAGACACGCGGGCTTGGGAGAAGCAGAGGCCGCACTCACTGTGGCGTTCCATGTACTCATTCTGAGGCATCTTGGCGGCGGGCGAGCGTCTGCTCTGCTTGGATCCTGGAAAGGTGGTACTGCGAGCACTTGCTCTGTTCGCGGTGTTGAACACTGGAGGCTGGCTGGCGGCGAAAAAGTCCCAGTCCCGCATTCGAAATCTTGGCGGGCTCCCCTAGCGCGCTCTGATCCCTGCAGCGCTCCGCCAAACTTCTCGACCGTCCAACATCAACGGGACGACGAAGGCCAGCCATTGCCGCCGCACACCCACCATGGCGCTCTTCGCTCGCACCCTCCGCGCCTCGCTGCCCTCCGCCCGCCCCGCGCTGCAGAGCGCCAGAGGGCTCACCACCGTATCGCACACCCTGGAGACGGGCAACGTGCCTGACGCCCTCCTCCACTCCAACCAGCACACCTCCTCGAACCTCGAGCAGAAAGTCGACTCCCCGCCCGCACCACCACACACACCGCCGTCCCCAGCAGCCCCCGCAGCCCCGAACGCCCGGCAGGACGTCGTCGCCACGCACCTCACCCCGTCCATCCGCCAGCTGCTGCCGCTCCTCACCTCCCAACCCGCGCACTACATCACCGCCCACATCCACGGGCGCCCCTACCTCCTCACGCCGGGCGACACCCTGCGTCTGCCGTTCCTGATGCCCAACGTGGAAGCCGGCGACGTGCTGCGGCTCAACCGCGCGACGCACATCGGCTCCAGAGACTACACCTTGAAGGCGCCAGCCGCAATCAAGGGGACTGCGGACCACGGCAAGATTGTGCACTACCTGGATGAGAGGTTGTTCACCTGCCGGGCGACGGTGGTGGGCGTGGAGAGCGAGCCGATGCGCGTCATGGAGAAGACGAAGAGGCGGCAGAGACATGTGAAGCACGTGTTTAGTAAGCACAAGTATACCGTGTTGAGGGTGGGCGAGGTCGAGGTCAAGACGTTGGAGCAGTATGAGGAGGCGTTGAAGAATGATGGGGATGCGTGACGAGGTGGGCGATTGGATCTGGAGGGAGGGCTGCTGGAAGAGGGGAAGCATGGATCGAAGGGTATACTGGATGTACAATATGTGACGATAGAGGATCGCATTACATGGAGGACTTGTCTCGATATACGGATGGACGGGAAACGGGCGCTTCTGTACTATATCAACCGATCCATCGGCGGTCATGCCGTTTCGCATCATCTCTTCTTATTCCATGAGGTCGTCCGGAATGGTCATGGTGGGTCATTCGCTATGCTTTGTCGATGTTCATCCACCGAGTATGTCATCCAGAGCCGGCTTTGTCATCATAGCTTTTGTCTGTCCATTCGCTAAGGGCAGCAAAGCTTAGACATGGGCTCGTACAACGAGCACTAGAGACTTGTTGCACCCACGCACATTCCTCAGTGCACCGTCTGCGCAGCGTAGAACTCCTACACACAATTAGCTCAGCCC
This sequence comes from Paraphaeosphaeria sporulosa, assembly GCF_001642045.1. Classification (NCBI taxonomy): domain Eukaryota; kingdom Fungi; phylum Ascomycota; class Dothideomycetes; order Pleosporales; family Didymosphaeriaceae; genus Paraphaeosphaeria; species Paraphaeosphaeria sporulosa. The sequence continues at coordinate 2,365,363 of NW_017253362.1, read as the reverse complement.
AGCATAAATTTCAAACCCAGTACTCACCGGATACTGCGTCTGAATCATCGTCGTCACCCGCTCCACCTCCTCCGCCAACCCCTGCACATTCGCGTCCCACTTCCGCAGCTCCCTCCCCACCACCCGCTCGCTCTGCCCCGTCTTCCGCTCCCCGCTGCCCTCCCCCTCAAAGAAAATGCACCGGTCAATCTGATCAATGTACCCGCTCAGCCGCCCCTGCTCGAACATCTTCGCCGCATAGTCCTCTGCCTTTTCCGCATCAATGCCCAGCAGCTCCCCCAGCTGGTCAAACCCAATGTTGTTGTAAAGCTTGGACGCGCCGACGAGATTGTGCTGGAGGACGGCCTGGTCGAGGACGGTGGAGCCGTCTGAGGTAAGCGCGAGGTGGTGAGGCTGGAGTCCGGCGGCGAAGGCTTTGGTCTCGTGGGGCGGGATCAGCCGGTCGAAGAACATCTTCTCGAGCACCGAGTAGTTCTCGACGGAACTGGCGCGGTCGTCTTTGTAGAGCGTGGCGAGCATCTTTGAGCGTGGGGGCCCTGCAGGAGACAGGACGGCGCAGACGATGGCGGAGGATAGCGCTTGGTGGCGCTCTTCTTCTGCGATGCTGGACTCGAGGGATAGCGAGTAGTATGCCTTTGCGGCGTCGAGGAAGTTGCGCTGCGAGTCGTTGATGCGGGCCTGGCTGAGCTGGAAATGTATCCTCGTCTCCTTGTCCTGTACGCTGTAGATGATGTTTTTGATCTTGTTGAGGTGGAGCAGCGCGCTCGTGGGGTCGTCTTCTTCGAGGTAGCACCGCACGATTCGGATCCAGACCTTCGCCTTGTCGTCGTTGGTCAATGAGCGTTGTGTTGATTCCAGATTGATCGATCCTAGCACCCGCGCCGACTTTCGGTAGTCGTCTGTCTCTTCGCAAGCTTCGGCTACCGCCTCTTTGATTAATGTGTCCTGCTCCTCGTACTGGCCCACGCCTTTGGTCTGGAGAAGTGCGATCACATTCTCGCCAACCTCGATCTTGACCTCTGGGTCTTTGATGTTGCGGAACTGCTCCACGAAGTGGCTGACGAGGGGGCGAAGTACGACGACACCCAAGTTGTCGTCCAGCAAGGTACGAGAGTAGGCATTGAGGTCGGCGGCGAGGTTGCTTGACGAAGCGGTGATTTGTTGAAGAAGAGCTGAGTATCGTGAAGGCTTATCGCCGACGGGAGCTGCTTGGATCTCTTGGAGAGCGGAATCGACCTGTGAGGACGCCATTGTGGGTTAATGGTTGGGTGTGGAAGTTGTGGAGTGAAGCGGTGGTTTGCCGCAGTGGAGGCGGGGGAGCTTCAGGCAGCAGAGGGAAGGTGCGACCGAAGCGGGCGGCGAGCCTGGCGGGTCGGACGGTTGGGGTGGATATCGGACCCGCGTACTAACTCACAGCACCGTGGGTGACCTTGAGATCAGTGAGTCTTCAAGCCAAGGCTACTTCAGTGGTGGTCAAGGTACTGTCCATGTTGTTACTGCCGCGGTCGCTAGCGCGAGCGTAATCGATAAGCTCTTCTACATCGAACAGAGCTCGCAAACATACACGTACTCAAGCTTGGATCAAAGCATAAGCTTATAAGGATTTACAAGAGCCTCCCAAGGTCCAAATCAGGCTACAGCTTATTCCCAAATGGATATCACAATCTCACCTGATTGTAAGAGCGAGACCCTACACGGACACGCAGAGCCTCAGCGTGAGCCAAGGCGCTAAGCTGCGGGCGGACTCCCGCAATCGAACCGCAGCTCTTGACCATTGCGCTCTCAAAGCCGACGTCTGACCACTCAACCCTCAGAAAGGACACTTGCCTCTCCAACGCGCACTCGCGACCCACGCGCAGGAATACACGCTCGTTCCGCGCATACAGCTGCACAGCGCCCGCCCAGAATGATGAAGACGGAGGGAGGCTCGCCGTCCTTTGGCGAAGGCGGCTACATGGACGACGAATTCTATGAGGACACTGGCGAACTCTCACTGCCGCGTGAAGGCGAGAAGCACGTCATGATCGCCCGCATCCCGGACTGGCTATACGACCACCTCACGACCTGGGACAAGTTCCTCGCGCAACCTGGCGACGACAATGAGAAGATCACCCTCGGCGAGGTCTTGTCTCTGCCCCCGGACAACGCTTACGACCGGAACAAAGCTCAGAAGGATGGAAAGAAGCCGTCAGTCAAGCGGGAAGGCCCGCCAGAACCACCGTCCATGCGCATCTTCTTCAACAGCGACTGGAACAAAGTGACCAAGCTCCCGACCGCCTACGAGATCGAGGGCCAGACCGTCAACGAAACTCTGCTGAAGAACACGTACGTCTTCACCGAGAAAGACCTTCCCGGGTACAAGCACAACGGTGCCGGACAAAACAAGGCCAACCCCTCCAACGGCGCGGTGCAAGACCCCAAAGCGCGCGTCAAGAAGAGCAAATACAAAAAGGCCATCCCCAAGCAGACGGCCCTAATCGGCAGCGTCAACACGCAGTACCTCGCGAAGCCGCTCAACACGGCCGAATTCATCGCCTTCAACACGGCGCGCACCAAAGAAGCCATCCAGGGCCGCAACTCGAGCACCAACATCATGACCGAGATCGTCGACGAGGTCACCGTCATGAACAACCTGCAGAACCACTTCGACGGCTTCGTGCGCCCCGATAAGAAGCGCAAGTCCCAGCAGAACAAGTTCGCCCGCCTGCCCCGCAACGAGCTCATCGACATCCTGCACGCCGCCTTCGACAACCACAAGTACTGGCCCATGCGGGCGATCAAGCAGCACACCAAGCAGCCCGAGGCCTATCTCAAGGAGGTCCTGCCGTCGCTGGCCGTCTTGATCAAGAGCGGCCCCTTCGCGAGTTACTGGAAGAGAGACGATTCCTACGATCGACCGTCTCTGCATGATGGCATAGCCGATATCAAGATTGAAGAGGAGGAGGACGACGAGGAAGACGAGGAAATGGAAGATGTGGTTTGAGACGGTGTCGATGGGTGAGCGTTTTAGCTTGCATCGGGATGGCGTTTGGGATTTGTGTGGGCGTCGATCATTCGGCTGCTCCTTTGCGGTATCAGCATCCGTGCGGAGTTTTGGGTTTTCTTATTAAATTCGTCACTCCCGTCGTGGGATAGTCTCGAGATTGTGTAGGATAGGCGGCGGGGATTCGTTGTGCGGTCAGGAATACCCAATGAAAACATCACCAACCTCTCTAATGTGGCCTTGCATTCGTAAAACAGTGCTCGGAGGCATGACGTCTATCTGCAAAGATTACACGATATTTGCATATCTGAGATCGATCAACGTATCGCCACCTGCGCTCCTAACAGCCAGTGACCTTCGCACCTCCATCTGTAAAGCCCAGATGCCCACCTACAACACCTTCTCTAATCCCCAAACGCCTAGTCCTAATCCTCAATATCATCCTCACTGAGCACCAACTTTCCGCCCTCCGCCTCACCCCCGGGGATCGCACTCTCTTCTTTCTCCCTACTCACAATTCTGACCCTCTTCTTCTTCCGTGGCGTATCTGGCGCCGGCTTGTCCGTCGCCCACTGCTCGCCCTCTTGAACGCCGACATCTTCGTGCTCGTCGCCGGCATCGTCCTCTGGCGACGCGAATACACCGGACCCCGTGAACGCGGTGATCTTGCGGATCTCGCGGATTGTAGCGGCTGTGGATGGAAACGCAGTGGAATGTCTGCGTAGGATGATGGGGAGATAAGGCAGGCGCTCGAGGAGCATTTCGTTGCGCGCGGAGCCGCCGCTGCCTAGGAGGACCGGGATCTGCGTATCTTCATCGGGCTTCGATTGTGAAGAGGGTGAAGCTGCAGGTTTTGCTGGGGGTGCAAGCGGTGCAATCTTGCGCCATGTGTCTACACCGCCTGTGGCTCCTGGCGTGAGTTTCGATAGCGGGCCGTGTGCGCCGAAAAGGTCGCCTCGTTGAGCGCGGGATATCCAGACTTCGAGCAGTCCTCCGATTTCTTCTTGTTGGCGCCATAGACGTAGCGATGAGGGGTAGTACATGACGAACGCGCTGCCTCTTGCTGCGGCGGCGGATGCACCGGCGCCTTTTGTTTTCGCTCCCATGACGCCTGGTGGAGGTGTGATGCGTTTGACGGGGTTCGGGAGGTTGTAGAGCAGGCCTCGGACGCTAGCTTGGAAACTCATCTCGTCCTGGCGAAGGTTGTCTGCACCTGTTGCCTGGAAGTTTCGTCGACTGGATCCATACGCACCAAAGCGATCAGGCGAAAGAAGGTCGGCGTCGGATAGGGCATCGATGCTACCATTGATGCAATCGAGGGTTTCTTCGCTGTCTCCTGCGTCACATGACAGGACATAGTTCTCGTGTAGCGCCGCAATAAACGTTTGGGTATCGGTGCCGAGCTCGTCGATGAGCGTTTCGATGTCGACCTCGGATGCCTTTGGTCTCCGCCGTTCCGGAAAGAAGTTGGGAGGCTGGACGACCGGCTTGTTAGGATCTTCAGGATGTCGCTTGTTGTACACTACTCGACCGACAGCATGGAATATGCCGAGTGTGCTTTCACGTTGCGTGACCATCTCCAGGGACTCTTGCTCCATCTGCGTCATGGGGGTGTCTTTCGATGTTTTCGGCGCTTTCTTCTTGGTGAGATTCACTTTTGCGCCCCACCCTTCCGTCTCGTCTCCTCTTACACAGAGAAATTCAAGTGATGAAATAGCGCTGCGAATATCTCCGAGTTCTGTAAGACGCTGTATCACCTGTGGACCGACAGTTTTCTTTCGGCCTGTTTTGCGTGCCTCTTTGATAACAATGAGATCCAGTGCCTTTGTCATGAATGTCGCCGCAATGGGGTTAAACTCAATAACGGAAACCGCGGGATGGGTCAGTATCTCAGGACCCAGCAACCGATGGGCAGTGAAGCTATCAGCTGCGGCAGTGTTTGTTGATAGCAAGGTTTCAGAGATGACCATGACGATTGGTGTTACAGTTTGAGCATCAGCTTTTCCCATAAAGAAAGCAGTGGCGGAAGGGGTGGCTGCGGCAAGGAAATTGAGGACAGAGGACCGAAAAGATTGTACAGCAGAAGAAGTGCGTGTGAATGTATTAGGGAATTCCTCTACTAATATTAGTTGCTTCTCTCGACTTATCTCAGTCAGATTCTGCGTCTGCTGGCGATCCTCAGTGGGTTCGTCGAACGTGAGGCTGCCAAAGGTGCCAGTTCTGCCGACAAAGTCTTCGAATTGCGCCGTGACGGAGACAAAGCCGCCATCGGACGTTTTCGTGCTTTCGGGATTCTTCCATTCATGCGTATGGAAGCCCAGTTCCTTGGACAGGAGGGCTATGGTGGTGGTCTTGCCGCTTCCAGCAGGACCTTTCAAAAGCAGCAATCTCTTGCGCTCCTTACCACTGAAGACATCGATGAGCCATGTGCGAACATCGGCTACCTTTTTCTTATGCACAGCCAGCTCATCGAGTGACGTCGGACCGTATTTCTCGTTCCAAGGGCGTCTGTCTATAGTTTCAACAACGGGCGCCGGCGATGGCGTGGGAGTGGCCCGGCCTCCACTGGCTGTTCGCAGAAAGCGATGAGTGCTCTTCAAGCCGCTCTCCTTGTCCACCGCAGGCGGCTTGCCCTTCCGCATCGGTAGGGCGGTCGGGCGTGCCTTCCCATACTCGTCGTCTGAAGAATCAAAGATATCGTCAACGTCGACCGGCGTGCCTACAGAGGTCTTTTCGGGGCTCGGCGTGGGCTGTGAAAAGGTAGGCTTCGGAGCAGCACCAAAGAAGGACGTAATGGGTTTCGAGATAACCTTCGACTTCGCTGGCGACTTTGCTGGCGACTTCTTGACTCCGGTGCTAGAGGGTTTTGGCGATGAAGCGCGTCGCGTCGGTTTGGAAGGCGTCGCGTCTCCGGGTGCGCGGGATCCGTTCGCGAGGCTTAGTAGCGTGCCCTTGCGGGGACGCTTCGCAGGCGGTGAGTATCGATCATCCTCGTCGCTGCCGGACGATACCACTACTGGCTTTTTGCGCGCTGCCCGCGGCTTGACCATGCCGCCTCGAGTGGTTGCGTGGACCAAGGCAAACGTTCATTCTTGGTCCTCGGTCGTGTTAGACGGACGCGGTCGCAGGCGTGGACGCGCCTAGTTGGTTGACATCAGTGAAGTGCGTAGTGGGGGCGAGGAAAGTGCTCCCGCCTTGGCGCGCTCCACGAGGCAGTGACGGTGGAGCGCATTCACGTGTTAAGGCTAGGCTGGGGATGGCTAAAGCTGAGGCTAGGCACGGGCCGTTTTGACAACGCATCAACTCCTACACCGCATCGTGCATCGGCGACGCAGTCAAATCGGCCGCTGATGATGACTCCGCCCGCAATCTTGCGAGGCCGGCGGCGTGTTCGAGTGTTGTCGGCTACCAGGGACGCAGCCGCTTCATGCATGTGCGACCAACGGAACGCCTCCACGCAGACGCACCATGCATTTTCTGCATGGTAGCCCGATGTCGAGCTTCACGTTACGCCCAACGGCCTGTCAATAGTCCTCCAGATCTCCACTAGAGCAGTTCCCCAACCTCTGCATTTATCTTTGCTCGGTACCGCGCTCCATTCTTGACCGCAATCGTGGCTGAACGGCAGCAGGGCGGGCCATCTCTCCTCTTCCGCGGCCCACACGTGCACACCTACCGATAGTTGGAGGCCGGACGCGTTTCAATTGGAGCGCATAGATTAGTCTGCTAACTCTGATATGCATCTCCTTACTCGCTGGCGCCCTCCCATTGGCTGAATTGGCGTTTCCAGTTCGTGTCGTCGCCATGCACAGCTCTCGAATCCTCCTGCAGCTGCGCACGCAGCAGCCCGTATATAGCCCCTACTGCGCTGTCTCGTGCACCTTTACATGTTCTCCCGCTATTGTGCCACGCAAGCGTGCGCCTAGCTACACTTAGCCTCATTTTTACATTGCGTCCGAGTATCTGTAAGACGCAAACATTTTAAGCAAGCAGCCCGCAGGGTGCTGCCCTCGCTATAAACAACCAGTATCGCAGTTGCGAACATGGCGAAAAAGAAGGGCAAGAAGGCTCAGACCCAGGCTCAGAAGCAGACTGTGGAGGCCTCGCCGCCACCGAGCCCAAAAGCTGTGCTAGAAGAGCCTGTTCCCGCTGTACCTGCATCATTACCACTTTCACCAGAGACCGCTCCGACCGATTCAATACCCGACGATAGCGTACCTTCGTTGGACTCACCGACTGACGCCAAGGCATACGACTTGCCTGCAGACGAGCCTGCTACTGAATCAGCCAGCCAGGAGCCCGCGGTTGACGACGCACCTGTCACTGAGCGAAAAGAAGAAGCAACCGCACCCATAGAGGAAGAAAAGCCCACAGAAGACCCCGAATTCGACACAAGCGCATGGGACGAGCCTGCGGCTGAAGCTCAACCAGAGCCTGATAGTGATCCCAGGTCAGACGAGGCAGCCAAGGAGCCGAGTTCAGAAGTCGATACTGAGCAGCTGGCCAACAAACCGGTTGAGGAAACCGCGCCTCCGGTAGACGACGATTGGGGTTCTTTTGCAGTCAGCAGCAAGAAGAAGAAGAAAGGGAAGAAGGGCAAGAAAGAGCCGGAGGTCGAGCTGCCGAAGAACGACGAGCCTGAACCAGTCGTCGAAGCCCCCGAACCACCTGTCGTTGAAACGCCTGAAGCCGCCGTCGAAGAGGCCTCGGAACAAACCATTGTTGAAGCTGCAGAGCCGCCTAGCACAGAAGCACACACTGTCGAAGAACTCGAAGCCCCTCCCGTCGAAGCATCAGAGCCAATCGCAGTTGAAGAATCAGAGCCAATCGCAGTTGAAGAATCAGAGCCAATCGCAGTCGAAGAATCAGAGCCAATCGCAGTTGAAGAATCAGAGCCAATCGCAGTCGAAGAATCAGAGCCAATTGCAGTCGAAGCTCCAGAGCCCACTCCTGTCGTCGAAGAAACTATCGAAACACAGCCTCCAGCCCTTGAAACGCCTCTGCCAAAGAAGAAAGGCAAGAAGGGAAAGAAGGTCAAGGTCGAAGAAACCCCAGTGATCATTGAGGCGCCAGAAGCACCAGCACCCGAGATACCAGAGGAACCGCCAGTTGTGGATGCCCCTGAAGCGCCCCTCGTTAATGGAACTGAAGTACCTCAACCAACAGAAGTCCCGGAACCAACAATCGTCGAAGCGCCTGAGCCTCCCGTCTCAGAAGCAACCGAAACCAATCCCGAGAACCTCCTACCAGAACCCCCGGTAGAACCCACCCCAGAACCTCCGCAAATCGACGAAGTACCGATTGAATCACCTAAAGCCGGGGAGGCTCCCCCTGAATCTGCTAAGGCCGAAGTGCCCGCTGTTGACGACTGGACACCGCCTGCAAAGTCTTCCAAGAAGAAAGGCAAAAAGGGAAAGAAAGGCAAGGACATCGCTGCTCTTGCTGAAGAGGCGGCTTCAGTGGTTCCCACTCCGGAGCCTGAAGTTGTGACGGTAAGCGAAGAAGCCGTATCCCAACCAGAGCCCGTTGTCGAAGCACAACCTGTTGTTGAAGCACAACCTGTATTTGAATCGCAGCCCGAAATATCAACAGAGAGCGCCCCTGCACCTCAACCCGAACCTGCAATAGAGTCACATCCCGAGATCAAGCCGACAACAAAGGAAGGCTCTCCACCTGATCCAACGCCGGAGCCCCAACCAGAGGTCGTCGAAGCACCGAGAGCACCGAGCCCTACGCCTGCACCAGAGCCCCCTTCTGCACGTGTTGAAGCGCCGGGACCGCCGATGCCAACGCCTCCTCCATCTATACCAGCATCTGTGGAGATCGAAGCTCCATCCGTCCCAAAGCATCGAGCACCGAGTCCACCATTAGTGCAAACGAGAAGCTCTCCCGTGCCCAACGTCGCATCACCCGCACCCGCCCCAGTTCAAGCAGAGAGCCATTCCTTACCCAAGGTCGCAACACCTGTACCTGCCCCGGTCAAATCGAGATCCCCACCCATCGCGGAACCCGCTCCTATCTCGCCACGGTCAACAGCAACCGAACGTCCGTCGGTGCCTTCAGCTCCGACAAAGTCAGCGGTGAGCCAAGCAATCGAAGAAGACAGACCCCCAGCTCCTACACCACCTCCAACCAGAGCTCGACCACGACGCGCACCTGTATATGACGACGATGATGACGAAGACTACGAGTCAGCTCTGATACAACCCCGACTGAGGCACCGTGAGGACGACCCGCTCTCTCGCGATTCGTCTCGCGGATCCTATCCTCCAGCCCACTCCCGGCCTCTGTTCGCATCCCGTGTACCACAGCCAGAGCATCACTCAAATCCTCAACCTCCGTCAGCTCCGCCGCAGTATCACCATCCAAGGCACCAGTATCCTCCTACTGCGCCACCGTACTACCACCCCTCTAGTCACGCTCCTAGCCACGCGCCTAGCCACGCGCCCACCCACAGCATGAGTCAAGCTAGTGGGTATCCAGACTACTCTCCATATGGGCCTCCTTCGCATCATTCCTCCCCGCACGGGTATCAGGAAAGTTGGAGCCATGTCCCACCGAACTATGGATACAATGGTCATAGTCCACCGCAACGACATGATCCTATGCGACCCAGAGACTATGGCAACGGGTATCCCGCTATTGAAAATGGGTCTGCAATCGATGACGGGACTGGAGATGCATTCTCTAGCATAGCTCGGGCTATTAATGACCTTCCGTCGCTTTTGGCTAACTACAAGGAGGCCCAAGGTCAATTGGCAGTGAGGGAAGAATTGCTTCACCGGTCCCGTATTGAACATCAAGAAAAGCTGCGTGCTAAAGACGATGAGATCCAGGCCTTAAGAGACAGGATTACGAGTATCGAGCGTAAGCATTCCAGTGAAGCAAGCAGGTTGCGCCTCGAGGTCGGCAACATGGAGGAGCAAGTGAAGGACCTCAAAGAGCGACTCGTTGAGACTGAGAAGTTCAGAGTAGAGGCCAGCCAGCTCAAAGTCGCCCTCGATGCTACGATGAAGTCTTGGGAAGGCAAGTACAAGGACCTTGAAGAAACACACGCAACTCTAGAGAAGACCTCTTCCGAGGAGATCGCCAAAGCGCGGGTAGAATTCGAGGAATGGAAGACGACCACTACTACCCGGAACGACGCCGAGAAGATTGCTCTGGCCATCCAGTTTGACAAGAAGCTCAAGGAAGCCGATGACAAGGCCGAGAGCGAGCGCCAGGCTGCGTCAGCTGCCCATCTGAAGGAAAAGGATGACCTCCGTTCTGAACACCAGCGGCAACAGCGAGAACGTGAAGAGAGTTTCGACCGACTTCGCAACGAGCTCGAGCAGAAGCTGAGTGCTTCTCAACTTGACTGCGAGCAGGCACTCAGGCGCGAGCGTGAGACCATGGAGGTTTGGGCGAAGGAGAGAGGCACGCTTGTTCAAGCCCATCGGGAGGATGTTGAGAGCTTGCGTAAGAGCTGGGAAGATCAACGTTCCCTCCTTGAGGGTCAGCACAAGAAGATCAAAGATGAGTCTGACAAGGCTTGGATTGAGCTCCATTCAGAGGCAAATCGCAAGGCGGATGAGCACAAGGCGGTTGCAGACCAGCTGAGCCAGGAGAAAGAAGAATTGCTCAGACAGTACAACGAGCTGAAGCTGCAGCATGAGAAAGAGAAGGAGATCATCAAGAGCGTTGCGAGCAACATGGAGAGTGAGAAGTCGAGACTGGAAAAGCTTATGGAGTCGTACGGTGACATTGCTGAGATTAAGAGCAAGGGTGACACTTATTAGTAAGTCTGCCATGGTGTTTAATGTTTCTTTGTTGGAAGTTATCCCTGTTTTGCGCGCATTTCTGTTATGGTAGGGTCATGAGGGAGTAAAAGTCGCTAGCATTTTCACGGTCGCAATGCAATCTTCGTACTTTTGCCCCTCTGTTCCATGCCGGCCGTCGCTAACTGCTCTGCAGTTTGGTATCCTTCACGCAACTTCAAAAGCAGATCCTTGACCTCGCTGCGACTCACTTCGTCCACCTTCCCGTCATCCCTCCGCCAGAAGAGCTGCAGCAGATACCTTCTAATTTGCCGTCCTTTTTGGCAGATACCTCGTCCTCCAGGCAAGTTGTTGCATAGTCTTGTTCCCAACGTTGAATAACCATTATAAAGACAACTTCGCGCCGCATATGTGGCTCACACCGTCTCCAAGCTTGTCACCTATCGTGTATTCGGTCCGTTCCTGTTCAGTTTGGGTCGCCGGTACGATAAGGCCGACTCCTTATTCTTGTCCATGAGCAACCACATCCGCGACAAGAGCACGCGCAAAGAGGCGATATGGCGCCAGCAGACACTGCTCGCAGCTTTTACGAGCAGTGGTGCTAAGCAGCGCATCAATACCGCTGCTGGCACCGTAGTCGAGGAGATCGTCAATGCAATTAAACATTTCGCTGACCCCAAAGAAGAGGAGGGCATCAAGATTGCTGTGAAGCGCATCGTCAAACTCGCGGCCGAAACCTGGCGCTTTGCTCGCCTCGAGCGGGAGATGATTTCGGCCACAATGCCCGCCATCACTGACGAAGATCATGAATTCACGGGGCCAAAGTTCTGGCCATCCCACAGACCCGAGGGTAGCCCCATTGCTTCGCTAGTCGGTACCGAAATGCCGTCTGATGAACAGCCTAAAATGTTACTACGGCTTTTCCCTGTCATATATCGCGAGCCCAAGCACGAGAACTTCCGCAACGAATCCGACGAGAATCCCGACGAGGGAAGCATCTATCACCATGGCCTCGCCTTGTACGACGACGCGGAGCTAGTGGTCCAGAGGAAGGAGGAGCTCCAAGCAGCAGGTTTGCCACCTACCACCAACGCTGCTTCTCCGACGACTGCTGACTTCCCGCCGCCTCTGTTGCCCGCGCCTAGGACCTCATTGCCGCCTACTCCAGCTTTAGAGAAAGCATCTGTTCGATCGAAATCGCCACCACCGCCTGAGCCTACGAAGGACGCAATTCCCACCCGTCCAGCATCGCCTACTTCGATAAAGTCGGGCAAAACGTCAATACGTTCGAGAACGCCGCCACCTGTTCCGCCTAAACGAACTTCGATCCGTTCTAAATCATCTTTGTCCGTTCATTCGGTAAAGTCTTCTGTACGATCATCATCTCCGCCGCCGCCTCCTCCGTCACGTGTACCTCCACCTCCACCGACGAACCCATCGGAAGCTCCCTCCTCACCAAAAGCCGTTCCATCCGAAACTTCTCACATACCTTATACACGTCCGCCTCCCGGACCTATCGATTACGACACGCCTCGGGATGCTCCCCCGCTCCCGGCGGCCACCGAAAGTGTTCTCGGCGCACCTCCAGCATCCATGGTCGTCCTGGCAGCAGAGTTCGACGAGAAGGACACGTCTACTCCTCCGCATCCCAACCCCACTGAAATTGACACACCGGATGCTCCTGAAGGTGAACCCAGTGCGACGGAGGAGCAGCTTCCACAGGTCACGCCTACTGAAAGCGCCATAATACCACCTTTCGACCCTTCCGCCTCGAACCTCCCTACACCACCGGTATCCCGTTCGCCCACACCCGCGGACCGCCCCGTCTCCCCCCTCTTCGCCGCCATCGACGAGATCGACGCGTTATCCAGCCACCGCAGTCTCAGCCGCCGCACCTCCTCTTCCCGCCGCTCCGCGCGCTCCAAACCCTCCGAAGACGACCTCCATCGCACCACCACCGAGCCAACCGAATACACCTCCGGCAAAAAAACGCGCTCCAAGTCTCGTCCCAAGACCGAAGAAGCCGAGCAAGAACGCCCCGACAGCGCACGTCGCACGTCCGGCTACACGCTCAGCACGCGCAGCTCGCGTGAAGCTGCCGACACGGCGTCTCTGCGTACGGATAGCACGGAGAGACCGGGCAGTGGAAGAAGTAGTCGATATCTCTGTGAGAGTAGAAGCGCGGCGATCAAGGGGCTGTATCCGAATAGTCCGCTTGCGGGGGCGAGTGCTTCAGGGAGTCCGTCTGTGAGTCGCACGAATTCAATGAGGAGTGAGAAGAGTCGGAGAAGGAGTAGTGAGGTGGATAAAGGGACGTGGGATACGACTATTACTGGGATGGAGGGGGAGGCCAAGGAGTAGAGTAGAGCCGTTGCCTCCTCCTGTTACTGGGCCAAACCCATTGTTTTTTGATTCGTTGTTTGCGCTCGGTGTTCTCATATTTCCGGTTTTTTTTTTTCATTTTTCGCATTCTTGGTCATGTATTACTGGCGGTCTTTTGCGTTTTGGCGAGGCGTTCTGGGTTTGCACATGCATATAATAGGACGGGGCATTGCGGGCTTGGAATGCATTAGCATGGATACAGTGTGCGTGTACGAGATCAGGGCATGGTAATGACGGTTTCTAGCATCTTAGCGTTTGGTATTGGGTATCTGTATAATTTCAATACCTCTTCCAGTTCCGGTTCTAAGACTTAGATCTACCCCGTCCTCTTCACTGCAAATGTCAACAATACATAGTCGTCTCTCAAATACCCAACCTCCTCCTGCTTATACCCTCAATTCCGCTACGGCCTGATATCGACATCACACTCCCACCTCGTCCCGGTCTATTTGCCAACGACATCCCACAGCTCCTTGAAGCCGCTAACATTGCGCATCCAAACTTCGTCTCAATCCACTCCCTCCTCTTCTCGATATCGCTCGTGCTGACTTGTGTATCCCAGCCCCACTGATGCAGCAAATGGCCTACGTGCATTATATCGATCTTTTTTTGTAGCTTGCTCACTTCCGCGCCGGATTGAGGATATCACCAAGAATGAACATGTCACGATCGTTGAAAAAGGAATACCCTGTCCCGTCCTTGCGACAATCGCCCCAAACACAAGCCAATCACGCCCGACCCCTCGAACCCTCCAGTCCTCCTTCCCTGCCACCAGCCCGCCAATTCGTGCACCGCTTACAAACATGCCCACCAAGCAAAACAATGTTTGCATGTCATGGCACACAGCAATCCCAGCAAAATCCCTTCGAGGATTTCCCAACACACTTCTCATCCTTCCCACAAGCGCGCCTCTATTCAGCAACTTCCGACACAGGGGTATAACCACCAGATGGGTTGCACGCACACTGCAATCTACCTCCAAAGTCGCAACAAATGAAGTCTCATGGCATAGCTACTGTTCTGTGCTGGTACATGCCTATCCTATCCCATCCTATCCATGCAACCAAGAAAAGTGGAAGTAAAGGTATGAAAAAAGCGGAAGGAACATGCGCAATGCTCTCCGTCCTGGTGACACACCAGCCCTGGCCAGAACGCCATACCGACCTCACGCCGCCCAAAGGTATACCCAAGCCACCCTTCACCCATCAGTCCAGCATGTCCAACTCCGAAATCTCCTCATCTGTCGGGATCCTCGCCTTCAAGCTCACCTTCTCCCTGGGCTTCATATCCTCGCTCAATCTTTCCCCTATCCCACCCCAGCACCCTACGTCCTCATCTCCACACTACAGAGACCGCGTCAAATGCAGAAAAATCGTACACTTCTCACTCTCAATCTGCTCCTTCGGCACTGTGCTCTCCTTCTCGCCCTTCCCCCTCTCCCTCTCTGCCACAATCTCAATCTCCACGCGATTCACCCCCGCGCCAAGCTTCGCCTCGTACACAGGCTCGCCCTTCTTCTTTCCGGCCTCGACGCCCGGCTGCGGCGACGAACCAACGGCAGCGCCGTTGATGCCGGCGGTGACGGGGACGCGGTTAACCTCGAAAGTCTTGTTGCCGTTAACCATGACGAAGAGGCGGTACAGGCGCGCGGTGTGCGCGATGGGGATGTGCGGTACGATCTGGAGATATGAGTGTGTTGTGGGGATGGGAACTGTGACGGAGTGCGAGGTCTTAGATTTGTGTGCTGGAATGGCCATGGACCAGGGTTTGCTGAGGTTGAGCGCGGGGTGGGTGTTTAGTGTGATCTTCGGGATGAGTGCTTCATCGGCGCCTGCAAATTCGTTAGCTTGATGATTTCCAAGAATCAAGAGAGATACGCACACTTCAGTGGCACTTTGCGGAAGTTCTCAAAATGCGGTGTCACGGGCGGAACGTAATACGAGGGAGTGGGAGGCGCATAGGAATTCGCGTAACCTCCGGTGTGCTGTCCAATGGGTCCATTTGGAAGGGGACTGCCACTGGTGCGCGATGCTGCATGTGGTGGAGGCATGGCTGGATGTGGTGTGTGTGCCGGTATGCTCATCCGTTGGCTATCAGAAGCATTGCTTGCTGGCCTGATCGCGTTCAGAGCTGGTGATTGTACGTCGTTCTTGACACCATTCATCCCTGGCGATCCTGCTGTCCTGGTTTGCGCCGCTGGTATTGAAGGGATTGTGGCTGATGCGCCTCGCGGTCCATTGAACGGATTGCTAAGGGTTGTCGGTGTTCCTGTTCGACCGGCAGATGGAGGCCTTGACGACCGCGAACCGTTCATGCTGTCCAAAACGTGCCTCTGTTGCCTAATCAGTGCCTCGCTGTCTACAATGACGCCAGGAGTCGCGGAGCTTCGTGCAGCCGGAGTATTTGGGTCTGATACTGGACTTTGCCGTAGCTTGATCTTCAACGCTTGCTTTGGCTGTGGTGCCGGAGACGGTGCTGCAGTGGACATGTTGAGTTTGAGCTTTGGTTGTGACGGCTCGTCGACTTTCGACTTGGCTGCAGCAAGTCGCTGATTGAACATCTCCTCCAGCTCGAGCGACAAGTTGTAGAGGTCGCTGCCGTCCTCGTTATAGATGCGAGCATTCTTCCAGATCATGGCCATCATTTGCTCAAAAGCGTCCCAGCTCTTGAGCTCAGTGATCCCTGTGGGCGCGTTGCGACCAATCACGCCGCGGACCTTCTTCAGCACACCCGATAACGAGACTGGGTCCTTGATAATCTGATAGTAATCCTTGATGGAACGGCTGGGCAGGTTTACAAAAGGTTGGAAGATTTGCAGTCCGCTGTCTGGTTCGGTATAACCAATCAGGCCGTTGACGATCTGCTCTTGTGCTTGCTGGAAGCTCTTTCCTTTGAAATCCGTGGCATCGCCCTCTTCTGGGGCAGCGGAGGCCGAGTGTCGCAGCTTAGACGGCGCAGGGGTAACTGCTTGTGTGGCCGCGACCGCAGCGGCTCGTCGCGGCCTGTCGGTGGAAGCAGAATCTGGGGTTGACGGGGTCGCTCTCGGGGTTGCAGGATGAACGCGCGGGATTGGCTTTCCGTAGGGGATAGGCTCCTCGCCAGGAATAGGCGTAGCTACGGCTTGGTAGCCTTCTCTCCGGTAGGCTGGATTGTGCTTGACCATCCAGTTGGAGGCCGTCTTGCGGAGACGCTCGGCATCTTCGTATATGGCAGACTTCTTGTCATTGTAGGCTTTTGCGTTGTTGACGAGGCGCTTGGCGTCGCTCTCGACGTCCGCCAGGCACGTGTATCCGCCGGCGTTGAGTCTGTCCTGTGCGGCTGTTAGCCTTCACTCTGGTATGTTGTGCGTCGTCTGCGTGTGCTCGCAGGCCAGCATTGGCAGGCGCAGGGTCGCAGCGACGTGAGACATGTCGCGGAAATGGCGTACCTCGATGGTGTCGATCGCAATGGGTAGCTTGATCACGTCGTAGTACTCAGGGAGCACGTTCTGCGGGCGGATGGTTAGCGGGCTGTCGCGGGGAGCGCAGGTGGGTGCTTACCCTGTCAGGGAGCGTGAGGAAGTGCACTGAGATGGGACGGCCTCTGCTGCTGGTCAGTGACTGTTTCGGGCGCGGCTAGCGCATGCTGCGAGCCAGGCACTCACGTCTTGTCCTTTGCCTGCTTCAAGCTCTCGAGGAACTTCAAGCCCATCTCCGTTGTCGACTCTGGCGTCTCTGCGTCGGCTGCCGCTTTGGTGGAGTCCTATGCGCACGTGGCCATCGTCAGCATTGTCCATTGCATCTCTCCCGGCCATCGCGGGCCCGGCGCTGTCTGCGCGCATTGCGGCCGGGCGCGTGTTGTTGCGGGCGACGAGGGGTGGTGTAGGGTAGGCAGGTCGCGGTTCGAACCAGGCCGTCGCGCGCTCCCCTCCACCACGTTCCCGCATCGCGCGCATCGCAATCCGACGCAAGCCCGTCCTCTTATCCTCGCGCCCGCCGAGAGGGCTGCAGTCACCACCAGAAGGTGCACGTACCGGAACTTTCTGGCGCTTCGACGGCCGGCCCTCGTTTTCGGGCGCCGCAGCACCGCCCGCTTTACGTTTCGCCGCGCTTTCCATGGCGCAGATTCGCCGTCGCGTAGGGTATCCAAGTGGTTTTCGACAGATAATACCTGTGGCAGCAGGTCTGGCGCGGGTGCAGCGCGGTGTGCAGTTGAGTGCTGGCCAACTGCTACAGACGCGACTGCCCAGCATTGAGGCAAGCCGGCTCGGGTAGTGCCGCCCCTAGCGCACGTGACCAACCTTGATCCGCGCATTCACCTGCCCAACACAGCGCGATGAAATACATTGTGCAACCTGGTGAAATACGGCAGCCACTGTAGGTTTCATTCACAAGAAGCATGTCTAAGTCCCTCCCCAGCAATAGCGCATCAGGGCACCCTACGATGAAGAACGAATCAGAGAAGGCGCAAACCCTAGAACAGCCCGAGTGCCATCAAAACACGAAGAACAACTGTGCACACTGCTCAAGCCTTCTTGGAGGCTTCCTGCGCCTGCTTCTCAAACTCTTTCTGCTTTTCGGTCTCCTTCATCTCGCGGACCTTAGCCAGCACGACTTCGCGGAAGATGGCACCCTTGGCCAGCCTGCTCAAGCGCCCAGGACCTTTGCCTGTGCTTGAGCTAGGCGCTGGAGCCTCTGTTGTCGTCAGACCTTTCCCTTCCTTATTTGCCGCCAAGGCCTCACCCGCCGCCTCGGTCGCATTCGCAGGTACATCTGCTTGACCGGGCACGTCGTCCTCGTCGTCTTCTTGCATCTTCAGCGCCTCGATGCGGTTGGCCAGCTTCACCAGCTCGATACCACGCCTGAGTCGTGCCTTGGCAACATAGGCGCGGATCTCGGGCAGCAAGTTGTGGTCGGAAGCAGTCTTGCCGCTGAGCCAGATGTGCTTGAGGGCCTCCTACAGAGACGTTAGCCGCCAAAGCCTTTATGATGAATGTGTGAATACATACCTCGCTCGTAGGTCGCTTGGCCGGGTCTGGCTGGAGCAGAGTTGAAATGAATTCCTTCGCATCCTTGCTGACGTCCTTCCAGTATCGCTCGTGGAATACGACGCGGCCGTTTTTGCATTCTTCAATGAGGTCGGCCAGGTTCTCAGACCGGAATGGCGAGTAACCGCAAAGTAAGGTGTATGTGATGACACCCATGGACCACATGTCAACCGGTTTGCCGTGCCCCTTCTTCAGCATCACTTCCGGTGCAGCGTAGCCAAACGATCCAGCCATTGTGGTGAGAACCTCGTTCTTGGAGTCGAGCATCTTGGCGATACCGAAGTCCGCAAGCACGAGCGAAGAGTTGGGTTCTTTTGAGAGGTAGAGCAGGTTCTCAGGTTTGAGATCTAAAGACCTGTCAGCGGGAGCGCCGTGGGTGCGTGTGCATACATACCCCTGTGAACGACATTGTTGTGGTGCAGGTAATTGACAGCCTCGAGCACTTGTCGGATCGTCTCAGCGGCGTCTTTCTCTGTGAACTTTCCCTTTTCGCAAATGCGGTCGAACAGCTCGCCGCCCGTGGCCAATTGGGTCACGATGTAGTATTTGTCCTGCTTTCATCAGCTCTTGCCTCGTGTGTTAAACACGAAGACCCTCACCCTCGACTCAAACCAGTCGTGGAACTTGACAATGTGCGGGTGGTGCATGCGCTGAAGCATCTCCAGTTCGTCGTATACCATCTGCTCGTTTCCGCGCACGTTCTTCTTCAGGATGATCTTGACAGCAACCTTGCCCTCGGGGCAGTCGGCCTCTCTGACGATGCCATAGGTACCGGCACCCAGCGTCTTTCCGAAGCGGTAGCGAGATCTGGCGGGCAATGTTTAGTACGTGGGCTGCATGGAGGTGTACGCGCGGGGCACTAACTTGCGGTCGTAGCTGTCGGGCTGGCCATGCAGCTTGTTCAGCATGTTGGTCACTGCGGGCGCACGTTAGCAACAATTCCACAGGGAGAACAGAAGCAAGGAAAGGGCGCACAACTCATAGTTGCAGGTGTCGCTCGCAGCGCACCGCTGCGCTGTCCTTGAGGCTGAAGGCTGGATGAAGGCGCCTGTTAGGCGACGGCGGAGGGTTGGCGGGGTTATGAGGAGGGGTAGGCGAGCGAGTCCAGCGTGCGGTAGATACGGAACCGTAGGGCAAACGATAAGTGTGAACGGCGAGGAGGGACTGTAGGTGCGTGTGGGTGTGATTGTGGAAGGAGGGCCAATGCAGCTGTCAGCTCTCAGAATTAATGGCCGTTTGAGGGGCGCGGCTAGGCGTTCTTGCTGGTGGGGGCCGCCTTGCGGTTTCCTTTGCGGCCTGAGGCTGAGCAGCTGATGCTTGGCGGGCTTCTGGACGCGCCCACCACCCTTCGCATCAGGCCAGGCATCGACGTGGTATGACCTCGAGGTGAATTCCTCGATGATAGCTTGACCTGCCTCGGGACGTACGATCAACATCGCCGTTGCGGCAGCCACATGCGATGTGCAAGGTCACTCACGCTCATCAAACAAAGCCACACCACCCTGTCAGACTGGATAGCACATGTTTTGCGAGATGCGGCCTAGCGCGCGTCGCAACCACAAGCACAGGACAATGCCCGAATCTGTCTGCTCTCTTCCCAAGCCGAGTGGATCTGCAACGTGGTGCACCGATGTAAAAGGTAAACCTGGAAGTGCAAGCGCGTTGCAAGCATGATGTCATAGCTTCACTCAGCGAGGACCTCATAAATTCAGACTCCCACAACAACGCCTAGCATTCCTCGTTACGAACAATCATCCTGATACGATTTGATACCCTCTCGTCTGATCTCTCCCGTAAAATCAGCGTATTCATACACCATGACCACCTCCAAGTTCTTCACCGTGCTCGCAGGCATCGTCAGCGTCCTCGCCCTCGCAGTCTACCTCTTCGGCATCCCGCCAGAAGTAAAGCGCAAGCTTGAACGCTCCGCCCTCAAGACCATGGGTGAAAATAAGCTCTCCTACATTGCCAAGGGTAAGCATAAGCCTTTCCACTCCACAGGAGCCTCCTCCGCCCGCCTGCAGCCCGTGCAACACAGCCCCCTACCAGTCGCTAACACCCCCGCAGACCAAATCTCCAAGATCCCCGCATCGGACCAGGAGAATGTCAAAGACCTCAAGAAAGGGCTTGGCAATGCTGTTGGCGGCCTTGCCAGCAATCCGCTCGGAGAAGCTACTGGTGAAGCTGCGGATTCTTTGACGAGTCCGCTCACCGGTCGCTAATCTGATGTGTGATATAGGGCGAGCGGTGAGTCAGGCGTGGGATAGCGTGGAGGACTTTTCGAAGATACTTCTTGAGCGCGTGTCGACGATGGCAAAGGAAGCTAGAGATGGGCCAGTGAAGAAGGCGGGTGAGGCTGAGAAGTCTAGGACGGTGCAGAAGGCGAAGGATACCGCAGAAGGATATACCACAGCGCAGGAATGAGTTCACGTCTTGCATAGGGAAGACGAAGGCCTCATCATGATGTTCACGATTGCATACCTTGGAGTTAGCGATTATTCTAGAACCTAATCCGACCTCGCATTTCTCCATACTCTTCTCCATGCAACCTGGGCGTTATTCGATCCCGCAAGCCAAACAAAAACAATACAGTATCCAAACAAACGTCTGACCAAAATACCACCCACCCTCAAACCCAGTCCCCGTAGTCCGCCCTCCAAATACCCAACCACACCCCCTCCCAACACGCCACAATCCCCCAAAACACAATCAAAAACCTCACTTTCCGCGTCTTGTGCTGGAAGTAATGCATCCCCGCCAGCGCACCCGGCCACCCGCCCAACACAGCGCACAAATGCAGCGTGCTCTCTTTGACGCGCCAGTTGAGGTTCCGCGCTTGCATCTTGTCGTAGCCGTAGAGAAGGAAGGTAACGAGGGAAAGGACGACGGTGAAGATGGTGAGGAGGATGGCGTGGGCGCGAAGGTAGAGGCGTGTAAGGGAGAGAATCGGGAGGATGAGGGAGGAGGCGGCGAGGAAGGTGAGAGGGGTGATGGGGCGGTGGCGGTGGTGGGAGCGGGTGCGGGGAGGCATCGTTGGGTTGGGTGTGGCCGCGGGAGAGCGAAGGGGTGGTGCGAAGAGATATTGCGGGATTAGAGCGTGGCTTTTCTATGTATATGTACAGTCACGAAGATCTCGTGTTGACGTGCGCGCCCGACCGCGTCGATCTCCCGCAGGGTGCGTGCGAACACGAGTTAACCGAAAGACCGCTCGGAGCGTAGATCCTTCATCTTCAACCAGCACCACAGATCGCATCTTACACTTCAACCAAGAGATTTCAAATAGATGACCAAGGCATCCAGTCCTCTTCTCCGTTCTAAAACACCGAGTCTCCCACCCCCTTCCTCGTCCCATGCCCCGCCCTCGAACCGTCGGATCCATCACCTCCCCTTGCCCTCAACTTAGCGAGATACTCCTCCCTCTCATTATCCCCAAAGCTGCCCGGTGTCACTCTTACGCCCTGTGACGCGTAACTCCCACTCCTCCTGACCATGTTGTTCGGCCTCGGGCCCGCGACCCGCGTGCGCGGGAGGTTATTCGACGCCGCCCGAGCAGCCAGCCTTGCTTCCACTTGCGCCGCGGATTCTGCCGAGAGATACGATCCGCTGACTCTGGCACCCACAGGCGGCAATGCTCCTGCCTCCGCAGTCCGTGTAGATTGTGAAGGCGTAGGCGATGGCGGATCCCTCGGCCTAGACACCCTGAACGGCAGCGGGCGATGATACTGTGTCGGGCTCCCGCTGCTCTCTCCTCTGCTGTGCCCCTGCCTCTGAATTCCCAATCCTGATGCCCTCGAGTGCCTGCTCTCCACGCTGGTCTGCGACAACCGCGCCTGCCCGAGGAACACGCGCGGATCCGTCACTCTCTCGCGCACACTCTCCACACTGGAATTCCGACCCACGCTGCCCATCTCGCTCCACAGTTCCTCGAGCTCTTTCACCTGCTTCTGCTCTTGCTTCGCGGCATTCCAGGATTGCGCGCCCCAGCCGGCTTCGCCTAGGTTGAGCGGGTTGTCGCGGCGCTCGGTGTCGGTGACGACGCGCATGCGGCGCTTGTAGTTGGGGTTGTTGCCGGCTGTGTCGGTGACGGCGACAGTGTGGGCGCTCGCGGGTGTTATAGACTTGTCTTCAATCCTAGATTTGGACTTATTCGGCGCGATCTTTGTGAGGAAGGATTTGGAGCGGCGTATGGCGTCCGCAAACGGAGAGCTGTTCCGGTCCGACATGATAGGCTGTATGCTGCGATACATTCGTTGTGGGGACAGCGAAGAAGATTTGGAGTTTCGTAGAGTGTACGTCGATTGGAGGGCTGGTCGGGCTAACACCAAGACGTTACGCGAAGGGAAGGTGAGAGTGAAGGCCAGGCCACGTGGTTGACGCTCGTCTATAGGAGCTGTGAGTCGTACCAGCCTTCATTTGCAGGAATAGGACAAATACCTAAAACAAAAAATTGCAGGGGTCGCTTGCTGTCATTAAGACATCAGAGAACTATCGTGATTGTTCACACCGCCTAGGTATCTCGCCATGCCCGCTTACAATCCTATACTATCTTCAATAAAATCCAAGGCTACCATCCATACACTGCCGCTGTTCAACGCTTCAGCACATTAGCCTCCCTACTCTCTATCGCCCCTCCCTTGACATCATCGGATCGCTCTTGCTCCTCCCTAGCACGTTTCGCTTGGTGCGCGTGTCTTCCCTCTAAAATCTCTCCGGTGCTAGCTTCCTTTTTCCCGATCGTGTATACATCGTACGGCCTTCTAGATGCCGATGCCTCTTGTGCAGCAGGTAGATTTGCTGATTTCTCTGCCTCCTTCGCTGAATCTTGTTGTTCTACGAGTCCATGTCGTTCAGCTGCCTGAACTCCAGGAGTATCGCCATTTCCCGATGCGACCGCCTCTCCGCCCCCGTGAGCTCTTGATCGTTCGGCGCTTCCATCTCGCTGATCCCTGGTAGGGTAATCTATGGCTTCGTCATAGACAGAATTCTTTCCAGTCGCATGCTCACGCTCCACCTTGGGAGAGATCCTAACAGACTTGGAAATGATGTCCGGTGGTGCTGGCGTTGTCGCATCTACATTGTCCCTGCTCCTGCTGTGTCCCCGTAACGCCTTCATCGGCGTTGGAGAGACAGCCCTTCCGGCATCATCTGTCTTAGCTGGACTGTCTTGTTTTTGCAAAGGCGAGAGTCGAGTCGGATGGTGAATCTCAGGTAACACCGAGGCCTTATTCTGACCCTGCGGAGCTTTCATAGGCGTCAGTGGTCTCGATTTGCCTGATTCGGCTGTAGTCACTGGACCATCTTCTTCTTGAAATCTTGAGGCCTTGGTCGGATGGTTATCCATTGTCGATGTCCCGTCCTGTTCCTGCTACCTTTGCGTCAGTAAATTTTCCTAACGACTCAGCGACTCAGATAAAACACGACATGGAGGTGAGTTTACGCGAGATGGTTTGTCTTCCGGTGACGGCGAAGTATGGCTTGGTTCGCTTTCCATGAGCCTTGATGGTGCGGGTTTTCTCAGCTTATTGCCGGGCTTGCTGGATATGCGGTAGCCGAAGGCGTTCAGGGTGCCTTTCTTGAATCTTCTCAATATGGATAAACCCTTTTCTTTGAAGTTCCCCGTGGCGTTAGCGTTCAAAGAGATTGTCATACCACTGGGAGTGACGGTGTGGGTGCCAGGGTCGTTGAGAAGGGCACGGCTTTATGAGAGCGCTGTCATGATTGGTGTAGTGCAGGCACATGTTTGTTGAAAGCACATGCATACGGCAGAAGACAGTTGACAAATTGATTGTACTCAGGAACCTGGCTGTCTTGTCCAAACATAGAATAATCGTGACTTCGACCGGACATGGAATCGCGACCGGATTTCTTGGTGAGATGGAATGTTGGGAATGAGTGGCTATGAGTTTGACAAGCGTTATGGTGGACGATATAACATGAAATATGGATCATGTCCCAAACTTCAAGTAAGTTCCTCCGAATCAACATGGGGCGTTATCCATTTCCACCAGTAGTTCAGGTCGACTCTAGTTTCATTTCATCAGGCACATTTCGAATTGGTCACCTGAAGCGGTTCCCTTCTCGGGTGTTTGCTTTTGAACCAACCGCAAAGCCTCAAAGTAATATCTGGTTTAAACCGATCCTGAGCAAGAACAACAGACATTCAATGACATTTCGAAGAAGTTTCACGCCAATGCCGTCCCCATGGCATCGTACTTGCCCACGTAGCGGATGATCGCGGCGCCGCGCACGCGCTCCCCCCAAGATATTCGTAGCCTCGCTTCAATGCTCAGGAGGCTGCAACTTCATCACGCCCTGTAGAAGATCTCATTTTCTAACGTGTAGACCATTCTACTGAATATAGAAAGAAGCTTCTTGTCCACGCTCTAGAATCTGACCGTCCATCATCCCGTCGCAGTAAGCCTCGCCAACAAAGGTATACTTGTCTACTTCTGGCTGTGGTTTTAAAACGTAGGGAATCTTAGCGCCACAGAAGATGACCACGACATCGCCCTCAATCGCCAATCCAGGGCACATCCCGAGATAACCTTTTCGAGTGATGTAAGGGCGTTTGCCATCCATGACACTCATGTTACCACGGTATCTCCCAGCTAGAAGCCGGTGTACCTCTTCTCTCGTCAATACCTCTTTTCCTCCTGCTATGACCTCGGAGAGCCTGACACAATCGTGATACTTGTCTTCAACAAGCTCTTTGGTAGCACGGACATTGTCCAACTCGGGAGTCCAGTAGAGATCGCCGACTGGCACACGCCACGTTGCTTCCGCCCGACGTAACGAGTTCTCGTAGATGGGCTCGTCCTTTGCAGCAGACTTTGTGCAAAATTCTTTGATCGTTTCGAACAAACGTAGATACGACACATGGTTATCGGAAGCATGCCAAACAGTCCCGACTTCTTCGATTGTGTCCACCACGTATCCTCGGATGGCAAGCTCTTTTTCATCAGGCACTTTCTCGTCATCGGTAGGCAACAGAGAGATGCTGGTACTTCCCGATGCACTAAACAGATGATCTTCTGCGAACTCAAAGATGGTATAGAAGGACGATGCAAGGTTCGGCCGCCAGTCCGGGGCCCAAGTCGCGAGACCTTCGAGACCATGTTCTTTTGGGAACTGGGAGAAGCTTAAGAGCTCAATACGGCCCTTTTTTATCATTTCTCGCGCCGCGTTTGTAAAAATCGGACCCGCTTCCGAACTGATGTAGTCTGGTTTGATATCCAGTTGTTTGGCGTCAACAGCTAGCCCTAGCAGCCCGTATATGCGATCTCGATTTTGAGTGGCATTCGTTTCGCTCTCAACAAAGAGCTTTCTGAGCAGGTGGAACAGCCCATCGCCCTCTCCACAGCCCTTTGCGAAATTCTGTCGACGCCGTCGTGTGCTCAAAAGAGGCATAATGCGGTGCGCTTGTGCTTGCAAAAGGAGATTATGGAAGCTCTGGTCGCGATTGGAATTCCTAGAATGCTTCAACGCCGAGGTGAAAACATTGCTTGCATGTCTGACGAAGTCGACTGGAACCATCTTTGTCCCGCACACAAACACTGTGTCGGGGCACAAGCTGACCTCCTGGACAACCCACAAACGATGAAACCAGGGCCTCTCGTCAAAATCAGCCATTGCCTGCATCAGATCCTCAAACCGGAGTCGGGTTTCATCAACAAGCTGGCGATAGGGTTCTGATAAAGGATCGTCCACAGGATGGTTGTCCAAGACTGCAAGTAGGATATGCTTTTTCTCCTTGGTGAAGTAGCCATCGAATCCCATGGCTTCCGCTCGACGACCAACATAAAGCCACAGATCCATCAGCTCATCTGATCTATCCGCAGCCGGACCTAGCCAGACGAGAGTTTGCTGAGCCTTGCTGTATACGTCTGCCATGAGCAATACCTGGTCTCCCTTCTCGTCGCCATTACTTTGATCGATGCATACTTGATCGACCCAGAGATGTAAGACTTCCTGCCAGCTGGCGATATGTAGAAGAGCAGTGTATAGAGATGGTGTGATATTGAGTTGGGCTCCTGATAGCTCCAGGAAACTGGTCTTGTCCTCGGTTCCCCATGTGTAGGAGAGCGCTTTATACGGTTGCGGAGTTTCTATCGATGTGGTCAAGAGGTTACAAACAAGGGTTCCGCTGGACTGCGACGCGTCATTTTTGAGATCTGTTGCCGTCCGAGCTAGACGAAGTTCAAGTAGGCGGATGTGTGTGGCTGCCGATGGGAGTGCACAAGAACTGTAGTCAAACTTTGACATTTTGACAGATCAATGTACGATGTCACAAGGCCGAACTTGTCGGGTAACCTTTGGACTCTGGAACCCAGAGCTGAGCCCAAAGCACCCAGAATATCGCCAAGAGGTGGTGAACACGAGGGAGCTCGTATTCGATAAGCTACTGCACCCGCTAGTCTCGAAATGTATAAGCGTGATTGTCACCACATATAGACATGATGCCCACCTGTGCATCCACCGTGTCAGGAACACAGAAGATTGGGGTTCAGACCAACACACAGAGCAGCTGCCATCGACCTCCTTCAGAACAGCTCTCAAAGTTCATCTCTTGTTGGAATTTTCGATTTTAGTCGCCTCCAAGGCTCGAGACATGACTTACCCGATGTAGTGTTCCAAGGCTTAGCCCGAATACCCTTGGAAATTGCGTGGGCCCTTTTCGCGGCGTCGGTGAGGTACTTGTGTGTTCCCTCCAAGGTCGCCATCGCTACAGGCTTGTGACGATGCTGATGATCACCCTGCAACGGTCCAGAGTATGACGTCCGAGCAACAGACATAAGCCACGTTACAGGGTTTTCTCGATCTGCTTTTGGAGCAATCATGTAATTCTAGTCTTCGGTTTTAGTCTCCCGGTCAGGGACACGACGTCTCGGCATTTGCAGTCCTACCGTACTCAACAGCCCGGAGAAGTAAAGGTCTTCAAGGAAGTGCACAAGGTATACGTCAAGCTGAGGTAGCATTTATACAATGTCCCCACAGATAGCGAGTCCCTCCAGTAATTATCACCATCATTGCGGCCAAGCGTCTCGCGACCCGAAACACGGACCATGGACACTCTTTCAGCGTGGTTATTGACCATGCATACGGCCTGACATCTTGTCCTTGCAGTCGCCCAAGTGAGGACATGGATCGTTGCAAGGTATCTTTTTGTGACAATACCAGCGATCCTTGGGAGAAGTTTGCAAGTCTCCCAGTCAAGGACATGAAGAGGTTCCACCTCATTTCTGTCAAGGCACGCCATTTTTATGTGTTGACAAATAGCAGAGGAATATACGTAGTATATATTTCAAACTCGAGCAGCACTGACAGTGATTCTCATCATCCACATACTACATTGCGAAAGACGCTGAGCTTGAAACTCAGGACTGACGCTATGGTATTATTGATCTTTTGCTTCTAGACCCTGTATAAGGCCGTGTCGTATTTGCTTGTTAGACCCAGGCCCAGGCCGCAAATCTGGATATGAGCCTTCAGTTTCTAGTCTCCCAGGCTACCCATTCAGCTATCTTCGCTCTTTTTAGTGACTGCAGGAAATATCGGGAGCTGTGTAGATGATTGAAGAAGTGAGCTCAACGTAGCACTCGGTCAGGAACAAGGGTGATTAACATCACCATACCCACCCTGCATTCTAGAAGGCATTGGTCTTGAAGCCGACGCCGTCTCAGTAGCAGCCGCCTATCTTTGCTGTTGAACAATGCACGGAGCCTTATGGTATCAAGTATTCAATCCCAGTCACGAATGACACCGGTTCCTTCGATGTCTTCCTTTGTAGTCACCCAGTCTCACAAGTGAAGCAAAGGGTGTCCTTTCTAGTTGAGGCTAAAGAAGGAGAAGGGGTACATGGGCTGAGAAGGTATCGAGACGGTATACATGAATGCTATCCACAGGCAATCTACGGTACCCGATGGCCCATCAACCGCAAATACTGACAATGATCGCCAACGCCCGAGCCTCACTGCGCTTCGGAGACCACACATGACATAATGATTCCGCGATGTTAGTCCCCTGGACTACACATGGTCCAAGGCGATTATAGTTTTTAGTATCCCAGAGCAGGACATGATGGAAGCCACCTAGCCATTTTTCAGTCGAGGCTAGAAGATCCCTACCTGAGTGAAGAATGAGGGAGTCATAGAGGTAGTAGTTATACATCTCCGGCGTCGCGGTTTGATATCTGCAGTGCCCGGAGGTGATACTCACCATCACAACAGCTCGAAAGTGCAGAAAGCCGGCGCCATGGTTCCACTTCTTCATAATAAGAGTCCGCAGCACACATAGACCGTGTCCAAGGAGATTTTAGTCTCCCTCCCACAACACACTCACGGGCGTAGCAGACGCCATGTTAGTCTCCCAACAGAGGACATTGTTGCAAAGTTGCTGTTGTTTTGGGCAAGGTCATAAGGTCCTTGGGAGTCGCATGCACGACAGAAGTGGAATCGAGGCGGCACTTAACCTTCCCGGGACAGGGCCCGGTCGTCTGCAATGGAGTGATGATGATGATGATGCTCAACACCACCTCGACCCAGCGCCGAAAGAGCGTGCGCCCACCCTATACACAGCAAGGACGTCGATCGTTGTCCAAAATAGGCCATATCCATTCATTTTCATCTATCATATGCAAATGCCATGCATCAAAATTAGGGTATTTATCCTCGTCCTCTCTACACCAACGACTCGATCACAATCGCCGACGCGCCACCACCGCCATTGCAGATGCCAGCGCAGCCAATCTTGCCCTTCTTCTCCCTGAGCACACCCAACAGCGTCGTCGTGATCCTGGCGCCCGACGCACCAAGGGCGTGGCCCAACGCCACGGCACCTCCGTGAATGTTAACCTTGTCCTCGCTCAGGCCAAGGATCTTCATGTTAGCCAGCGCAACAACGCTGAAGGCCTCGTTGATCTCGAAGGCGTCGACGGTGCTTTGCTCGATGCCGGCGTGCTTGAGGGCCTTGGGGATCGCGAGCGCGGGCGCGGTGGTGAACTTGGAGGGGTTCTGCTCTGCGTCGCCCCAGCCGAGGATCTTGGCGATGGGCTTGAGGTTGTGCTGCTTGAGAGCGGCTTCGGAGACGAGGACGAGGGCGGCGGCGCCGTCGGAGAGGGGCGAGGCGTTGGCGGCGGTTACGGTGCCGTCTTTGGGCTTGAAGGAGGGGCGCAGGGTGCGCGTCTTGGACTCGTTGAACTGGAGACAAGATGAGTGAAGGGTTCAGATGAATTGTGAGCGGGCCACTTGGGCGCTTGTGGCATTGGTAGACTCACGTTCTTGGGCTCGTCGTCCTGGTCGACGACCTTGGCGGGCTTGCCGCGGCCGCCAGACACCTCGATGGGGACAATCTCCTCCTTGAACCAGCCGGCCTCGGAGGCGGCAATGGCCTTCTTGTAGGAGCGGATGCAGTAGTCGTCCTGCGCCTCGCGGTCGAAGCCGTGGTCCTCGGCGCACTCCTCGCCCTGCAGACCCATGTGCTGGTTCTTGTATGCGTCGGTGAGGCCGTCCTTCAGGAGCCCGTCAACGAGGGGCTGGTCGCCGAACTTGGCGCCCGCGCGGAGGTTGGGAAGGTAGTGGGGAGTGTTGGACATGCTCTCGGCCCCTCCGGCGACGACGACGTCGGCATTGCCAGTGATGATGGTTTGGGCGCCGACGATGAGGGCCTTGATCGACGAGGCGCAGACCTTGTTGACGGTGGTGCAGACGACGGACTCGGGGAGGCCTGCTCCAAGAGCACACTGGCGGGCGGGGTTCTGGCCGAGGCTGGAGTCGTTGTTAGAGCGGTAGGAGTGCGCGGCACGGCGACTGACTTGGCGGAGAGGACATTGCCCATGAAAACTTCCTGGACATCCTCGGGCTTGAGGCCGGCGCGCTCGACGGCAGCTACAGGCAGTCAGACACTGCTCTCACAGGATCAGAAACTTGGACTTGCGCACCCTTGATGGCGTGGGATCCGAGCTGGGTAGCACTCAGGCTCGAGAGCGAGCTGGCAAAACAATCAGCCCATGCATGCAGCTCCCCGCTCGACATCAACATACCCCAAGAACATGCCCGTGGGCGTCCGGACGGCCGACACGATGTAGACGGGGGGAAGAGAAGACATTTGGGGCTATCTGGAGACCGGGCGAGCGAAAGGGGAGCGAATTGAGCAGAAAGCACGCGAGGGGCAGCGACTTTAATCGTCCAGCCGTCGTCGTGGCGTCTCCGTTAGGAAAAGTCCGAGTGGGGTGGTTCCTGGCCTGAGAATCCGCCCCGGTTTCGGCTCTCCGATTGGGCGCGGCCTTGCCATTGTTGACCGCTGCTTTGGCGGGTCCCCCCCTGTCCGGCGCCATGTTTCGCCGCCGCCGCGGCAGATCGCGCCAAGACCTTGAACTTTTGGTTGCTCATGCAAGCGTCGCGCGCAGCCTGCGCCAATTCACCCCACAGCCATGGACGACCTATACGACGAGTGAGTGCGCTGCGGAGCGCTGTGCCGAGGCTCGCGATGCTGACTGCTGCAGGTTCGGCAACTTCATCGGCGAAGCCGAGTCCGACGACGATGTGCAGTCCACCGGCGCCGCGGCAGACGCCTACGTGCTCGACGACGAGGCCGAGGAAGACGAGGCGCACGACCAGCAGCTGATGGAGGTGGACGAGGGGCCGTCCAATGCCGTCATACTGCACGAAGACAAGCAGTACTACCCCTCCGCATCCGACGTGTACGGCGCCGATGTCGAGGTCTTGGTGCACGAGGAGGATACCCAGGCGCTGTCGCAGCCCATCGTTGCGCCTGTGGTGCAGAAGAAGTTCGCCGTGCAAGAGGAGGACCTGCCGCCGGTGCACTACTCGCGCGAGCTCATGACGGACCTGATGAACTACCCGGACCAGATACGGAACATCGCCATTGCGGGACACCTGCACCACGGAAAGACGGCCTTCATGGACATGCTGGTCATGGAGACACACGACATCCAGGATCGCCTGGATTCGAAGAGGGGAAAGAAGCGCGAGGAACAGCTGCGATACACGGACGTGCACGTGGTCGAGCGCGAGCGCGGACTCTCCATCAAGGCCGCGCCCATGACGCTGGTCCTCCAAAACACGTCGATGAAGTCGCATCTTTTCAACATCATAGACACCCCGGGACACGTCAACTTTGTAGACGAGGTGGCCGCCTCGTTGCGATTAGTGGACGGTGTGGTGCTGGTGGTAGACGTAGTGGAAGGCGTGCAGGTGACAACCGAGCTGGCCATCAAGCATGCTGTTCTGGAAGATCTGCCCCTCACCCTGGTCGTCAACAAGATGGATCGCCTCATCTTGGAGTTGAAACTCCCGCCCCGTGACGCATACTTCAAGATCAAGCACGTTATCGAGGAAGTCAACACGGTCATTGAGAACACCATCCCCGGCCGAGGCGAGCGCCGACGTGTAAGCCCTGAAAGAGGCAACGTCGCTTTCGCTTGCTCAAGCATGCGCTGGTGCTTCACGCTGCAGTCGTTTGCCAAGATGTACGCCGAGTTCTACCCTGGACCCGCGAAAGCGCCTGGATTCGGCAAGCCTATGAAGAACCTCGACGTGGAGAAATTCGCAGTGCGCCTCTGGGGAGATATCTTCTACAACCCTGGAAGCCGCAAGTTCAGCCGCAAGGCGCAAGAGGAGGACTCGAAACGCTCGTTCGTGCACTGGATATTAGAACCCATCTACAAGCTCTACGCACATACCCTCAGCGAGAGCGCGGAGGATCTGAAGGACACGCTGGACCAGCTGGGCATTCGGTTGAAGCCATCGGAATACAAGACGGACGCAAAGGAGCTGATGCGGCTGGTGTGCCAACAGTACTTCGGACCTTCGACTGGCTTCGTCGACATGATCACACAGCACGTGCCATCACCAGCAGAGGGCGCCAAGAGGATGCTCGAGAGACATTACACAGGACCCTTGGATTCCAAAACAGCAGAAGCTATGGCAAAGTGCGACCAGAACGGCCCGCTAGTCGTTCACGTCTCCAAGCTGTACAACAGCACAGATGCAAAGGCGTTCCACGCTCTAGGACGAGTCATGAGCGGCACAGCTACAACGGCCACCTCCGTGCGAGTACTCGGAGAGGGTTATACCATCGAAGATGAGGAAGACATGGTGGTCGCGACCATCACAGACACTTGGATCGCCGAGTCAAGATACAACGTTCCGACGAGCGGTGTGCCTGCGGGTAACTGGGTGCTCCTAGGAGGTGTCGACAACTCGATAGTTAAGACCGCCACCCTTGTCTCGCAAAAACTGCCAGATGACGAGGACGCCTACATCTTCCGCCCGATCCGCCACTTCTTCGAATCCGTCTTCAAGGTCGCTGTCGAACCCATCAACCCCTCCGAACTTCCCAAGATGCTTGACGGTCTCCGCAAGATCAACAAATCCTACCCTCTCATCACCACCAAGGTTGAAGAATCTGGCGAGCACGTCATCCTCGGTACTGGCGAATTGTACATGGACTGCGTGCTTCACGACTTGCGAAGGTTATACGCGGACATGGAGATCAAGGTTTCCGACCCAGTGACCCGTTTCTGCGAGACCGTGGTCGAGATGTCCGCCATCAAATGCTATGCCCTCACCCCCAACAAGAAGAACAAGATCACTATGGTTGCAGAGCAGCTCGACCCCGGTATTGCAGAAGACATCGAAGCCGGAAAAGTCTCCATCAAAGACCCTGTCCGCGTCGTCGGCAAGTTCTTCGAAGAAAACTACGGCTACGACCTGCTCGCGTCCCGCAACATCTGGGCCTTCGGCCCGGACGACATGGGCGCCAACATCCTCCAAAACGACACCCTCCCCTCGGAGGTCGACACCAAGACCCTCCGCTCCGTCCGCGACACCATCCGCCAGGGCTTCAGCTGGGCTACCCGTGAAGGCCCCCTCTGCGAAGAGCCCATCCGTAACACAAAGTTCCGCATCACAGACGTCGATCTCGCGCCCGAGGCCATCTTCCGCGGCGGCGGTCAGATCATCCCGACTGCTCGTCGCGCGTGCTACTCTTCCTTCCTCATGGCGAGCCCGCGCCTCATGGAGCCTGTGTACAGCTGCAGCGTGGTCGGTCCTGCAAACACAAAGGCCGACGTGTACAATGTCCTCTCACGGCGGAGAGGCCATGTGCTGCAGGACGGCCCTATCGCGGGGACGCCGCTGTACAGTGTCCGCGGCCTGATTCCCGTCATCGACTCTTTCGGCTTCGAGACGGATCTGCGCGTAAGTCCCTAGCATCCTGTTCTCCTATCATAAGTGAGGTACTAACGAAACACACAGATCCATACACAAGGCCAAGTCTCCCTCTCCCTCGTCTTCGACCGCTGGTCCATCGTCCCCGGCGACCCGCTCGACAAAGACGCACAGCTGCGACCACTCGAGCCAGCATCCGCGCAGGCGACGGCACGAGACTTTGTGCTCAAGACACGCCGGCGCAAGGGCCTCGCGGAGGATGTGACGATCAGCAAGTTCCTTGAGCCAGAGCTGTTTAGGCAGTTGAGGGAGAGTGGGGTGTTGGAGGGTGGCCAATAGAAGATCGGATGGATGGATGAGGGAGGCGAGTTGGGAAGGGGGGGATATGGGCGTTATGGCGTCGAGAATATGCATGGTTCGATGAAGGGAGGGCAAAAGTACGATAGGATACGATGCTATAGTGTGGCGTGAGAGTGGTTGAATATACCCATTTGCTGGACGCACTGTCGTTTCACGCCAATTCTTCTGGATGCTGGTTGATGTTACTGGAGGAACAGGGAGCTGACCGCAAAACTGTGCTGTCCATATCCCTTGGCAAGTGTGCCTGGATATTGGCTCACCGGAAAAGAGCCTCACAGCCGGTAGCGAAGTGCCCGTGTTCTGGTTTGGTGTTCACGTGAACCTGGCAGCACCCAGTCATCGCTGTACAAAGTACAGCGATTTAGCGAAGATCTGTAGAGGTAATAGAACCATGGGAATGCTTCCGTCCTGCATCGGTGAGCCCACGCATGTCGACATCGATAACGGTGTGCTCCTGTCCGCGCGTCGTGAGATTTGCTCAACATGTTTGACTTGCGCGCCACGGTCTCGGACCCGACACGTTTACTACTTCAGCGAATCGATGATCCGAAGAAGAGGGTAGGCGCTGCTTTATCCCGCTCGGGACTTGCAAGGTTGGCAAGCAACTTTTCAATTCGTTCAGCTACGTATAGATCATGCATCGATTCGAGTGGGGTCGGCAGTATGCAGACCAAACGTGTCAACCCTCCCTCATGCACGCATTGCCGACATATCCATCTCCCTGGAAGACGAAAAACAATCCAGGTGGCTCAGGAAGACCCTTATACCTGGGAGCAACCATGGAGCGAAATGCCGTTCGAAGACGAAGAGAGGTATTGTCTGGATATCACTTTAGAGGAGCTGGAAGAGAGGTTCGACAGTGGTTGTGAATTCGCAGCCTATCTTAGTACCGGTAAGCGTATTAGGAAAAAAATTGCAAATTGCAAAACGGCGACAAAAATGGCCATCTAAAACAGCGATTCGTTTATTCCTCGCACTGTATTTCGGCAACTTCTGGCCCTCTTGTAGTCTCCATACTTTCTTGCATCTAGGTTCCAAAGAGAGCTGGCGCTCTCAGCTGGCGGGGCGCGATTCGTATGTTTGTCATTCTTCGCTCTATTTCACAGACCTTGAATTTGATTTGACCTTGAACGCATTGCAAATGATCGTGAGGCTCAGCACCTGTTGTGTCGACGTACTCTTGGCCTAAGAAGGATAGCTATGATATTGTGAGCGTGCTTCGTTGGAGAGAGGATGTGAGCGAGACGCATGAGGCTTTTCTAGGTGTCATTTGGATCTATATTGAGGAGGGCCCACCACGCTTATAGCAGGAGTATGTATGGCTGCGCTAGCAACCTTCAACACAGGGACAGCAGTAAACCCTTGCCCGTAGGGACCAGAGCCGAACAAATACCTTCTCATCGCAAAAATATTCACTATCCCCTTCATGAGGTGCCAAATATCTCTTTGAAGTAATCGTCTTATTATCTATATGCTGCTTTCGCCTTGATGTTAAGATCTCCATCCTTCCCCCTCTTCGGACGAAGCTAGACTACACAGGAATTTCACCATTACCGGGTCCATGGACCTCCTCAACACGTGCACTCTCCCTCTCTTCCTCCACTAATCTGCACCAGTCTGCTCTCTCTATCTTCCTCTAGCTGATGGAGATGTCTCTCAAAACCCCAACTTTCCCAGCACACTCCAACAGATTTTTTCTAAGATTCCAACATAAGAACGATTCCGAGCTATTCAATAATTTGATTATTTCAGACGCTACCCCCCACCGACCAACTTCATCGGCCACAAGACGTTCGAAGAGTGGATGTACGTGATCGCGGATGCAAATCAGAAGCAAAGGTCCTCCTCTTCCGACTCTGCTTCCCAGAAAGTCCAGAGGACATTTACGGACATTGGATACACGAACACAGCCTATTCGGACCACGGCAAAGACTACTTGTGGTAAGACGGCGCCAACGATGGCAAGAGCAAGATACAGCTGCTTCGCCTCGAAAGGCCCAACATTCGCGAAACTCGGAAGCCCAATTCGACACTCTGCGCATTGGAGAATATGATAAGGAAAGTAGTACGCAAGGATTGGGCTCCCAAAACGGCTGGGGATTTCTACGTGTCCCGTGGCACTTCTGCACACTTAGAATATCTAGCTTGGGCGGATCGAATGTGATTTGGCCTGAGGCCGCAGACTCAGGGAAGCGGGGCATGACAACGGCATGGTCTGCTGAGTGGACAAGATGGGAGACGAAGCGGCAGGAAGGTGCCGGATGAACGGGGTATGATTGGTACTAAGTGGGCTTGGATATGTTTACCACAGTCGTTTCTGAGTGTGATGGACTAGCTGGACTGCGCAACTAATTTAAATTTTATGCTCTCTCGCTTTGCAGAGGGAATAAAGCGTTTTGGTCCTGAGGGCTTTTGGGACAACTGGCGCTGGGAGTAGAACACGGCGCGCAAGGACAGGCACATAGGTCGTATGCTTGGTCTGCTTCATCTTCGATAGTGCGTGGGAAGGGGCAGCGAATATAATAGAACATATAGCGAGTTGCTTGTAAATTCTAGGTGTGGCACAGGTTGATAGCTACAACTGGAGCGCAGGATGATCCTTGGTCAAGAATTGTTCGTAGCGCGATTCCTTTGAGTCATTATATCTGTCATGAGCCTGTCAAACATCTCAGCCTCAATCGTCTGTGGTCAAGAGGCGCGACGTCGGAGTACGGAGATTGGGGTTATCGACGTGTGGGGTTGTGGCTGGTGCGAGCTGTTTGCTTGCATGGGAAGTGGATAGCATCTGAAGACTCATCAGACAGAGGGCATATTTTCAGGCTGCGAGTTGTTCGCTCTGCAGCGAGGGAAGTGTCATGGCAGATGCGTGGGGGCTAAAATGTCCAGGGTGGAGTAGCGATGCGCATCGGCATCAACTCAAACTACACATTGGTGTATGTGGGAGCGGAACTGTGCAGTCGAAGGCAAACACCTAGAAGTGGCATCGTATGTTATGCACGAGTGTACAAGACTGTGTATCCTCGTGCGCACGTCGGGCGGTTCAAGATCTCTGGTCCACAGTGCGCAGACCCGCGGCGGACTTCGCGTGCCAAAAACGGCCCCAATGCGCACTGCAATCTTGTCATATGAGCGCGCTTGCTGTCCTCAGCGCCGCGTTCGACAGCACCTCGTTCGCGCTGAGTGCGCGCAGCTGTGCCGGCGCTCCGAAGCGTGCATGCGTGACGGAGCGCGAGGGCGGGGATCATACAGATTATATGCTGTCCGCGAGGCTGAGCGGTCGGCATCATTATGCGCAGGACCCGCGCGAAAGTCTTTGAAACTGGACTGTTTGGAAACAGAAATTTCGTAAGCTGTCGCAGGTTTAAGGTTGCTGCACTGTGCCTCGAGGTTGCGTCGGGCGTTGGGCGCGTTATGGTGCTGATACTGCGCATACGCCCCAGCGGCGCAGACCAAGCTTTAGCTTGACTTCGCCTTCCTCAGCACATCAAAATCGAATGCAGCTGCGACCTGTCTTGCTCTGCTCTTGTTGGAGCTTTGCGAGTGGGAAAATTGAGAAGCTGCATCCCTTCTGGCGTCGATGGCGCACAAGCCTCCGCGGACTCGACTTCCACTTGCAACGAGACACCGCTCGTATACTTAGCACGCGACTACGCTACGCTTCAGCAATCCGTGACGGCCTGGCGCAGATCATGCTCGATGGGGGGAATGGGTGCGGATTAGTCAATCTGGTGGTCCGGAGCGCGCAGGCAGGCAGGGGTGGCTAGGCCGTGAAGTCCGGATGGGAGATGACGGACGGTTCGGTCGCAGGCCGTTGGCTGGAGACGTTACCTGGGGATATGGTAGTGATGAGAGAGTGTTGATGGAGATTCTTGATTGGGAGTTGTGAGATTAAATGAGTTGGGCAGCGCGTACTGGTGCGCGATGTTGACGAGGGAGGTTGTAGGGGATAGTTGGCGCGCTAGATGCCTGGCGTTTCAGGTGTACGGCTATATGGCGCTTCGCCACATCCGCTGGACAACATACAGATAACTTACGGCTAGCGTCTCCAGAATACCACCTGAAAGGGCCAGTCTTGCTGACGAGCATTAATTACACCGGACACGAACCGCGGGCCTGAGCCTCCGACCGTGTCTCCACCAATTGACCTCCGATGCGACCTTGACATCTCTGCCGTCTGTCTGTTTCAACACAATCCGGCCGATTTCCCCCAGGGGTCCCAGGAACTCGCCTAGGATGCCTCTCCGAGCGTTTCTGTGTTCGTTTCACGCAGCCACCACTTACATCCGGCCTGGCTCTCAAGTCAGCCGTGCTCAATGTCCTTGAAACAGGTCACCTCTACCCTCCACACCCGCGGCATCTATCGCCTGCCCTAGACAGCTATCCGCTCCGGGGCCCCGTGCACCTTAGTGGCTCATGCGTCTTACCTGAATATCTTTAGGACAGTACGGTAATGAGGGCGGATCTCAGGATCTGCCATCTGCCCTT
Organism: Paraphaeosphaeria sporulosa; assembly: GCF_001642045.1. Classification (NCBI taxonomy): domain Eukaryota; kingdom Fungi; phylum Ascomycota; class Dothideomycetes; order Pleosporales; family Didymosphaeriaceae; genus Paraphaeosphaeria; species Paraphaeosphaeria sporulosa. The sequence goes on along the minus strand of NW_017253362.1, from coordinate 2,327,182 downwards.
GCGGGTGGACGACTAGAGTCCGTAGGCGAGACAATGCTTGAATGAACGATGGACATCAGCCACGAACGGCTCCACCACCACGTTTGGAAACAGGGTCCTTGATGGCGACTCTGGAGAGTCCGTCTAGATGGTGGGCCTCGGACGCTATATGTATAGGTGGACCACGCCCATGCTCGCCCTTCATCTCTTCAATAGAGGACATCGAGCTCTGCAGCAGCCGTTTGCTTCGCTTCTTCATTCGTTCTTTTTCTTTGCTCCATTCATTCCTTTGCTTTGCGTCTTTGACGCCGTCACTCATTTTTCAACAGCTTCGAAATCATCTTGACGATGCATTTCTCTACAATCGTTTCTACAGCGGCGTTTGCTGCCCCGGCACTAGCTGGCTACGTGCTTCAGGATGACTACATGACCGACTTTTACGGGCATTTCAACTTCTTCAACCAGGGGGATCCGACGCACGGGTTCGTCAAGTATGTGGATGAGGCGACTGCGCGGTCGTCGGGTTTGATTGATGCTTCAGGACCGCCGGTACCTGTCAAGTGGGGTGTGGACACTGTCAACAAGGACCCAGAGGGTAGGGCTAGTGTCAGGCTTGAGAGCAAGACTGCGTACAACAAGGGTCTTGTTGTTATTGACCTCGAGCACATGCCTTTTGGCTGTGGTACATGGCCCGCGTAAGTCTTCGATTGATATTGTGGTACACGGAGACTGACGAAGTGCAGCTTCTGGATGTTCGGACCGAACTGGCCGTATCAGGGTGAGATCGATATCCTCGAGGGAGTACACGAGCAGGATACCAACGCCCTCACGCTCCACACCAGCACTGGCTGCTCTGTCGGTTCCGACACAAGCCTCTTCTCCGGCTCTGTCGAGACCCAGAACTGCGACGTCAAGGCTGAAGGCCAGCCCGACAACGCCGGCTGCTCCATCAAGTCCAAGGATAACAAGTCGTACGGCGCTGGTCTCAATGATAACGGCGGCGGTGTCTACGCCACAGAGTGGACCAGCGACGCTATCAGCATCTGGTTCTTCCCGCGCGATTCTGTCCCCGAGGGCGTCACCGGCGACAACCCCGATCCCAGTACCTGGGGCACTCCCTCTGCCAAGTGGGTCAAGGACTCGTGCGACATCGACGGCATCTTCAAGGACCTGAACATTATCTTCGACACCACCTTCTGCGGTGACTGGGCCGGAAACACGTGGTCCTCCAGCTCGTGCGCCTCAAAGGCCCCAACCTGCAACGATTACGTCCGCGACAACCCGGATGCCTTCACCAACGCTTTCTGGACCGTCAACGCCCTCAAGGTCTACCAGCAAGGCGATGCTCCTGCCGCTGCCCCCGTTGAGTCGCAGACCCCAGTCGAGGTGCAGCCGTCGCCCACGGATGCTCCCGTCGAGCAGCCTTCCGCGACCGATGCGCCCATCGAGTCTGCACCTGTTTCCGAGCCTACCGGCCCCATCGACTCCTCTCCCCCAATCATCGAGCAGAGCTCCACCGCCGCTGACATTCCCCTCGCGACCGACGCTCCCGTCCAGCAGAACCCCGACGGCACACTGAACATCCCGCTTGGCCCCTGGGGCAGCAACGGCGAGGGCGGCGGCAACAATGGCGCCGAGGACACCCCAGGTGCTGAGACTGCGCCCTCGCCCGCTGCACCCATCTCTACGCCCGCCGTGGAGACATCTGCCTCCATTCTCCCGGCGCCAGGAAACGGCGGCGGCTTCAACTGGCCCGGCGCAGCGCAGGGCACTGGCGCGCCTTCATCTGGTCTCGCACCCGTCCCCTCGTTCCCAGCGGGCAACCAGACCGGATACCCTGTCCTCCCCACCGGCACGGGCAGCGGCGACATCGCCGAGGTCTGGGAGACAATCTATACGACGCAGGTAGTCACCGTGCCTGGCGTCGGACCCGCGCCGACGGACGCACCCGCCGGAGACGGCTCGGAGCCGATTGCGACAGTGCAGCAGACTGTGCTGCAGACTGTGTATGTTACCGTGAACGGGCCTGGAGCGCAGGCGAGTGCGCCGGCGGCGCGGATGGCGCGGATGGCGAGGCGCGAGAGGGAGATTCGGAAGCGGATGGTGCAGCACAACAGAGCATAGAAGGTAGCGTAGAACGGGAGAGAGTTTCGCTTCGCTGATACCCATTTATTTGTATATACTTCTCCGCGCGGCGTTTCGTGCTGCGAGCATTGGTGGAGTTTTTCTCTTTCCTTGAGCAAATGATAGACTTGCATGAGATATACATCACACTTCGACATGCCTATCCCTTCGCGAGCGATGCTGCATCCCTGATTCCCACGAGTCTCACTTCTACCTGCTCACCGCACGTCTTTAGTGCATATCCGTCCGCACCACCCCATTCATGTACATCCTCCTTGTTCATTTCAAGCCAGTTCCCTTCTCCGCCGATCTCGTTCACCAGGCCCAGCCCCAACACCCCTCTTTCCGACGACCTTGAAGCAACAAAGGCGCACCTCCATTCCGCCTGGACAATGAATGAGTCCACGGAACAATATTGCCACCCCGTTCCCAATGAACGAATCTGGGCGATGACAAAGTATCCTCGCGGCTCTCTTAATGCTGCTCAAGCAGGAAATGCGCCTGCGAACCTCGTCAATCCCGACGCCACCGCGACCACGAGAAATGGTATGCGCACAGACGCTGCCAGCCAGATCATTACATCCACATGACTGAGTACCAACGCAAGCGCAACTCACGTGCTGCAACACCTTCCAGGTCGCGCTTGAGCGACATCCACTCTGCTCGCTTCGAAAAACTTGCGCGGGAGATGATTCAACATATATCTATTTCTTCACACTTTACTCCACTCACCCTTCTCATCTCTCCGTCTATTTGGTTGAGATATTGTGCAAAGCGAGGCTGAGCCCTGCGCTCTGCATATCCATCCCTAATATCACTATATGTGCGCGTTCTGCACTCTATGCTCGTCTACCACCCACCAATCGCAAAGATACTCTTCCTAAATGGAAGCCAAATAAGTTTTACTTCGCTGGCTGGATTCTGTTATGAACCGCCCAACCCACGAGATCTAGCTCTCTTCGCTGAAAGTCAAAGTGTCGTGTGTTCGCACCAAGAAGGGTGCGTAGCCGTCGCGTATTTTCTCTTGACACTCGCACAGGGCGTGCGATGCGTCAGTCCGATGGTGCCCATGTTTTTCGCATGGCCTAGGTATGTGAATATGTGCCTTTCGTGTGGGTCATGATGGCTGATCGTATGGTGATGGAGGTGTCATACGTTGCGGAATAGGGCTCATTATGAAATGGCAGCAACGCAACGCGGACGAGGTGTGACATTGGATGATAAACTCGAGTCGCATCGTGCTACCTGAACCCTCCTACTCCTCGTTGCTACCTCGAAGCGGCGTCTATGGATTGACCAACATAGACATGTTCTTGAACAGAAGCCCTGCTCGTCGCTAGTGTCGATATCGAGGCTATCGTATGTAAAATGGGCTGTTGTGGGAGAAGACCTGGAGCGCCAAGCGTCAGCAGCCATCAGCAAGCACTGAGTAATCCCGCACAAGTGTAGTACGAAGCGCACTTACAAAGCCATTTCCGGAGTCAAAAAGCCCACTGCTTCCTTCAACTGGAGAACCCATGAATCCTCCAGGTGAAACCATCGTCTCGACGTTGGGACTCGTCAATGTAGACCAGTCAATGTTCTGCCAGTCTGTAAAGTCTGGCGAATTAACCTTGCCTTGCAGCGGCCCAGCTGTGCCGGCGTCAAAGTCGAACGAGGGCTCGAGCCTACCGTCCCAACTCATGTATAAGCAAAGGCTTGAATCGGTAGGAAATTTCGGTCCTCTAACCTGAGATTAATGACATGCTCCCACAGGTATCCCACAGCGTTGTCGAGCTTGAAGCTTACCCAACCGCAAAGCCGTAAGCGATCGAGTAGCGCTTCTGCGCTTGGGATTTCAAACTCGGCGCACGCCAAAGATACCTGATACGCGAACCACGGATGTCGCACTGAACCCTCTGCTGATATGGCACCGATGGCTAAGATCCAGAGGAGGAGGTCAGGGCACACCCGCCAATCGGTGCAGCTTGTGGCGCTGAGCGCCTTTTCGAGCCGGTCGCTCGCTTGGAAGTGAAGCATGTGGACGTGGTTGCGGCCTTTGAAAGCCTCGGTCACTCGTATAGTAAAGATCAAGAGCGCTACACACAGGGCATCCTCGCGTGGACAGACCATGTGTTCCCTATCGCGCAGCCACTTTAGCAGCATACACTCTAGAACGCAGGAGAAATTCTGCATATCTAGCGGATCAAGTGGACTATTTGTTTCACTGAACCAAGCGTTAAGGTCAGCAATCAAGATCAAAGCAGACTCGACAAGGGTAGTGAGGGACTCCTGAATGTGTAAAACTGCACAGCAGTCTAGCAAGTGTCGACATATCTGCGGCTGGTAGCCAGGAGGGTGGCGCGGATTGCATGCTGCGAGAAGGAGGTCGCTCGTAGAGAGGTAGGGCGTATCGAAGGATGCGACCGCGTGTGCCGTCGCATGCCTAGGCTCAGTAAGCAGATGCTAAGCGTGTTTGGACTGGCTTGTACAGATGCAAACAGGGAAGCATGTCATTCTCGCGCCCGACGACACCAATAGTGCGTAGCGGCTTGCGGTCCATTGGGTGCCGATGATTTATTGCACCGCTGAAAATGCTATCCCTCGTACACCGCACCAGAGTCAGACCACATACCATAGTATAAAGGCTTGCAGGATACGATTTGAATCCATCGCCATCAGACCCCCTCGCAACTCCACCATCTTAAGGAGACCACGGAGATGTATTGCGCGCTGATCAGGGTTGTCGCCGTCTGGCCTGAGGTACCCAAAGTATGGAGAGGCGAGGGTTTCTTCGACACTGAGCAGGTTGAACACGGCACCAATATTTGCGTCCGAGATTCCCGCGGCCATATCCGGGTTGGCTAGAGCACTGTTTACAGATGCTATCGCATGTGCTCTGTGATACAAGGCGGTATCAAGAGGCCCTCGTCCGAACACATGTCGATGTAGCGCAATCGTGCTAAGCAAGCTATGCATGAAACCTTGATTGCTGATAGCTGTGCCAAACCAGTGCGACCTCATCAGATGGGAGGTATTCCGAATGTCGACCGCGATTATTCCTGGAGCCATCTCGGTGGCGACTAGAAGGCGACATTAGCACATGCCATAAAATTGGATCAGCTCGACTGTGCGCTGAGAGCTGACTTGGCGAGTGCAGAAAATCAGATGATGAACCATGCAGAGAAGATTCGCCACAACACTTCTTCATGACCCCACTGTGGAACGCAACTGGTAAGGGGTCGTCGGATCTACACGACGGTAACAACATGAAATGGAACTCACAGTAGTCTAGTAATACCGATACATCTCCATTCATTTCCACTGACATTGTTCCGAATGGATCAAAGAGGCTATTGTCAGGCTCTTCGTTTGGCGCCGGCGGTTGGAAGAGCATGCATCTTGGACAAAGGTGTTTTCCAGGCCGACAGAGGAAAATCTGGCACTCAGAACACAGTTCTTGCTTGACTACCAGAAGGTTACTCGAATCCACCAGTGGGAAGTATTCCGTTCCAGGAAAGACGATAGGTGGGCTTGGGGTTGAAGTTATCGGGGTGGTTGACAGGTCGGGCGTACCAATCGTTGTAGGACTTGTATTCTCAGGACTTTTTCTCTGCTTTGCTGCGTGTTTACTTGTTGACCATGGGCGCTCCCTTCGAGCTTTTTGCATAACAAAAGAGCGAGCGTTGCGGCGCCCTTGTTTGGAGCTCTTTGCTTTTGCTGCGTCAACGAAGAGAAACTCCTGCTGAACGGTAGCAGCGGGCGGAGAACCCCGCTGCGCCGTGGCGGGCTCCCGCTGGCTCGCCATGAAGTCTACCCCACGTAGACCTGGCGGGCCGGGACGTTGCTGCCCTGCTGTTCCCAGTTTCCAAGCTGGCGGTAGGTGGTGGTGCTTAGAAGCACAGAACCATCATTTTGTTGCGACTAGTGGCTGTGCGAAAATCTTGTGATCCGAACGTTACGGGAACCATCTTCTGTTTCTAACAATACTGGGGTCGCCGCTGTTCGTAGGCTGGAGCGGCGAGTGCTCGAATGCCGCCGAAGGCAACTGGAGGGGTCCGCGATGCCAAAACTATCAAAGACCCGATTAGTATTAGGCCGCGGCAGGGCAGCGCTGGGTTGCTGTAGCCGATGTTAGTCCTTGGCCCTGATTATATACGCGGTTGTAGATGCCTTTATGCCAACTGACAGTGTATTTTTCCTTTCAGCGATGATGAAGGGTGTTCAGTAAGATGGCTGTGAGGGCCGCTGATGTATATGTACAGGTGCAGGAGCCATGCACAGTGTTTCTATTACTTTAGTCGCAAAAATAGAAGCGTTCCTGGACTATTGATGCAGGTCACTGGAGAAGATACCAGGGCAGGGTCCGGGGTCCTGACTGATGGGCTATCTTGATTCACAGAGGAGAGACGATCTGACCAGACGTTATGCTGGGGTGAGCCGAGTTGGTGAGCACGGGGCCTAGCTGAAGCGTGTTCGGAAATGCCGACCAACAAGGCTGCGATGGCTTCCGTATGTGCTACTGTGTATAAGGACTGGGCGCTGGACGCCGAACAGATCGATGCAGCGGTGCTCAAGAATAGACACAATGACGGCAGATACCATATGTCGACTTTAGACTTGCAAATGTCCTTTCGCCCTGGTTTCCCGTGTCGTCGAGTTCATGTTTCTAAAGATACCTGTTAGCAATGCGTTCGCGGGCCAGCGGCAGGCCCAAACAGCGCTCTGGCTACGCCAAGCGACCCCGGACGGATGTGCGAATGACGGGATACGTTTCACGGCGGTTCGCGCAAAACACCACCACGCAGCAAGCGTGTTCGACGATCACCCAGCAAAGACAATGCCACAGTGCACGGAGGAGCAACGGGTGAGGTGAGGAAAAGAGGGTCCGCCCCGAACTAGCTTCGACGACATCGCGCGACCGCTCGCGGCTTCCTGGGGAGTCGCCCACAACAATGGACACGGCGGCGAGCAATCAGGTTGCGCGGGCTGGTGCTGGTAGGCCACGCCTCTTCCGCGACAGTGTGGCATGACTGAATTCCGTCTCAGGCCCGCAGTGGGTAGACATCCCTACGCATCTGTTGCGCGCCGAACTGCTTCGCAGGCAAGAGCAAGAACGCCCTGAGTGCGGCACGAAGGGCAACCGCGGCTACTACAACACGCCGCTCCATGTCTTCGCTCTCGTGCTGATCCTCACTGTGAGCACTGCCGGTATGCTCCCCTTTCAACGCGAGCTACAAGGCCATACTAAACATGCCCAGCGTGCTCCTTCCCTATCGTCGCCAAGCGCTTCCCTCGATTCCCCGTACCTCACCACTTCCTCTTCATCTCGAGACACTTCGGGACCGGCGTATTGATCGCCACCGCGTTCGTGCACCTGCTACCCACGGCCTTCATCTCCCTGACCGATCCATGCCTTCCGCCGTTCTGGAACAAGGGCTACGAAGCCATGCCTGGCCTCATCGCCATGGTATCAGTCTTCGTGGTGGTGGGCATCGAGATGTTCTTTGCCTCAAAGGGTGCCGGGCACAGCCATGGTATGGATTTCGAGGCTCTTGGTGCAGATGACCACGAGGGGCACTCGCGGCCCGGCCACAAAAGGGCCAGCAGTTACAGCAGGTTTCGAGCCAACGGGCACCATCATCCGCCAGATATCGTGTTGCATGATATAGCTGGGTCATCGGACAACCTCGTTGCAGGACGATCACCTTCTTTCGTTTCCTCGCCGATGACACCTCAGCCTGGTACGCGGACGGCAGACTCGGGGCGAAATTACAAAGACGGGGACGAGGAGGACTCTGATCTCGATATAGATCCAGATGAGCTGGGGCCGCGTGGTTCGAACGACTCCGAAGATGAGTCACGATTGCTCTCGCAGCCGTCTGCGCATAAGCATATCCATCTTTCGACCTCTCCGTACGCTGAGCATATGCCGGATATGACGGAAGCACAGCGCAAGAAGCAGCTTCTCCAGTGTCTTCTATTGGAAGCTGGCATCTTGTTTCACAGCGTCTTCATAGGCATGGCCCTTTCGGTCGCAACCGGCACATCCTTCATCGTGCTACTAGTGGCTATAACGTTCCATCAGACCTTTGAGGGCTTCGCGCTTGGGTCGCGAATCAGTGCTGTTGCTTTCCCTGCTGGTTCGGTCAAGCCTTGGCTGATGGCGTTGGCATACGGCACAACGACTCCAATCGGACAGGCGATCGGTCTCGGTATCCACACGCTCTACGACCCTGCTAGTCAGACCGGCCTGCTCATGGTCGGCTTCATGAACGCCATCTCCAGCGGATTGCTGTTGTTTGCGGGTCTGGTTGAGCTTCTCGCAGAAGATTTCTTGAGCGACGAGAGCTATATAAGCCTGCAAGGTAAGAGACGCCTGCAGGCATGTGGAAGTGTTGTCGGTGGAGCAGCACTCATGGCACTTGTTGGCGCATGGGCATAGATATACTTGTACATACTGATTCGCATTCAAGCTGCCTTAGGATATTCTGCATACTACAAGACAATTCATCATTCGGTCTACCTACAGGATGTCTCATCCAAGCGCGTCCACATATAACGTATCGTTGAGGTCCGTTACACGGCTCATGTCCAGGAGGAGGGCCGCGTCCTGCTCGAACGTCGTCGAAGTCTTCGCCATAGCAGCATCTGATACCAAGCTGCCGTCCGTCCACTTTAGTAGTGTATCATCGAGCCGGAATCCTTCTCCCAGATAGTCAGGCGCGAACGTATCCCAACCACACATGGAAGCATTCACATCGAATGGCTCGCCGAACCCCTCCATCGGGGCCATCGCCGGGTCCATTTCCATCGCGTCCCCAGCAATCCCCGCATTCCCCCCAAAGTCCACCAACTCATTGAAGTTGAACGCATCCAAATTAGACCCGTCCATTTCCGGCGGACTGTCCAGCACCAAGCTCGGCGTCCTCGTCTCACTTGTTCCCTCCCTCTGCCCTTCTCCGTCCACCCCACCCATCTTCCCCCTCGCCCACTCCCGCGGCGTAACCCCCATCCTCTCCTTGAATATCTTATGAAAATACCTCGGCGTCAATCCCACCCTCTTCGCCAGCTCCTGCAACCTCAATCCCTCCCTCCCCTCCTCCCCCCTCTTCACCCCCTCCTCAATCAACCTACACGCCCGCGCGACGGCTTTTTCCTGTGGATCTTCGGTGATGGCGGTGTCGGGTTTGCAACGCTTGCAAGGGCGGAAACCCGTGGCGGAGGCTTCGGCGGGGGTGGAGCAGAAGCCGACGTTTGCGCGGCGGGCGAGGCGCGCGGGACAGGTCGGCCGGCAGTAGATGCGTGTGGATTTTACGGTGTAGACGAAGGCGGTGGCGGAGGCGGGGTCGCGGGTGGAGAGGGCGCGCCAGCGGGAGGCGTCGGTTGTGTAGGACATTGTGGGTGTGAGGGTGAAAGATGTATGCGGTGTTGCTCTCGCTGCTGTATAGGGAGTGCTTCTCTACGATGCTAGGTAGCGCCTTTGGCGGGAACCGTGTTATCAAGAGAACGGTGGAGAATAGCAGAAGTTTGTGAAATTGGTATGAGTCTACATTTGGGGGATGTGAGGTTTATCTATCGAGTTATAGTTGAGGGTGCTGAGGCGCTGGGTGCGGAGATGCTGCACGCTGATTGGTCACTTTGTGAGCATCTTACAGCATCCTCCGATGACGTTTGTGGGGATGACTCCGAAGTGGTTGCTTGCAACTAGATACCCACAAAATTTCGCAGGACTCGCGAGCACGGTAGACATTCGCACACAAGGTATACAATTGCGGTCCAGCGTAACCATGGACTAGCAAAAGATTCCACCAGAATGAGGAATTGGTACATCAGAAGACCACATCATACACCAGTCAGCGCATAGATTCGCGACCAACGGGAGAGCACTCCAATACACAACTTTTCACGGCGTTAAATAATAAGGTTAATTTGCATCTGCAGATAGCGTACGAATATGTCACCTGATACCGCGACCAGGTCGCGTCGTCGTGGCTTCCCTGAGACGCGCCGACTCTCAACGAAGTAGGTGCGCACGAGGCAGGCGGGACTAAGCTGCTAAGATGGCTCGTCTAACGCCTCTCATTATTATGGGATACCATGTTCTCTCAGCCTCTCTTCATTCCGGGCAGAATGGCTGATCCCGCGCCTCCACCGAGTATTGCCGCGCTACCTCCCACGACAGTGAGACAGCTTGGCTCATCGAACGTTCTCTGCAATCCCAGCTCGGTAGTGAAAGAACTGATCGACAATGCTCTCGATGCCCGTGCAAATGCCATCTTCGTGGACATCTCCGCGAATACTCTCGACTCCATCCAGGTGAAGGACACCGGGCATGGCATCTCAGCGGAAGATCGACCGCTGTTGTGTCGCAGATTTTGCACTAGCAAGATCCGCGACTTTCGTGACCTCGATGAGATTGGTGGAAAGTGGCTCGGCTTTCGAGGCGAGGCGCTCGCGAGCATGGCTGAGTTGAGTGGTTCACTGGAGGTCACTGCTCGGATTGAGGGCGAGTCGGCGGCCGCGAGATTGAAGTATGGAAGGGATGGAGAGCTGAAGTCGTAAGTAATAAAATCTTTGGAAGTTGCGGTGGTCTAATTGGAGCCTCAATAGTACCGAGCCTGCATCTGCACCAGTCGGGACGACAGTGAAGGTTTCCGACTTTTTACGGACTCTGCCTGTGCGGAGAGAAACGGCGCTTAAGGAATCTGCAAAGATACTTGCGAGGATCAAGCGTCTCATGCAGTCCTACGCTATCGCACGACCATCCGTTCGCTTCAGTCTACGCATACTAAAGGCGAAGTCGGGCAAAGGCAACTTCATGTACGCTCCGAAAAATGATGGAAACATTGAGGACGCCGTGCTGAAAGTCATCGACAAGGAGTGTGCCCTGCAATGCGACTGGACCGCCATGGAATCCGATGGCTACGAGATTCACGCCTTCTTGCCCAAGCCCGACGCCCTTGGGTCAAAGGTTGCCAATGTAGGTGTCTTCCTGTCTGTGGATAGCAGACCTGTTTCGACCAACCGAGGCACTCCGAAGAAGATCGCTTCTGTTTTCAGAGAGAGACTGCGCAAGGGCAACTCCAGTTGCCATTCTGTCAAGGACCCTTTCCTCTGTATCAACATCATTTGTCCGCCCGGAAGCTATGATGCGAACATCGAGCCTGCCAAGGATGATGTTCTCTTCGAGAGAGAGGACGTCGTTGTCAGTGCTGTGACCAAACTTTTCACAGCATTCTACCCTGAAGCTGTCATTGCCAGCAATGTGAGTGATGAGCTTGGACCGTCGGTTTCCGAGCCTCCAACGTCCTATGGCAATATCGGGGGACCAGTGAATCGTCCCAATACTGCCTTCTCGCTTCTCGAAGAAGCTATGATGGTTCAACCGAAGCGTCCAGAGACTGCATTTTCTATACTGGAAGAAGCGGTCCGAATCGAGCATGACGACCATTCTGCCAACCGCAATTCCCCATCGCGTTGGCGATCAAACATGTATGATATCGATGAAGATGATCTAGAGCTTCCAGACTTTGAGAACCAGCCTCGTATGTTTGATGAGGAGGAAGAGGGACGTGGAGCGACGAGCTTCTCCAATCCCTGGACTATCGCTCGGATGAATGCATCTCCCAAACAGAAGCAGCCTCCTCGCAACGCCCAGCTTATGACACCAGCTAAGGGTCATGGCGATGTGGCTATGGGTTCGACCTCCCCTTTGCCGGCACCCAACAGTCAGCGGAGACGACCACTGGAGCCCCTTACGCCTGAGACCTCGAGCGCCAATATTACTCGGGTTTTGCGAGACCAGGCAGTTCAGCAGAGTATTAAGCGAAGTTCACAGATCCAGGAACAACCATATCAGGTACTTTATCTGGGCTTTTGTAGTGTATGTGAAATACTGACAAGAATCTTCAGCAGTTGATCGACCAGGTGAATGTACGAAATGGAAGTGGCTTAGCATCCCCAGGCACTAGATTGACTCTTCCTATCGCGACGAATTTCTCCTCATCGCCCTCTCCACGTCATAGCGGAAGGAAGCAGCAGCCTAGTGGTGACCAGCAGTCGCTACATGCATTCGAAGGGCGTCCCGACGGAAATGACTGGTTTGGGAGGCCCATGCGTGGACAAGCTCCTCTAAAGTCATCTCGACCTCGGCGAGCAAGCTGCGCTCAAGGGTTAGGCTATCCGATCGCTGACGTCGTCAATAATACTGATATCCGGCAATTTCTTGAACGAGATAGGCCTTCCCTGGAACGAAACAGCTCCTTCGAGCCGACACCTAGTCCATTATCGTTCGCGCCCACCAACCAGCCCTTCAGGAAACCTAGGGTCTCGAAAGTGGAGCAGAACGTGCAGCAGAGGCGTTCGGGTGATTATGGAGCGTTCTCTCGAGCTTCGTCCGCCGGGCACACGCAACGTCCACAACGCGGTAGGAACCAGCTTTCACGCAACTTAGATGGTTTGGAACCGCTTGACCTCGTGGAGCAACTCCGTGACTACGCCGAGCATGAAACTCCCACACAGTTCCAGGAGTCGAACACTATCCTGTCCCCAGATCACGCGACTATCCGCCGTGGGGAATCAGCAAAGACCCCTCGTGCACCTACCGCTCGCCCAAAAACAACTGATCACGAAATGGCCGCTATGTTCGCAGCGTACAGCGACGCCCCAGATCATGCTACTGGCAATATTCGTCCCACAGGGGTGAAGCGTCCCCAACCTGCTTCGTGTATGACGCCAAATCGCCACCGCACAACCGACGGCCTGCAACGCACCAAGTCCTCACGCCTCCCGCTTGAACGTGTTCCGCATGGCTACCGGATCCATAACGTTGTGCTCCACTTGCCGCTGCCTGTTGCAGGCATCAAGGTGGCTATGCTGAAGCTCGATATGTGGGGCAATAGCGTCGCATGGGGGTATCCTGTTGATGCATCTGCGTACGATGAGAGGGGAATGAGATTTACGGATGATTTGCTGAGGGCGTGGGTGCTGCGGATCGATGGCATGCTGGAAGGGTTTGATACAGGCGTGGATAGGGAGGGTGTGCTTGGGACGTTGGAGATTGGTATCAGGGCCGCGTTGAGTAAGAGGGAAGATGGTGATGAGGGATGGGACTGGATGGGAGAGGTTAATGTGAGGATGGAAAAGGACCTGGACTGCGCAATTCGAGATATTGTCGCTGAGCCCTCACAGCTTGCTCCTGTGGCTGGAACCGAGCCGAAGATCAACCTTCCCGTATGTCCTACCCGCGCCACCGGTGAAGACGAGTTCGGCGAGGACCTTGGTGACGAGACATTCATGGACATCTAAGCATCGTGCATGCATCTAGGGAATACCATGCACGTGGCCGGTGTCTCGGAATGTACGATTATGAAGCGTAGCGCATGTCAACGAACATATCATATGTCGTCCTCGAGCTGCATCTCTTCAAGAAATTTCACTTGCTGTAATAGTCAAACACCTAGATGACGATCACTCCGACGATATCGACGAACCCGACGACATGACAAACCAGTACCGCACGCGAAACTCGCTGACTCTAAGCCGCACGCGTTACCTTCCTCGAAACACTGGAGGACGAACGGTATATCTACTCTGACTTCCCTTCAACTTGCATCTCCCCAGCCCACTTAACCCTCCTTTCCCCTTGCCCTTCCCTCTGCTTCACTCATACAAACAGAATATACCAACTTCTTGCCCTGTACCGTTGCTACATCACAACCGTCCCAGAAGATCCATCATGAGCCAACAAAACTGCACAAACGCGCGTTACCGGACGGGTGATATCTCACACCTTGTACAAGCGTCACAACAGACCACACAACGGCGACCCTTCCTCCCGCCGACTTCCAAAAACGTCCACAGAGCGGAAACACGGCGTCCCAAATCTGGAAGACACTGCAGATCGAGGATCTTCCGAAAACTCGCGGAAACTCTGCTCGATTTCTCCGAAAGATCTCGTTGTACACACCAGTAAGCCGTCATCTAGTCTCTCCAAGTATGCAAAGCTCCTTCTCAGCAGCACAGCAGGTACCCATCAAACCCATGTGTCTCTATAAAATGTCAGGACTCACTATCAGATAACACATCCACAACTGTATCACACCACGAGAGCCTCCAGGCTAAGGTGTGCTAGAGTCGGCTTAATTTCTTCCAGCTATTGTGCAGTATGACGCTTCGCTGCCCAAATAAGCCAAGTAGTTACTTCTCAACCTCCTCCTGCTCCTCCGTACTCCCCACCTTCTTCAGCCTCTCGCCCACCACATCACCCTCTACCTCCTTCCTCCCCTCCTTAGCTTCTATCCCCCTACACCTTTCAACCAAATCCCGCACGTGCTCATCCCTCGCGCCCTCTCCCAGCCCTCGCAGTGCCTCCTCCAGCTGAAACAAATACTCTCTATTCTCCCCGCTCGGCCCGCGGCTCTTGAGTATGTGGGCTGCGAGTTCGTCCGGGTCTTGGGGCCCGAGGAATTGGGGGTTCGAGGGGAGACCGATGTACACAAGCGTTTGTATCGGCGTGCTGGGCGCGGAAGAAGGGATGAAGGGCGTGAATTGGATAGAGTAGCCGTTGATCTCGCGGATGTCGAGGTATTCGCGGACTTCAGCGACTTTCTCCCGCGGGATGTGGTAGGCGGCGCCCCAGACGCGCTCGGTGGGCTCGTGCTATCGCCCACCCACAAAATCAGCTTCCCCGTACCATTTACGTGGGAGGGAGAGAAGGAGGGAGGACGTACGTGATCCGTCAGTGTTTCCCAGTGTGCGCGGTCGATTAGGGTCACCACGCGGCCTGGTGCTTCTGGTGTGCCGCGGTGATCCTCACTGCCCGTCCGACCTGGTCAGTCCCATCTTCCCTTAGCCTCTGAGAGCGAGAGCATACCTTGCCTAGGCACTCCTTAGCACTCGTCCCTCACACTTTACTCTTTTCACACATGTGGTTCTTCAATCATACCTGCCAAAACCGCCGCACATACCCCTCAATGTACCCGGGTACGCGTTTATCTGCGTCCCGTCAATATCCTCTCTGCGTTTTCAGAGGTTGGTGTGATGTGTACCGAAGTGCGGCGGGGGTTTCCAAATCAGACTCCCGTAGCCGAAGAGCCAGAAGTCGTCGTTTTGGCCGAAGGTGGCGAGACCCGGGGCATGGTTTTCGGTTGCCATGATTGGCGATACTGAGAGAGAAGTTGCGAGAGAGGGAGTTGTTTACGAATGTGGTCGTGGGGGGGTTAGCTCGAGATGGCGCTGGCGGGGCAAGCAGGAAGTCGAGCAATCATGGCGCAGGAACGCCGCGGACGTGATGGCGAGCGATGGCGCGAGAGCGTAGCACAACGATCCGAGACTCAGAATAAGTTTCAAGGGACTACCGAGTGCAGCAAATTGTGTCATGCCATGCAGATGAATTTGCACGTACATTGCCAGTCTACAACCAGTCTACGTGTACAGTTATAGTTACAGGATATAGATCTACACCCCGCCCGCCGCCCTACTCATGAAGAACCCCTTCAACGGGCCCATCGCATTCACAGCCCGCAACCCCAAGCTCCGCAGTCCCACAACCGGCCCCGACTCGACGCTGTACAGCCGATGCAGCTTATCGCACACGCCCAGCATGGCGTTGTTCTCCGCATACCTTGCTTCGTTGTAACTCTCCAGCGCAAGCGTGCTGCCGATGTCCTGCCCCGACTGCACCGCATGCGAGATAGTCCGCACCAGCGCGGCCGCGTCACCCTGGCCCTGGTTGAGCCCCTGGCCGGCGAGCGGGTGTATCGTGTGCGCGGCGTCGCCGACGAGAGCGACGCGCTCGCCCGTATACGTGTCGGCGTGGCGCATGCGGAGCGGAAAGGAGGCGACGCTGCCTCCCTGGACGTCAGTGACGCGGACGGGAAGGCCGCGCTCGTTGGTGGGGGTGTGCTTCTCGCGCCAGGCAATTTCCTCGGCTTGGCCTGAGGGCAGGGTATGCAGGTACTCTAGGTCGGTGGGGGAGAGGCGGAAGCCGGCGTTCACCATGGCGGTGAAGTCGGCGGGGGAGAGGGACTTGAGCTTCGCGGCGCGCTCGGGGGTGGTGCTCCAGACGAGGGTGGCGAAGTTGCCGGGCATAGGGAGCATGGCGATGGGGCCACTGGGGAGGAAGCGCTGGTACGCGATCTTGTGGTCTGGGCCGCCCCAGCCCGGGGAGGAGAGGTTGAGCGTTGCGACGACGCCGTGTCTGCTGTAGTCGAAGCCGCGCGAGGGGATGCCGGCGAAGGTACGCACCGGGCTGTTCGCACCGTCTGCGCCCACGAGCAGTCTGGCTGCCAGTGATTTCCCGTTGGAGAGCGAGAGGACAGGCCATGACGACAGGTCGAGCTGCTCTGTGTCTGTCCCAAGCTCGATTGCGTCTACTTTCGTAGAGGCGAAGATGTCCACGCCGCCCAGCTCTTCCAATCGTCCCAAAAGAGCAGAAACTGTATTGACGTTCTCAATCATGTATGCAATGGTCGTGGGCTGGGTCGGTGTGCGAGGGCCGAGGGACCGCGCCGTGTCCCAGTCGAAGGATATGCGGGCATCAGAGACGCCGTCCCAGACCTGCATCTCCTGGTAAGGCTGGATGCGCGCGGCATTCGCGTGTCGCCATGCGCCAATTTCTTCTGGAATTAGCAATTGCGCGCAGTGCGGATATTCGATGCTTGCCTTGAAGGTTCCTCATAGACGCCGGTGTCAGGGAGCTGCACCTGTTGGAGAAGCTGTCCAGACTCGCATCTTTGGGCAAGCGGTTCTTCTGTAAATCTTGCCCCTCGATGAGCGCAACTTTGAGCCCGTTTGTGATGGGCGAGGCCTTCAGACCAGCCAGCAGGCTGAGCCCGGCTGGTCCACCACCAACACATACTACATCGTATATGTCGGGCGCGCTGGCAGAGGTTGATGCGAGTCTCCGCTGCAGCCGTATTCCATAGCGCACGGCGGGTGTGGGGCAGGCGGCCCGGTGCGCTCTGCAGGGAATCCGAGGAGGCATCACGTGCCTGGCTAGACGGTTTGCATGGGGGAGAATGCAATTGGCGTCGTGCTGAAAGGGCAACGTTGGGCGTGGCTATTCGACGTTCCGCCCAATGTCTGCACGTTTGCGACCATCATGATGGCATGACGAGCTTAAACCACGCTAGTGTCTTTTCAGGTAGCTTCGGACCCAAGCTCCTTCACGTGTTTGTCCTCCATCCGCGTCCATCGTGCACTCCACCGCCATGCCCCACGCGGTCAACGGCTTCGGCTCGCCGCTACGGCAATGTTACATTATGCAGGCACAGTCTATAGCAATCGACCTAAAACACGCCAGGCTATCGTCGAGGTCACCATTCACAGAGTTAGCTAATCACCAGACCGCCGCTCAACAACTACCATGCAACGCTACCTTCGCACCATGGCCGTGGGAGTCCGAATTGCAATGCTATACATCTCACTCGCTCCCACTCCCTTGTCGCAGTGTCCACTCGAGCCGTTATTCCCATCGCAACAGCCTTTATTGGGAGATATCTGCTCAACCAATTCGTCATGAGGCAGCGCAGCTCAGAAGCCCAAGAATGTGGCCCAGCATCTCCCCTCGGTGTCGCATGAGTCCCCAGTCCCTTTGCAGCCTCGTTTCGAGCTCGTGAACGGTGAACCCCTTTGACCTCATTCCGATCGTTTTTATCTACATTCCTCCTTCCATCTCTGCCTCTCTGACGTCTATACTCGACTCATACATCTCATCACATATTCTCCTTCCTCCCACCATGGCAACCCCTCCGCACCTTGCTTCTGTCATCAGGAGCGGCCGCGAAGCACAATCACGCCGCAAGAGCGCGGCAGTCCCACCAGACCAAGTCGCGCCGGACGAATATCCGACATTCACGCGGCCTATCAGTCCGGAATTAGATGAATCCAAGCGCTACACGCACGATCCCCCAAAGAGGAAACGCACGAATCCGTGGACGTTCCACCGCGACTCAAATTCCTCGGAAAGTGGAGACGACTGCGACCGACCACTGACGAGGAGGCTCTCCAGGAAGGCCTCCAATGTCTTCCACATCTTCACGCCGCAGCGGACCCGTAGCAATTCATCTGCTGCCCCACCACAGCACCTCTCAGAAACACCCGAGGACCAAGAGCGGGAGGAACATGTGCAACCCGCTGCAAAGAGACGCCACGTGACTGCGGAACGGCGGAAGTCCTCTCTCAAACACCTTATGGAGTTTATCTGGGGCAAGCGGAAAGACTCTGCAACTTCCGAGAATCCACACCTCCCGGCGCCCCCTCTGGATGAGGACGATCACGCCACTGGCCTGCGGCAGCGCTTTCCCCTTAAGCACTCGCAGTCCCTCTTCACCTCGGATCCTGACGACATTATCTACATGAGCGGCGCCCTACCTGCCAGTACGCCAAACAGGTCTCCCCTGGGCGACTTGGGCGGCTTCAGCCTAGATTTCCTCGTCAACCCCAATATCACAGAGCGCAAGCCCCGCAAGGCCTCAGCCGCGGCAATAAGCATCAACTCCGACGAACCCTCCATATTCCAGAGCTTTGGGAACAGCATCATAGGCTACAGTCCCCCGCCGACCCCAAAGAACAAACGCTCAGTCCACGATCCCAACACCGAGATGTCCAGCTTCCATGAGTGCCACAACTCCCTCAGGCGCCCCGGGACTGGGCCTCCCTCCAGTGGGAGCGGAAAGTACACCGACATTGCCGTTGCCGGCACCTCAACCCGACACGCCGTCGCGCCTTGGGAACAATCAGAGGCCGCATCTCCATCCACCTCCATCATCGGCGTCCTGCCCTCCCTCTCCTCGGTAGAAAGTACGTCCCACGTCTCGCTCCCGACCTTCGCGCTGCCGCCCCCGACAGCGAATTCAAGCACCGTAGCACTGCACACGCCATCCCGCTCGCATTCACCCACGCAGGCTCCGTGGTGGGCTATGTTGATGGACGTGTGTCCGGCGAGTCGCAGTATCGATCCGGCGGAGGTTAATAGTGAAAGGCCGGAGCTGTGGGCACCGCCGAGTCCTGGTCTTGCACCACTGATGCAGATGCCGGGATCGTTCATCCCTTCGCCGCCAACCTCGACTCACCATCTCAAAGTCGCGGACGTCGATACGCGGCCGTCCACAGCCGCAGACTCCCTCGACGAACGGGAACTACGGTTGAGGCGCTCGGGGAGTCTGCGGCGCGAAGCGAGCGCGTTAGAGGGCATGGAGGGGATGGAGGGGTTTGGATATGTGGGGACGGCGATGAGATGGGGCGATGGGGAGGGAAAGTGGGGGCTGGAGGGGGAGATGAAGAGGGAAAGGGATATAGGTAGGTAGGGAGGGAGGGGAACCGACACAGACGGGTGGCTGTGGCGTATAGAACACACTTTCTTCGTTCTTGAAAACTTTATGGCACCTCTTGATCTATGTCATCTGCTACCGCTTGCGTGCTACTCTTCTTACCATGAGGAACTCTGTGAGTATCCTCATGGCAGCTATCTTTGTTCGAGTCTACTTTGTGAACTACGTATCGCCTCAACCTAAGCATATGAACAGCGAGCTGGAAAGAATCTGATATTTGCAACCTATCGCGTCTTGCAATATCCGCGCACCCACCAAATCGGTACCCATACATGACCACTGACGTGCCTTGCATGCAGGCAAACGGCTGGGGTAGCGCCTGTCGATCCCACAACGGAAACATCCATTGCTGTGATTGGGGTCTTTCTACCCTGTCACCGGCTCTACACGCCACGGTGGTGCCGCGCGTTTCCTTCCCGTGCTCCTCTGACGGTAGCTTTGCGGACCGAGCCAGCAAATAATCGAGCTTTCCATCCGTATAGCTTGATCCTTGGTGGAACCACTCATGCTCTGCCACGTTCCCGGCCGCCTGCCCCAACATGCCGTGTCTCCGACGTCGCTAAGCGCGTCGCTTGCATCACGACCCGTTCATGCATGCGACGTGTCAGTTGCCGCCGTGCCTCTACATACGCGGATCGTATGATGCTAGCTTGATACGATCGGCAATCAACCCCAAATATGTACTATCGATTTCGAGTGCAGGTAGACAGCTCAAGTCATGGTACGACAGGTCCACAAGATTGCACTCAGGTTCTCCAAGCCAGATAAAATGAGTGGCTCGGCGAGTCGTAGATACTGCATGATTTAGGCAACAGCCCTTGCTGGTGAATACGCGCTGGCTTGTCGCTAACATGATGATCTTGTCGATTCCCCTCTCAATTAGATCGGTAATTCCTTCGATGACAATGCATGAACTCTTAATCTTAACCATTGGCTCATGTGTCGTTGACAAAATGGCATACCTGGGAATGCCTCCAAGATGTCGGAGCCGGACAGACAGACGAAGGACGTGAAAAAGCCTTATACCAAGGTAATTGCATGCGCCGAGATAGACTCGGCCCGAAGCTCGCTGTTACAAGACAGCCTCACGAGCGTCTATCCGTTACACGACTTTGCTGCCTACCTATCGGGTCACCCCACGGCCGGATGCTGTACGCACATGATGATCTTCGACTCCCACATTGCGGTTTCACCGGTAAAGCTCCGCCAGAAGACTCACAGCCTTGTATGTCGACATTCTGATAGGGTCGTGCTCCTATGCAAGGCAAATGGCCATAGACGCAGAGAACCATTGTGGCAGTCTGAAGCCAATGAGCTATTTACTCACCACACCATCTGGTCACGAAGATGGATACAACCTATACCTTTACGAAACGTCTCAACAACATCATGCAGCGTCTATCGGACTGCCAGCGATGACGGCTTCTTCGCCGAGTCTTGAAGATATCCTGCCTTACGGACATAAAAGCTAACAATTCTATAAAAGTTCATGAGCACAAATTCGACCATCTAGATTCTCCAATTCCTGGTCTGCTACAATCAGTGGAAAAACAATGGCCACAAAATCAGTGCCTCGCGTCAATGGAGTCCAGCCAGGTGACGGTAACATCGATGCAGCATCGCAAGATATGCCGGCGCTACAGGACCTCTGGAAAGCCATCCATGCGATCTCAAGGGAAGACGGGTTCGGAAGGTTCGCACAACTCGTCGAACGCGTCGATTCGCAGGAGGCCGATCTCAAAGACAAAGACGGCAAAATCAATGCGCTGGAAAGCCAGCTGGCAGCGTGTGAAGCGTCTCACCGTGCCTCCAATAAAGAGCTTTTCGACAAGTTTGAGGAGAGACATCAGCAATGGAGCGATAAGAACGAAGTATTACGAAGCGGGGTGGCAGCGTTGAACACAGCTTCAGAGGAGAAAGACAAGAGTATAGAGGCGCTTCGGGGGGAGCTGAAGAGGACGCAGGCTCAAGTTGTTGACCTTGAAAAGGCATATGGCGCGGAGAAAAAGAGTGTCAAGATTAAGAATGTTCAGATTGCAGAATTGGACGCGCAGCGGAAGACTGCAGTGAATGAAGCAAACGACTTGAAGGCTCGATTGAAAAAGGCGGAAGACAACGCAATTGCTCTAAACAGATCCTTGCAAGAAGAGGCAAACGAGAAGCAAAAGCACCTATCGGATGCCGTCGAGGCGAATAAGAAGATTGAGAAATACAAGGGTTTCACCGTGAAAATCGAGTCACTCAACCTACCAGCAGTGTAAGTACTCGATCGTGTGTTCTGGCCAATCTGCTAATACTCCCGCAGAAGAAGTCAGCTAGAGGCCCTGTGGGAGTCTGTTTCGGCCTTGATACTAGGATATATCGGGTGCAATCTACCTGATATTGTCCTTGAGGCAGGTTGCTTATGCACATCAGACTGGAGTCCTAGCTTACGCATGCACAGAATGACTGGTCGAAATTGAACGACAATAAAGTGTTCAAGAATCGGATTCCGCTTCCGCAAAACAATTCCAAAATTGCTAAAGAGATGCGCGTAGCGGTAGTCCTTGGTGCCCTTGCGAATCTCATGGTCCAGTTCCTGTTCCAGCCCACCTATGTGCTGGGTGAGCGTGGTGGCCTGCGACAGTTGCTCCGCTACCAAGCAACGGTAGACCCCTTGAAAGAAATGTATGCCAGAGGCATTATTCTTTCCATGAAGCACGACTACCAAGACGAAATTGACCAGGAAAAAATTGATAAGATCATAGATGATTTGAGGGACGTTGTACGCGTAGATATCCTCTTTGATACCAAAGACGACCTCGAAAACTTTTGCGAAGCGCTCGACGACCTTCTACTTCAATTCCAAGATCTGTGGAAAAAGATACAACGCGGAAAGGAGAAGCTCGAACCGAGCTTTGAAGAAAGACCTTCGGCTGCGAAGTACCCTTGGTACATAGTCGGGCTGCCGGCTGCAGTGGAGACCCAGAAGCGCTCTTCGTCACCTCCCGCGACTACTGATGCGCAGGATGACACTATAATAGTGCCACAGATTGTGCAGATGCGAACGAAAGGTGATCCAGAACCTGTCACCCATGGCTGGGTACTCCAGAAAACCCAAATACATGCCGCCGATGAAGAGATCCGGCGAATCAGCAGAGGCCTTCGAATTACCCCGTTCGGGGAGGAAGATACAGGCCGTCCGCGGACCCGGACAAGACGTGCCCCGTCGATTTCTGGCAATGCGTCTCCTGATCAAAAGAAGGGTAGTCCTTTTTTACCTCGAAGTTCTGCGGCCCAAGACGCATGAATGCATCGTGGATCGCGCGTGGCTACCTGCAAATTGGAAATTGGAATATGAAACGCAGCCATCAATAAATAATGGAGGATATAATTGTTGTTCAAGGAGTGCACTTGGAGGAGCTAGTTAAGGCAAGATACACAAGGATTGGCGAGGCATTTTGTCCATACGTTTCTGGTTCTGCGAGTCTCAGGATCCGCGAACAATAGTACCTTGTTTTCATAGACACCTAAAAGATGGACCAAGTGTCTTCTTAGTTGCGCTTCTCTTCTCACTGCCCGAGTCAGATTTCTTCTTGGCTACGCCACGTCACCGCACCGTCGGAGATCTTGGTGGTGAGAGAAAACGAAAGTACCCTAAGAGTCGATATTTCCTCAATATGGAGCTATTAAAGAAGCATAGAACTTCCTAAACGT
Organism: Paraphaeosphaeria sporulosa; assembly: GCF_001642045.1. Classification (NCBI taxonomy): domain Eukaryota; kingdom Fungi; phylum Ascomycota; class Dothideomycetes; order Pleosporales; family Didymosphaeriaceae; genus Paraphaeosphaeria; species Paraphaeosphaeria sporulosa. The sequence continues at coordinate 2,304,068 of NW_017253362.1, read as the reverse complement.
TTTTGTGTGCGCGCATTGTGCGAGCAACGCTGCAACACACAGGTACAGCATCGACCGCTCGTTAGGCATACAGTCGCAGAGTTAACAGAGTCAAATCCATTTGTGTTCAGATAAGAGTAACTTTCATTCCTCGGCTAAGTTAAAGCATTGGCACGCATGATAGCATCAACCAAGCACGAGTATATATGGGTACAAAGCATGCCTCGAGGCGTTCTTCGAAGGATAGTGCCACAGCATGCATAAGATTACAACAAAATATAATCGCTTGTCTACATAGACGACAATGAATTTGACCTTCCTCCTCAACGTACAGCTGGATGCTTAGTCAGACAGCTCCTCTCCCACATGTGGCTGTGACTCGCCTTGTGTAATGTTCCTTGACGCCACCTCTGTACTATTTCACGAGCACAAAGGCTCTGGCCAACGAGACTTCACGAATCCAAGAAGAAAGCCAATTAACATATCCGCTAATGCTGATTGACCTACGGTCTTCACTCGTACTATGTTGCGCGAAATTCTGTGCAAACAACTTCGCGCATGATAAATCTCTCTTGCCCCATGAAATACGTCGCTAATTGTTGTTACTCCGCAACACTTCTTTCTGCTGGACCGCTACAGCCTGGGTCACCGCATTTTGTACCACCACATTCTAGTTAATATCTGCGTTTCGGATCGTACCGCTCCCATCGCCTCAGAAGGCTTCGAACGACTTTCTTGCGCCCCAGATCTCTGCTTCTCCTCCCCAACCCATTCCATGGTGACTGGAGATAATATTTAAACAAAGTCTCACTCTCTCCACCCTAAAGCCATTCAGGGCACTTTGATTCCATACTCTTTACTTGCCGTTGCAACTTTTCACTTAAGTATAGGGAAGTGGAAAGCTTTTAGCACACGAAAATTTGGAGCTAAGATACACGCAAAAGCTATTCTTTGCCACTGTTGCGGCACACAGTATGCAGGATGATCAAATTTTCCGTTGACACTAAAGAATTCTCATAACGCCTAGTAGTGAAGTTCCACGAGTCAATTGGGATTGGGGCATGGAGCACATCAAGGCTGGCAATAGTTGACTCGAAAGTAAGTATCTAGTATTGATCTTGTCATCGGATGGATACCTGTGTAAAGCTTGGGCATATGATATTATTCTTGAATCTACCGCCTAATATGGAAGAAAAGCATCATTCTATGTTATACTAGCACATCTACCAACTAACCCTAGGTGTTCGATGACCGATCATTTTCTCAGGGCCCGATGAGAATAGAATCGCGCCTTTCCCATCCTTACTTGCTCTCTATATGCCTACCCCTGCTTATCGAACATCGCCTCCAACGCATCGAGGTTCACATCCCACGGGACATTTTCCAAGTCAATATCAAAATCAACTCCTTTCCTCCCACCCCCGTTTCTCTTCCTCAAACCGTATCTCTTCGGGTCATACTCTCTTGTCTCTCCAAAGTCCGCCGGATTAACCTGTATAATCTTCGTTACCTTCCCCGTCTTGAGGGCTCTCTTCAAAATTGGCCATTCGTCCTTCGCAAAGACTCTCCCCGCCTTTGGGCCCGTCTTCCACGGCACCATCACATGTACCACGCCCCGCGACTTCCTCGCAAAAACCTTTGAAAATCGCTGAGCGAATAGTTGTTCCTTCTTCTTGTTGTATGGCTTCCCATTCGGCCTCGTGTATCTGCGCACGTAGCCCTTAGGATACACCGACTCGTCATGCTTTAGTCCTTTCTGTGCTGCATACTGCAGGACTAATTTGGGTGTCCAGTCACCATTAGACGTGCTGCCTTGGGGCCACATTCCAGACCAAAAAAGCGCCTTGTCCTTGGGCACGTTGCAGTATCTTGCGATGGTGGCCTCGCTTGGCACAGGCTTTTCCCACGGCTTTTGCGAGGCTTTTGGTTTTGGTGCGTTCTTGGATTTCGTCTTTGTCCCTTTCGACTTTGCTCTGGATTTTGGTTTTGTGGGTCGTGGCTTGATCTTTGATTTGAGTTTCTTCTTTCTTGTCGATTTGGTTTTGGACTTCGCGCGGGTTCTACCTTTTCGCACTCGCGCACGAGGTATGAGTTCAATTTCTGCAGGCAAAATGGCCCTTACGTTCATAGACACTGCTTCGATATGGGAAGTGGCCACGTCCCTGCGGAGTACGGTATCCACAGCGTCAGAGCTAGCGCTTTGCCCATTGAGCGGACCGCCGAGGGCGCTGAGGAAAAATACGCCTAGTGCAAATAGACTTGCGCTGCTAGAGAAACGCATCTTGCTTCGATGTTACGGGGCTGTAGTAGGTCAGATAACCGGGAGACCTGCTCCGATCTGGACAAAATGATAGTGAATAGTGGATAACACCTCTACAGCATCTTATAACAATTACTGACAAGGGAAATAAGTTTAGTCAAGGGTTCCAGAAAGGACCAGGAGAAATAGTTCATAAGTACATATTTTCGATTCACGACGCGGCCACCCACCGCAAAGTCCGACTAGCGGAGATTGGAAGCATCCTTGGAAACTAAGCACTAAGCGATAATGATTTGCTTCTGCTTACAGTGACTTGAGTAGGCGAAGCAAGGCGTTGGTATAGTCCGCCTCCTGCGACAGGGGTACAATCCCACGCGCGATAATTATACACATAAGCCAATCATATCACGTGCCTCCATGCATATCTCAAAAAATCCCTGGACCCACAGTTACTTTACCTTTACCTTGACTATTAACATAGCAATCGGCACTACTTGCGCATAGTGTATCCACTTCACCGTTCATAGTGCTGAACAGGATCGTCTCATTACACGTCTCCGCTCGTGCCATGGCTCGACACCTCCCCTCCTATCGTCTCTCTTGTTTGCACTATTACTTCCCTGGCACCCATACAGCATGAATCCTCGTTCTTGATGTTCTCCGCTCACTCAGTGTAGTATATGTGAGAACATATCCAGCAGGAGAAAAGAATTAACATCGGGAGCTCTGTAAGGGTTTCATGTGTTTCCGTCGCGGTTTCGGGCGGCATATCTCACCTCATCCAAATGGACAACGTCAATTAGTTTTTCGTCCCCAGGGGGAATCACGGGAGAAGTTGTTGGTGATCACTTAAGTCTCATCACTCCTATCCTTCCGCCGTGGTATCGGTCCAGTGTCTCTTTGAGTCTCCCCCAGTCGCACAGCACATGAGCTGTTCATTGTCAGCTTTGAAACACCCAAACTGTGGAGAGGCGTGAAAGTAGTCTCCAAGGGAGTCGGATTCATTTAGAGAATTTGGGAAAGCGTTCACGCGTGAGAGTTTTGAATACCTTGAGATAGCTGAGATTCTCTGTCCTGCCCATGAATGGCCTATTTAGCGGATCTAGTTCTAGAGGAGAACTCACATAGAACTTTGGTCGTAATGGTTCGAGTTAGCACTTCCCTGCCCTTCTCATCGAATAAAATATGCTGGCTCTTGATACTCTCCACTCCATAGCTCATCCTATCATTGTTTCTTTTATCTCTATTCCCACCACTCCCATAGGGTCAATGTATGTCTTTTTCAAAACCCAACACACTTCCATGCCACATGCCCAGAACCAGTACCATTTTGAGTCTCAAAAATCCCCCACAACCATAGGGCGGAGTTACCACAGTTTTAAGTCACGCATCCTCTCCCCATGAACTGCGAATTCATGTTCTTTTCGTCGCTGACTCCACAACTACTCATGTATAGTCTTGCTCTACTGTTCGGATCACCCTTTGCCTCGGCCATCAAGTGTCTCCGAGACTAATTCGGTTTCCTAGCTTATTTCCCTTGCCTATCATCTATATGGATTAAGTTTTGAGTCCTCGATCCCCCTCCAATCCCATCAAGGGTAGGTATCCTACAACACCATACATCTCTATATTTCTTGTTACCATTAGCCTTGGGTCCCAGTTGAGCCTGTTCCCTCCTCTTTCCCCATCGAGGTGCCAGCAGGCGATGATAGTCCCCACGACCATCCTCTTGGTCCCAACACTTTGAAGGCACGACCGTTTTGATAGACCCGCACCCCTCTGTCCTCCCATGAATTTCGGCGTGTCAGTTTTCAGTCCCACCTCCTCTCCATTGCTTCTCGGAACGGCCCTTTTAGTCCAACCTCCTCCATGTCCAGTGGATCTGATCCCTGCACTGCCTCCCCTCCCCTCCATTGACGATTGCTTCTCAAAATTTTAGTCCCACCCGCACGCCGCGCATAGCTTCTAATCACATCAGGCTTTGCTTCCCCAGCGCAACCGACGCAGAGGCGTAAAGAGGGCATCTCAGGGCGAGAGAAGCGCGGCTTATATGCCGCTTCTGCATCTCATCTCTCTTTAGTCTACGTCAGATTGAGACCGGCTGGGGTGGGCGTTTGCGCTGTGTCACGCGACTCGATACGACTGTACGAGAGGAAGAAAGTGCATGAATGAATAACCCAGGCCTAGCCATGCACAATGCGGCCTCGTCTCCACTTCACAGATACGATACACCAGATATAATACACCTCGCCAAGCATCCGTCGTGGTATACAGATCCACCTCATCCCTCCATTCACCCACAGCCCAAACGACTCGAACAGGGTATCCCCTCCCCGCATAGGCTTCTCAAAATAAAATAAAAACAAGCTCCCCTACCCTTTCAGTTCTCGCCACTCGCTCTCGTCCTCCGCCGCACCCGCCGCATCCTCTCGTTCTCCCGCAGAAACTGCGCCTGCACTACCTCGCCGCCCAGCACAAACACGGAAAAACTCCGCTCATCTTCTAGCAGCGCCTCCTCGGTCGGCAGGCCCTCGCGCGCATACTCTTGGTCCGCCTTGAGCATCTCGAGCAACACCTCGTCGTCGACCATGGTCAAGATGCGGGGCAAGGGGACGCCGAAGGGGGGCGGGGCGGCGGAGCGTGTGGCTTTGCGTGGGGAGGGATTTGCGTTGGTAGAGGGGTTAGTGTTGGAGTTGTGGGTGGAGGGATTGGGGAAGGCGGGACGCTGGCCGGGGCGGTAGAAGGATTTGAAGGGGGTGGGCGGGACGGCAGGCGCGGGAGGAATGTCGAGGATGTAGCCCTGAGGGCGGGGCGGGCGGCGCTTGGGTGGTGATACTGGCGGTGGAGAGGGGTGCGGCTTGGAGGGCCTGGGGTGGCGGGGCGGGCGTTTTTTGGGATCTACAGTCACATCCGTCAGTTCGTTGTTCGTTCGTGTTCCCGGGTGAGGTGGAAGGGCAGGGGAGATGATTGAAAGAAATTGTGACTAACGCTCGTCCTCGCTCTCGTCCTCGTCCTCGGTCCCCTCCCTCTCCCTCTTGCGCCTCTCCTTCTCCCGCCGCCGTTTCTTCAGCTCAATATCGCGAAACGCGTCCTGCCTCGCGAGCGCGGTCCGCAGCAGGTTGATGACGTGCGCGCGCTTCGGCTCCCAGGCCTTGCGCTCGCTCTTGTCAATGACAAAGACCTTGTGCCAGTCGTCGCCTTCGAGCTCCTCGAGCACGGCCGGCGCCTTGGACATGCGGAACTGGTGCCGCTCGACGTCCAAGTTGCGTTCCTTGCGCTCCTCGCGCTCGTGCCGCTTGTGCTCTTTCGCGTATCGCGAGACGCCATCTGCGAGGGGGTCTGCAGCCGCGGGCAGTCTCGCGTACGGCGAGTAGTCCTCGGGCGGGAGCGGCCTGTAGACGTGGTGGGGGGCTGGCTCGCCGGTTTGGTTTTTGGCACGCGCCTGGGCGGCCTTTTCCCTGAGCGTCTCGCGGTACGCGGCGAGCTGGGCGGCCGTGAGCGGCTCGTCTACCAGCGCGATCTGGTCGTCGCTGCCTATCGAGGATGCATCTGCGACGGTTAGCGCTGTCCTGTGCCCTCGCTCGACCGAGACGTACTGCTCTCGGCGCTGTCGACGGGACCGAAACCCGCCAAGATGTCGTCGTATCCGTCTGGAGTGAAGATCTCGGCCAGCACGCTGGCTTTGCGAACCGAGCCCTTGCTGCGTAGGCTCTTCTTGTCGGCCATGGCGGCGGGCGTGTCCTGGGGCTTGGGCGTCGACGCGCCGGACGGGGCGTCGTCGACATTGCCGTGCAGCTTCTTTGTTGCATCGTCTGCCCACGTCGACAGGTCGTCGTAGGAGCGTCTTTGCTTGGCCTTTGACTGCGGTCGCGCATCGGGCGTGTCGACGTCGGCGATGGAGCGCTTTCGCGCGCTGGCACGGGCGGGCGACGCGGCGTCTCTTGCATTGGGGGCGTCTGCAGGCTGCGCGAGGGCTTTGGACGGGCGGCGCGTGGATATGGGCGCGGCGGGCGGCTGCTGCTGCTGCTGCTGGATGGCGGCCTGCTTTGCGACCTCGTGCGGCGGGGAGCGCGATCGGGTGTGCGTTGTGGTCCTGCGGTCAGCCGCTGGCCGGATCAAGTTGGCCATTGTGTTGATTGCCTTGAGCATCGTGCTGGCGCATAGTCACCGGAGCGGAGAGAATCACGAGCTATTGCGGGCTGCCATTGAGTGTCGCGCGCGGCTTGGTGAAGGCACTCGCGTTAGGGGTGCCGTCGGGACTGCCAGAGCCAGGCGAGCTCAAACGCTGCTGTAGGATGGGAATCTCGCGCGTCACAATGCGATTGCGGCAGCCAGCGCAGGTCAGCGCACGACAGAGAGCTTCCGGGGCTGCTAGCAGCGTCGACTTTTCGATATCGATATCAAAACAGCTGGAGATTTTCCGAGCACAGAATGGCCGGTACGACGCCACGATGCATCGCAGCCAATCCTTGCGCCGGCAAGGGTATCGCCGCTAGGTCGCGCCTCAGACATAACGTCACTGCTGGCTGTTCGCAGCGAAGGCGAGCGACATATGTAGTCTACGGCTCCAAGGCTGCTTGACATGGGACGTGAGCATGCACAGGCAAAGCGTTTGCCGTCCCACTGTGCTGCTCCACGGAGCCAATCGTCGACGCAATGATCCAGTTTCTACCTAGCTTGCCCAACAATGCATGTGGACGCCGCCGTCGTCCCACGCAGAACCAGAGGTATCAGCTCACCAAGAACGCTCGATGCTATGTACAGATGCCGCTAATCTCGCAAGTCGCTGGCGTATATCTGAAACGCGGATGAATACAGAAGGTGGAGGCGTCCGGTGCCACATGTACACGAAGAAACGAATATCTACACAAAACCACGCTATTCGAACAGAAACTCCTTCAGGACGGGCGAGCCGGCGAACTCGGGATTAAGCAGTATGCAGCTAAAAATATGAGCAATGTGCGCTAGCGCGATGCACTGTGGACCTACTTGAGAAAGTGTGCGAGGCCAACTCTCCGCTTCTCCAGAAACTTGGAGCGAAAGCGCGCTGCAGAGGATCAATATATGGACGATGCCGAAACGGGCAAGTGGGGTGAGCTGGGCCGCGGGTGCAGCCATCACGCAGCCATGCACTGCAGCCAGTGCGGCAGGCCCGGAGTCGATGACTTACAGACGATAGACTTGGGTGGCAACGGCGGCATTGCGCCCACCAGGTGGGGGAATGTCTGCACCAGCTTCTGCCGCAGGTCGTCAAAGTCAGAGTACCTGGAGAGCAAGGTCAGCCATGCCCGTTTCCAATGCAGCTGGACGGTAACGACTACCTCTTGATTATCTTCATGGGACTCCCCTGGTCGAAGGACGGGTCAGTCGAGTGCCCCAGGCAGCATGGAGACGAGCTTGGGGCGACTACTGCACTCACATTTAGTGTGTCCACGGTTATGTTCCAGACGACATAAGCGCCCAGGGCAGGCGTGGTGCCGCTCCCAACGACGACGTAATCATCAATGGTGACATGCTTGGCCCAGAGCGCCTTGCACTGCTCTGAGCCCTCGTCGGTGTGGTCCTCGAGGCGGATGGGGTCGCGCGCCTCGACCGAGTAGGAGCTCTGGCGGCTTGCATTGCGCTCGTGCCGCTGCCAGTAGGGCGGGACTATGGAGCTGCGCTCTGGACGGGCAGCGGCAGTGGCAGTGGCGGGTTCGTCTCTGGCTGGTGCATCACGGGACTCCATCCATCAGGCGGGGTTCTGTCACTGGCGGGGCGGTGCAGCGCAGGGAGACTGGGACGGGAGCAGACAGTGCAGTGCAAGAGCCGCCGGCAGCAGCAGGCCGTGGTTGCGGTCGAGGAGAAGAGAGCGAGGCGATATCAATACTGGCCGGTCCCGTGCAGCGCCGTCTGTTATTGAGGCCCCTGCCCGCGCTGTGAGTGGCCAATCGGCCGAGCCTCGTCTGCCCGCCCCGCAGCATCCCTGCAGCATTTCTGCGAGCTTGTCTCTCCTCCACGGCGCACAAGATGCACCATCCATCCGTCTGTGGCCACGCTCCATCTGAGCGCAGCGCGAGACACGCGGCCTGCACGCCGCCCTTCTCAGCTGCCCGCCCGTCCGCACTGCCAACCTCAATCTCGCAAAACGGGAGGTGGTGTTGAGTCTGGCCTCGGGTGCGGCGCCGGGCTAGCGAATGTTCGATCCAAGTGCGGGTCCGTGCCAGTGGGTAGGTGCGTAGCAGTGGCCTCTCCCTTCTTTATCAACGGGCCTCCTCCCCGGATGCTTGCTGCTCGCTCTCCTCACGATCGCCGTCATTCGCTTTGGGACACACGCAGCTGCTGAGACTTTGTTTCTTCCAATCCTCTTCTACCCAGCACTTTCGCTTCAACAATACACTTTGTAATTCCTCGCATCTCACCTGCTTCCAAACGACTGTAAGTGCATTCCAGCTGTCAACCGTCCGCCACTTGCAAAAACACACACTGACCTCGATTCTACAGCTCCAATGCGTTCAACTTTCACTTTCGGCTTGCTCGCCGTCGCTGGCTTCTCGGCCGCCCAGGAGCAGTACACCATCGACCCGGACACTGTGCAGCAGTCGACCCGGTCCTACTGGTGCGACCAGCAGAAGGCGTCATGCCCGCAGATCTGCCTGCAGCAGCCTGGCGTCTCGAGCATGAACACGGTCAGCAACGAGTGTGATTCGGTACGTACATCTCCAAAGCCTTGCCAGAGGCGCCCTCAATCCAGGCATGCCAGCACTCAAATCAGACAATCACCTTTCATGTTTGCGGGCGGAAAGCCTGCAGATTGGAGCCGGTGCTTGAAATCTGCCACTGATTGTCTGTCCGTCGGGTCGCGGCTTCCAGTTTGCATCACACCGGACCACCAGCTAACACCAACACTAGGACACCCTCGTGGCCTCGTGCGTGTGTGACAACGGCATCTCCCCCAACCTCACCCAGTACACGCAAACACTCCCCTACAACATTTGCCAGCAGTGGGGCACCAACTGCGTCGCCGGCTGCGGTATTGGGGAGAACGCCTGCGCCGACTCCTGCCGCAAGGACCACCCGTGCGGTGCCCAGGATCCCTTCAAGGGCAACGCTACCAAGAGCTCGTCCAGCGCCTCCCACGCATCGACCTCCAAGCCCACTGGCACCAGCGACAGCGACAGCTCGGCCTCATCCACCCTCCCCGCCACTGGCTTCGCTGGCCAGACGACCTCGCCCGACTCCGCCGGCGCGGCCTCCACGCTCGTCGGCTTCGGCGCTAGCTACGGCATGGCCGTCACACTTGTCGGCATCTTCGCGTCGCTCACTCTGCTATGAGCGTCTCGCATCTGCAGCATGGAGCTTCAGGTTGCATCTCCATCTCCATCATATCCCACACGTCTGGTTGTCCTTTATGCATAGCGCTCGGCACGTCTACTGTCGCTTTCCTGTCCTTTCCTTCTTACATATACCCTGTCGCTTGGGTCTCGTCGGTCCTTCCTCGCATGGCCAGCATGTATCTGTCTGGCCGAAACCTCACTATCCTTTTACATCACCTTATGGGTTTAATACATGGTGCTTGAGCGAGCTGTCTCGAGCGGATTGGCATCTATTTTCTATCGTGGCGGGAGGAGGCGCCGATGGGCGAGGAGAGAAATGAGAGGTCAAAGGGGGAATTAGCTAGAGCGATGGAAGATGAGTAATGGAAGACGCACCCACGCACGTTCCTCCTCTGCGTCGTGCAGTGCAGTGGAGAAACCCGATCCCTATCTGTGCTACGGTTGTCGATGCGTGAACGGTGAACACAACCTACCGGCCCAAGCCCGAGCTCCTCGCCGTAACATTTTACCCACGACGAGGTCGGAGATTCGGACCCCATGCGGCGATGGGATTCCCTCCCTTGCTGTGTCCCGGCCCGCCAATCTACCCCAGGGTCCACTGCATCCCTGTTTTTCCGAGCCGAGGCAGCGAAGCGAGCCGCCATCTCAGCAGTGCGGTGGGTGCAACAGGGCTGCGCCGACGAACCGCCGAAGGGAGACATCGCGTCTCGGCGCCCCATTCGACGTGCGCAGAGTCGGGGCTTGAGGGTGGGAAACTCGGGCTTGGACGTCGAGTGCGGTGTGTGCAGTCCGTCTCAGGCCGACGACTGCACCTCTCGGAATCGGCCCCGCCTTGGGAGCGTGGCCGTGCGAATGCATGCACGCGTGGACCCTGCGTTGCCGTGGACCCTGTGGTAGCGTGGCTCCCGAGTGGAAGACGGAGGCGCGTTGGGCCCAAGGGATGCAGTGCGGAAGCGGATAGAGGGGTGAGGCTGTGGCACTGTGGTGTGACTGTGGCGCTGTGCGGCATCACCATTACTGTTGGGTTGATGATGATGGGAGCCGGGCTGGAGTGCATACATAGAAGGGGTTTTGCGTCTTTAAGATCGGTACACCGTCGAGGGGGTGGGTTGGTCTGAAAAGACAAGCTATGTGGGAGGTGGGGGAGTGGTGTCTGAAACACAGGCCCAACAGGACAATGTGAGGGAGTTAGGAGTGGTGTTTGAAAATCGACGAAGCCGAAGGACGTGTGGAGGAGTTGGGGGGGTGGTGTACAAACGAAAGCGGATGCAAAGATGTATGGAGGAATGGAGGAGTAGTGTCCAAACCCACGCCGAGAAGGAACATGGGTGGTGCCCGGGCGTGGTGTCTCAAATGAGCGACCCAAGAACCGTACGGGGGAAGGAGAGGAACGGTGTCTAAAGCCTCGTCAATGTGTTCCCATATTTGGTCTGCTTCATTGCGTCCCAAAACAGAAGTGCGCGTGCTGTATGTCGAGGACGTGCCTTGCGTACCGAAGACGATCGCAATGCTCGTCGTGCTGCTGAGTTCTTTGTCTCCTCGGTGTTTGGACAAGAACATCGGTGCCAGGAACATATGCTTGCTCCAGCACTCTGGCGGGAGAGGAACATGTCCAAAAAAAAAAAAAGCCACAAAGACGGCGAAGTGGGTTTGGTCGGGAGATGGGATTTGAAATCAGTAGCAGCAAAACCGCATGTGTCCGGTCGAAGTCTTTGAGGCCAAAAGTCTAAACGCAACATGACGCGCGACAACCACACGCAGTCTTGTTCGCTCTCTCTGCAAAGTTTCCGGGTTGCATAAAGACAACGGCATCACAAAAACGGTTGCTCAACACGCTGTTAAAAAAGGTACGTTATCCAAAAAGCCCGGACAATGTGGACATGGTTTGGTGGGGGAGGTTGGAGTCCAAAATTCGAGGAAAAGGAGAAATGTGTTTGGTCTGGGCCTCTACGTTTAGAACCCATCTCAGCAAAGAGAAATGCCGAGTTTCCCGGCGCGCGAGTAACCGACTCAAAATGCCGCTATGTCGTCACCCGTCTTTTGTCCTCTCAAGCAGGAAGCTGGGGAGACTTGATTCCCAACACTCTACAAGGGTGCCAGTCTGAAAATGCGGGCAAAAATTGATCCACGTGCTTGGGCTGGGAGATCGTGGTCAAAACAACCAATAAGTCGAGCTATTTGTCGGTATGCGTCTCTGCATGTTGGAAAAGCGCATTAAAAGAAGCATGTGGAGGACTGCTCGCGCGCAAAAACGCAAGATGCATCATCTCCATGTTGTCCATGGCATCTTCTCCCCCATCTGGAAACCTGGAGAACGCTTGATTCTCAAAAGTTTGAACGCGCGGGAGTCTAAAAAGTTTGCGAGAATATGCATGTGCCCGACGCCGGAGATTGTGGTCGAACCAATCGACGATATGGACCACGTGTTCGGTCTGCGTCTTTGCACTCAAAAGATGTTTGCATTCGCCAAGATGTGAGAGATCACTACGTGCAAAAGAGGGATAATCCTCGATGCTATGCTGTTGCATGTCTTTCTGCGCAAGCTTGAAGCTGAGCATACTCCCGGCCTTTTCACTTCACTGTTCAGAGAGCGACATGACCAAAAGTCACTTCAACCACTGGACATGTGGGGGGTGCGGTGTGATTTCGAGGTCCAAGAATATAATCGCCATGGACCATCTGGCTGGCGGACATCTCTGCGTCCAAACGATCAGTGGTACAGACGCCATGTGCGAGAGTGCCTTGGGAGTGACAAAAAGTGATTGTTATGCGTCCATGCGCCTGTCTTGCTTCCCTCTTACGCATGGAGCTTAAGACACGTCTGGCTTCCACACCTCACTTTTGGAAGAACGACGTGACTAACGACAAACCAGGAAGGTGTAAATTTGAGCTGGGTGAGAGGCTGGGGATGAAAAATCCACTTGGATTGGCCGCATGTGTCCGGCCTGCGACTCTGCCTATTAAACCTGTGCAGTATAAGATTCATGTCCGGGTGTCCTTGCGCGTAAAGAGTCCCACGCCATCAACAGATGCTTCTGTCTCACTTTGCTTTCGCAAATAAAGCTAGCGACTCTTCTGGTTGCTGCCCTTCACTGCTTGGAGAGCGACAACAATATAGCCACCCTGGGTACTCGTTATGTGGGCGGGGTGGAACATCGGGATCTCAAAGCACTCACAAAAGAATTACTCGTGACTTGTCAGCCTACTTTCTGCGTTAGAATTTCGTTTTGTATTGAAGATATGTGGGACCTCCCCGCGCGCAAAAGAGGAAGTTGCCACAGTTGTATGTGGTTGCTCGGTTCTTTTCTTTGATGCAACGTCTTTACTGGCATCCTCGCATCTTTTGAGACATACTAAAACAAGATGCACAGGACAACATGTGAGTCAGCTTTGCGCTTTGTGTCTGAAGTCTGCCCGACGCCTCGTGAATGGTGAGATTAGGTGTTGACAAGAATGTCAGATAGCAACCGACATTGTGGTGCACGACCTGAGCTGTCGTTGAAATGATGATCTAGAGGATGACTGGAACATCTACGTGCGACTTCCATGGTGCTTTTTGCGCTCTGCGATTAATATCCTTCTAAAAAGGACCACATGCTGGAGACCCCTTTCCCGGAACCAATATCAGGAGCGCACGACGGTGTCTTGTTGGTCTTCACTCTTCCTCCACTGTCTCAGGAGTCCGTCAGTGCAGGACGCAAAATCATATCACAAAAGTCCATGTTCGCAGATCTGTGCTTCAGTGTGTAAAAGCTCAAGTAGGACGTGGATATGCAGCATGTTCGTACGAAAAATTAGAACAACAACTGCGATAGTGTTCTGTTCACTTTCTCATGCTCATCGATATCTTGGAGCCAGTCATCCACAACGACAACTTCCTTGAGCAATGTGAGATGTCCCTAGCGTTGGAATGTTGCGTCAGAAAGTGTCAATAGAGAACCTGGATGTAAAGCGTGTCCTGCGCGAAAGGAATACGAAGTATGGCCATGTTGTTTCATGCTTCACCCACCTACTGAAGAATGCATGAAGCCCTAGAAGCGGACCAACGTCTGCGCTATAATGTCGCTCTGGTTTCCTACCTCCAAACCAACGCGATGTGGAGGATCGCGGTCTCTCGAACAATTGTGGTACACGACAAATGCAGGTGTTCTCGGACTGGTTAGCCTTCTTTCGCATTTTTGCTCTCGCAATAAATTGTAGTTGTAAGCAGAAAGTCGATCTAAGTCGATCTATCTGATCTAGCTCGGGTTTTCTTCCTTACTAGAAAATGTTGTGGTACACCAGCATGTGGGTTGGGTCTGTACTTAAAAAAACGATACGAACGGACACATGCTGTCATCTCCTCTGTTCGACATACTGAACTAGAATCACATGAATAAAAGACATACAGGACAGCTTGATGTTGTCCGGCTCTGCCTGTTTAGGGTTCAGAATAGGAAACTAGTTAAGCATGTGAAAGTCTGCTGGCACGAACAGAGCAGTATAATTTTGCATGTGCTGAGCTTTGTTGTTCTTCTCTTTACATCCTCTGGAATCCATGCATAATTAAGAAGATGACCTGAAACCAACGATGTGATGCAGTCCTGGCTCTTCGACTATCGGATTTGAGCTATCAAATCTCTATCTCGATGGCGAGTTGGCCAAATACCAATTTTATTGTTTTCAAGTGCACTGTCTACCTCCAATAATCGGAGTCGCGAGTTTGACTCAGCTTGCGGGATGCCTCGCTTATGTTGCCTGGAGCCGGCCGGGGGAAAGGGGGGGGGGGGCATCTCTGGACTGCAATGGATGCCGGTGACGTGGAGAATTGGGACTGTATCGCCACGCTAAATATGTACAACTGTCATCTGAAATGCTAGAATACTTTCCTTGAGCCAAATAATGTTGTACGTTCTCATAATTATAAGTGTTTACCAAACATGCAGTAAATTGACCGACATGGAATGCCGCTTCGAAAGGGAGCACTTCGTCGAGACCATATTCACAGTCAGGTCCAGGTATTTTCGAGAAAGATTATTCCAAGAATGCTCGCAAAATTTTGCGAAACACGGTGTCTTCGCGTAATGTTCTGATCTCGGCAGAAACACTATTGAAACTTGTGTCCTGTCAGAGCCCAGATAACCAAGCCATTCCGTGTCATGTTCCGTTTCTTTGCTTAGCGCTCCGATTTCAGAAACGATTCCAAAAGCTGAAACGCTGCTAACATTCACTAAGCACGCAAGATCAGAAAATCTCGACATTTGGTAGAAAATGCGTGCTCTTGGCGTTGCACTCTCAATCGAATTTTCGAGTAAATCAAACCATAGTCGCGGGGAAAGTTTTAGCCCTTGTGAAGATAATTGAGTTTACCCGGCACCCACTGTAGCCTAGTGATCTGGAGGCAATGAGAAGGTATAGGGTGATATGTCGAGCCGGGGCATACTTCTGCCTGCACGTTTTGCAACCAGAAAACAAATAGTGCCCATGATGACGGTAATTTAATCTCAGAGATGTGGTTCAGTGGCCCTGACACCAAGAAAGCGTGGTATACCAACAGAGCGCGCCACTGTCTGGAAAAGATGATAGAAAAAGGGACAGGGAAACGCTGTCGCCTACAAGATTCTCAGCCCTAAGTCTACCTCACAATTCAACGCAGTCGGAGCACGAATAGGAAGTTATTTGTGGGCGTCGTTGTGTTCCGACGCAACTACGCCCAGCGCGTCACTACAATCGTGATCTACTGGGCGACGTCAGAAGACGATTTGTAAAAGGAAAGCTGCCTTTTGGAGGCTAGTTGCGTTTAAAAATCGCTCGTGCTAATAGCACTACGGTTTGCTGATCATGGGAATCGAACACGCACCCTCAGGTTGACCCAGGGATCACAGGCAATCAGATTCCCTGCAATCACAAATGGGCCATCTCAGCAGACGCCAAGCTGGGAGTGGCTGTTTGATGGAAGATGTTGTTCTAAAATGAATTGTATTGTGGGTGAAAAGTGAGAGGTCGCGGGTTGAGCTTCAAGTGAGAGGTGAGGGCGGGCGCCAAGGCCACAGCGCTGTGCTCCAGGTCTGCACACGCGCCGTGGAATCGAAAGCTCTAGCGAGTGAGAACGATTAAACGTCAGAATGTCGAGTGTGATGTTCGCGCGCTGGGTCTTAGATAGCTTCAATCAAAATCGAACAGTCGCATTGTTTGCGTGGCTGCAACGAGGGACTCTCGTCAGTGAGTAGATCATAACCTACGTCGCAAAGACCAAGGACCAGGCTTGTTCATGTAATGTCGGCTTCGTCTGCTACAAGGTCAGACCACCGTTTGCGCCATCAACCTCGTAAGGAAAAGTCGGTACCGCCCATCAACATGTACTGCATTAAGTTCGTGGAGATTGTTTCGCAAAATTGACTTCGGAAGGACCTAGAAGCGAAGTCATTGCAGTTCAAACTCTCTTGATTCTGTAGGAAGCAGTCACAGACATGCTTGAGGGTACGAGAGACATTGCGTGGCGATAATCGGGATAAGCTGCTTCTGAACGCGCCGTAACGCTGAGAAGCGATGCTGCACCACGACAGCAGGTCAACGACTGTCATCAGCCATCTGAGATGAGGAATGAGCGCGCAAAGGCTTCCTGTGTGCGCCCTGGTGGAATCGCACCACGCATCAGGGAGATATGCGGCGCCAAGCCACTGGAGCCGATTGGTCTAGCTCGATCTCATCGCCATCGGCCAAGTGATCATCGGCACGTCCACTTTCACAAACCTCACCTTCAAGAAATAACAATTGCGTTGTTTGCAAGATCGATGATGCCACCCTTCGCGTCGAAATGGTTTCTGCTGATCGTGGCCGAAGACACATCGCGTGCGCAGGCCTTTGACAGTCGTTGACAATGTCGCAAAACCCTGAAACAGATGCTGGAATACCGCATGATTTTCTCGATGGTCGGCTTCAAATTTGCGAAACTTCCATGCTAGGCTATGATCCCAATCTCTGACCAGGGAACCAAGGCTCGTAGTTCAGAGGCCAAGGATCCTTATCGATGGCTTAATGGCTACATACCCTGCAACGTTTATTTGGTCGCCACCTCTCGGCAATCTCAGCACTGCCGGCAGAGCAGCTCGTGTAACAACTCTCGGACCTTTTAGATGAATTGCGCAGTCATCAAACGATGCCGATGTTAGTTGATCGCACAGAACAAGAACAAACGCGGGGGAATCGTGAATACAGCGTGATGCACTTTACTGAACCGAACGATAATTGGGCAGATGCACTTGGAGTTAACGGACTATGATCATTGCCATTGACGACTAGCATGGCTGATTCTTAGAAATGGACATCATCTTGCACGGAAGGAGCGTGTATATCTACTCTACTAGACACCATCTCGAATGATCCAGGTTGCCTTTGACTGAGCCCTTCGAAAGCGTCACGACTAGAACCTGCCGTGATGAAGTGGCTTTTTCTCACTCTCGCCCTTGCGGCACCGTCTTGGGCCTACATACGGTTCGGATGTGCGACGCTCTCAGTACAACGCCTAGATCCAGTTGTTGAGGTATGCTCTGTGAGACACCGGTCGAGGTGGTAGCATCGCTTATTGTTGCAGCCAGGAAGCATTCCGTCAGCTCATCTACACCAGGCAAGTCACACCATGCTTCGACATCCGAAAAATCACTCATATCGTATTCTCATCAAAGATTGTGGGAGGGAATGCTTTCAATGCTACTATGAGTGGTGACATCGGCGCAAAGGCCACTTGTACCACTTGCTCTTTCTCCGAAGACTTTAGGTAAGCTACCGCTCGACTCATCGCGAACAGGCTTCCTGACTCTAACAGCAACTATTGGACTGCTGTGATGTACTTCAAAGCCAGGAACGGCACTTACAAGCGTGTGCCACAGTACCCCAATGCCCTGTTGGGTTCGTTGACTGGAGGCATGACAATCTACTACCTACAGCAAGACTTCAACTCTAATGGCAAGACGAAAATTACATCCTTCAAACCTGTGAGATTGTCACTCCATTCGTACTCTGGACATATCACTAACAGGGCGCAGGGCTTCCGTATGACCGTCGGTAGCCCCACTACTACTTCTGGAAGCAATCCAGGCCTACGATATACTTGTTTGAAGGACATTATGACACGAGGCAGCGAAACAAACGACTTTCCTAAGCAGCCATGCCCTGCAGGTATTATGGCTATCCACCACTTTCCAGCCTGCTGGGATGGTAAAAACCTCGATAGTCAGTCCATCCCAGGATGAACGAGCCTCGTAGAATACGTGCTCACTCTTATAGGCCCGAACCACCAAGACCATATGTACAACACAGTCAAAGGCGCATTTCAGAACGCAGGGCCCTGCCCATCTTCCCATCCTGTGCGAATGCCCCAGCTTGCCTTTGAAACCATGTGGAATACGACGGCTTTCAATGACAAGTCCATATGGCCCGCCGATGGCTCTCAGCCTTTTGTATGGAGCTTCGACGATCGTCGCGGCTATGGAACGCACGGTGACTATATGTTCGGCTGGAAAGGAGACGCGTTGCAGAAAGCGATGGACTCTACAAGTTTGGTTAGCAACAATCTAAAGACACAGAGCGTTGCAGAAGCCAACAAGTGCACAATAAAAAATACGGTGAACGATGACCTGGACGGATGTAAGTTCTCTGCCCGCTGCTATGACACAAGCGATCTAATATTTTCATTGCAGGGCTTGACCACCTTCCAGGCGCTATGCCGATGTGAGGTGGGGTTGCTTGCAGTGGGAATTTGACTGCAATTTGTAATTCAGAGGGCTCTTTTCGTAAACTCCAGGCGTCTCTTTCTTATGATCCTGAACTGGGGGTCGTCACAATCGTTCACGCAATTGGGTCACTGTCTTTGCGCCTTCGTTGTCGACACTTCTTATTTTAGGCTTATCTAGCCGCTGGGCTCCGTTCCCACCTTCCAGTTATTCCAGAATACAACCTCTTGGCCAAGAGATCGCGCAAGCCAGCGTCTAGATAAGGTCTCCACTTGTCAGGGGTGCCTGACACAAGTGGGGCGGAGCGGAGCTGTCGCACACGCCGCCTTCGCTTCCGCTCCGCTGTGCTAAGATGCTTTTAAGCTCCGTGTCCACAGGGGTGCGCGCTGCTTCAAAGGTGCTTGATCGCCACGGAGTCTGAGTCCTTGGATGGGTTATGAATTGCTGAAGGTTGGGCAGCGCAAGCGATAGGAAGAAAACACCCACTTCTGCAGCTGGGCAGACACTGCCAAGTGCGCAGTGGAAGCGTTCGTTCGACGATTAATTCTCTCTCACAAGATGAGGTCAATCTGGGGGCGCGTACTTGCTCTTGCTTATGCGTGTTTGATCTAGAGTGATACTTTTGTAATAGGAAGTGGCTATGGCGAGCTTTTTGAAAGTCTCTGCTTTTTCTGGGCGACAATGCAAAAACCATCCCGTATAACTTTTGCGGATCGTGATGCGGATATCTGGTGGAGGTGTTGATCAACCAGGCGCCAAGTCTACCGAGAGGCGCGGGCTATGTCCGCATCCCCGTTCCTGCACCACCACGAACTGTCCTGGCTCCAACTATCCTTTTCCTCCCATAACGCATCGACACCGTGCTCCTGATCGTGCGCAACGACGGGTACCGACGCGTGTACTGTATTGCCAAGAGTCGAGGCTGCGCGCGTCTACGATCGGCGGGCGCAGCCTCAAGAATTGCGATGCGCAGGGAGAGCTCCACAGGATAAGACGACGCCGTCAATAGCCTCACAGAACCACATTGCAAGAGTAGGAAAGGGGTAGTAAACAATTCGCCGAATTTGAAATCCAAATCCTGCATGTTTGGGCACCAATCGTGGCCGCTGCATTGCACCTGTGCATGGAACGTGTGCAGAAGCTTCTCTGCACAATCGGGTAGAGGACGAATGAGCGTCATGCTCGTATCTGCGGAAGTGTTTCCTGTAACTGATATGAGTCCTCAACATTTCCAATTAGCCTTGGGCGGCAACCTTGCGATCGACCTTGGCGCCTTCATTCGACTTACCAAGACCATGCTGGAAGGGGTGCTAAACCACCATCGTTCTGCGCAACGTTGCCCCCGACCAAAGCCTTGATAGCCAAGCCAACTTTCGCGCTCAGTCGGTATGGGTTATGTGGGGGTATTCTTGTGCGTGTTTTACGTGGGATGCTTGGCATCTGCGACGACACAAGCGGCTCTTTTAGGGCGTTTCGATGCTGGTTTCAAGCTCCTCCCAGCCAACTCGCCTGGGCGTCCATCTCCCGCCTTTAGACCCACATTGGCCTAGATGTGATATCGGGACATCTCGGGCTTTTCACGACAATAATGCGGCGAAGCCGCGCAGACTTTAACAGGGTGCCATGTTTTACAGAGGGATAAACCCTGGCGCACTCAAGCCTCCCGCTTCCCCTACAGTGCGCCGACGACGTTTCTCAGCCACTCGCCGTTGGGTGAACGTCTTATCCACGAATCGTGAACTGGAGTCACATTGTCTTGTGCATTGCACCATCTTGGAGTTTACCTGATCCAGTTGATCTTTTGCGTTTTCGAGGTCTCACCGAGTTATGAACAAAGACCGAATTCCATGGGATTCAGTTCGGCACTGTTGCACAGCGTGGTATAGGTGCACAGCCATCATAGCGGCGAACATCACTTCCTTCTACGCGACAATGAAGCTCATAGCGAATGTGATTGTTATGGAGGTTCTTGTCCACTTCGGGAGCCGACGTCAAAACACCTTGGCAGCCACAGAGCGGAGCCGCCCTAAACCAAATCCGCTCTCGAGAAGCGCCCACGACAAGGACGCTATGGCATTTTTCACGTGCATTCTGATACAAGCCCTGATCTGAAGCTTCACAGTGGGTACCACGACCAGTGTCCAAGTAACACCTCACCTCCGCCAAGGCAGATGAGATCCCACTCCACCCCTACAACGGGACGCTGCCCAGGCGCCCTACTAAACGCTACTCCAGACGGAAACGCCAATCAATGCCCGCTATGAAACAGCGCGGAGGAGAGTTGAATCTGTGCTTTATAGCTTGGGCTCTTGTCTATCAGTACTTCGCCCCCCGCTGTTCCACTTGCCCATTCTCTTCCTCTGCGGCCCGGTGCTGATCTAATTTTCATTTCTCTTCTCCTTTTTTGCGTTCATTATTAGCGGCGTTCTTGCTCCTTTCGCTTCGTGGTGCAGGACACCTTCCGCCTTCCAGCAATGGATCCCCGATACCAACAAACGGATCAATCGTTCGAGAGCAGCAGCAACTTCAATCCCAACTTCAACCCTAATTTCGACCGTTCCAACCCCAGTCCCGATCACGCTCGAAACCTGTCGGGTCAGACCACACGCACAAACACATGGGTACAGACGCCCGGAGGACCATACCCTCAGGACCAGAACCCGAGTTATCAGAACTTTGGTCCCAGCCAGCAACCAGGCTATTTCCAAGGACCAGTCAACGTCAACGGTTACCCAGAGGATGTGAAGGGTAAAGATCCTTTTAAGGATGCCGCCTACGTTACTGAGCGTTCAGTGATGCCTACTCCCAACGAGTCTCCACGCGACTCCATCGACCTGGAGAAGGAGAAAGCAGCAGCAGAACCTCACGACCCTCACAAGAAAGACCCCAACCAGCCATGGATGGCGTTCGGACCGAGACTGAAGCACTTCACATGGGCCTGGTACACGTTGACCATGGCCACGGGAGGGATCTCAACACTCATTGCTATTCAACCCCATCGATTTCCAGGTCTGATCACTATCGGCGCCATCTTCTACATCGTCAACTTGTTCTTCTTTGCCATCCTCGGTGCCTGCATGGTCCTTCGCTTCACCAAGTTCCCTGGCACATTTAAAGAATCCGTCACTCACGAGCGAGAAGCACTCTTCTTGGGTCCGTTCTTTCTCTCAATTGCCACGATCATTACTGGGACGCAAAAGTATGTTGTCGAGTCCTACGAAGCAAATCATCCGATGCGCGGGTGGATCGTGACCAGCATGGCTATCGCGTTCTGGGTCTACGTTTTCATGACTTTCTGCCTTGCCAGTTTCCAATACTCGTTCTTGTTCGCGAAGCACACCTACCTACTCACCAAATTCATGCCATCTTGGCTGCTTCCCATCTTCCCAATCATGCTCGGCGGCACGATTGCGGCTGTCATCGCAAAAGATCAACCAGTGAGTACACGCATGCCCATCATTGCTGCGGGCTTGGGCTGTCAAGGTTTGGGTTTCACAATGAGTATCATCATGTATGCGCATTACATCGGTCGTTTGATGCAAGTTGGCTACCCCAACCGCGAGCACAGAGGCGCCATGTTCATTGGTGTGGGACCGCCTTCCTTCACGGCACTGGCCTTCATCGGAATGGCGAACGCTCTCGAGGACGACTTTGACCTACAGGGAGATGGCCTGATTGATGCGAATGTGCTACGGACGTTGGCTATTGTAACGGCGCTCTTCCTTTGGGTACTTGCCATGTGGTTCTTCATGATTGCTTTCATCGCCGTAAGTATTTTCGCATCACTTAAAGAACTCATTCACTAAAATAATCATCAGGTCCTTCACTCCCGTCCTGAATACTTCCATCTCGGTTGGTGGGCTATGGTGTTCCCCAACTCCGGCTTCATTATCGCAACCATCAACATTGGTAACAGCTTGAAAGACGAGGTCATATTGTACGTCGCAAACGGCCTTACGATTGCTATCCTATGCATGTGGGTGTTTGTGCTCTACCACAACATCCGAGCGGTTGTAGTCCAAGACATTATGTACCCCGGCCGCGACGAAGACGTCGAGGACTAAGTACGACAATCAGCCAAGTGCGCGCACACCCCGCGCAACACCAAGAAACACCCAATATCGGCTCTCCGAAGAAGACAACATACAAGCATTTCCTAGTTTTCAACACCACGCTCGTTCCTTGCGCCGTCTCCTCGCTCACTTCGCTTCTCCAGCCCATTTCCTGTACGTCACAGCGCCGGTCTTTCGGGAACGACGCCGCGGCTCATGTATTGTACAAGCAAAGGATGACTCCGTACGGCCTAGCTCATATATCCATTCATTCACGTCCTGTATTTCTGACCCTTTGTATCGTTGCATAGCGTTGGCGCTTGGGGGAAGGGCAAATTGCATACCCGGCTTATAGATTCTAGATTTGATACCATGCGTTGGTTGCAGACGTAATTTAGATCTCAAGTTTCAATAACACATGCGGATTGCCCCCCTCATGTCTGCATGCAAATCTGCTGCCATCACGACAACAGTGCCTAGGTGAAGTTGCGACACCAAGGTCTTCGCTGGTGCACCCTGGAGAGGGAGGCAGCAAGCGCGCGCACTGGGTTCCAGCATCGGGAGCGGAGCCTCCGGCCGCGTATGGCCTTCCGTAACGTTTCATGTCGATCATATATGCTAATTTCGTCAAGATATCGTGGCGTTTGGGCAGTGGGGGCCCAAGAGTCTTGACCGTTTTGGTTGAGCTTTTTGGGACCGCTTCCGTCACTGCGCGATAAGGTACCTTTGGCCAAGTGCAGCAGTCCTAGAATCGTACTTCAATGAATTTGATCTAATTCGCTTCAAGTCTTGATGCCGTACATGCACGAGCGGCTTTTGGGGGTCCGAACGGGCGGAGGAGGTGCTCTGTGCAGTAGCGAGGAGATGCCGTCTGTCTGACGAGATGATCAGTTCTCTGGGTATGAAGCATCCCTTTTGATACACTAGAATGTATATTACGTCTTGACTAGCATCCTACGTAGAAGCTATGGATGGTAGCGACACTTGACTCCGTGAGGCGTTTTTCGCTGTTCCTGCAGCAATTCACCATCAGGGCTGTGCCCCCTCAGCGCAAAGTCTTCTACAAATTCACTATAAGCATATGGAATCCTCATGTGCATCCCTGTATGTTTGACTTATGAGACCTAAGTTATCAGACTGGCATTTGGTCCCGAGTCTGTGTCCCGCTGGCTTTTCCTCGGTCTGTACCAGGCTTGAGACTATGCTACTCCAAGGGGACTCGAACTCCCCGATGCCACCCAAGACACAAGACCCACTGGAGTATCACAGGATTGCTTCAGATGACAACACCATTCCTTGGCTTTCTCTATGGTATCACAGCAAAAGGCGTTTGTCATGACTTGCAGAGCGGGCCATGGTAAGCAGAAGTACCGGCGTCACACACAGAGTACCCGGAGCTCCGAGCTCCTCCAGATCTTCCTGGTAGCCATTCAAAGCCGCCGATTAAGACAAGACCTGAACCCTCATCGCTGATCTTCCGATCTGGCTGTGGCATAATGTTCAACTTAGTGGAATTTCATTGCGGGAACCTGTAACAGCCGACACTACAGGATCAATCCACATTCTTGGGCTTGAGGGGTCAGCATGAGAAATCGGTTGCACTGTCAGATTGAGGGGAGCCACCAGTATGCATACCGTTGGAATTCTGTGCTACTGTATATAGTGAGTCTTGACAAGCTCTTAAAGAATTCGTTTTTGAGATGAATCAGCCTTGTGCATGTGACTCGTTCAGTTTGTATGGAAAATAGGATCAGGTAAAGCAGTATCAAGTAACCGACGAATTCACGCTGACTTCAATATACTTCTAATAGTTGCTATGCTACCTCGAGTAGATCTTCAGAGCGTTGCTGTTAATGAGATTCATCCCCTCTTTCCTGTAAGTATCCCTCTCAGGGTAGCTGGTGATGTTCGCGTCAAGGACGAAGTCCTGTGGACTACCAACAGTATACTTAGGCCATTCCGGGATCTTATTGCTTCTTCCTCTCCAATCATTAGGGTCCAGATCATGTATGAAACTAGCCCAAGTTGAGCTCATCAAGTATGCCAAATCGATGTAGTTCTGCCCAGCTCCTGTGAAAGGCTTGATATCCGGCCTAAATCCTTCGCCATCTATGTTGCGGAACACGTAAGGAATCTCTTTAAAGTGATTAACGCGCAACTCAGGAGCAAACACTTTCTGGTCAGCGTTGAACCGGAACTTGTAGGTAGGGAGTCCGTGCGACGCCCATGTGTGCGCAGTCTGCCGCGCGGGCGCAATGAAGATGTAGTCCCCAATATACGTCGCTACACGCCGAAATTGGTTTCCAAATCGAGGCGATGGTCGCTGATCACCAAGGCTCTGGATGATATTAACGCCTAGATCATCGGGATAAGCCTTCAGTATGTCTTTTCTATAAGCTTCGGGAAGAGCGGATAAGCTAGCTTCGAATTGCTCGGTGGTGTTAATGCCATATGGAGCGAAAGAGGCACCCTCGTCGCTGTTGGCACCGATCATGATAGGTACTTTGGTGAACTGCCCACGGCTGAGCTGAATACTGCCGTAATCCTGAACAAAGTCGCCGTCAGTGACTACTCCAAATCCGGCGGTGTTGAAAAGATCTCCAGCCATTGTCGCATTCAGTGCATCAAAGGGAACATTGCGAAGGCATTCGAGGCGATAAGTAGATGAAGCGCATCCAACTTGAGAGGCGATCTCGTCGAAAGCCGCCTGAGTCTTGTTTGCGCCACCTTGCGCGCCATAAAGAATTGGACCACCAGACTGCATAATGGCTGCCCGATATAAATGGTCATTGCGCCCGCCATAGGCAGTGAGCTGTCTCGGTCAGTGAACTTGACTACCATTACTCCAAGTCGGATTGCATACCTGAAAGCCAACGCTAGCCGCACCGGCAGACTCCCCCCAAATGGTCACCTTCTTAGGGTCACCACCAAATGCGGCAATGTTCTCTTGCACCCAATGAAGAGCAAGGCGCTGATCTCGAAGACCAATATTGAGCGATCCTTCCCGTGCGAGCTCATTAGAGCTGGCAAACCCCCATAGGCTGAGCCGGTAGTTGAGCGAGACGGCTATGATTGGTTTTCCAATCGATACAGACTGGTCCACAATGAAAGAGAGATTATAACGTTGGTCAGGACCACCGCCGTTTTGGAATCCACCGCCATGAATCCAGAAACCCACCGGAAGTTTCTTGCCCTCGTAGCCTGC
This sequence comes from Paraphaeosphaeria sporulosa, assembly GCF_001642045.1. Taxonomy (NCBI): domain Eukaryota; kingdom Fungi; phylum Ascomycota; class Dothideomycetes; order Pleosporales; family Didymosphaeriaceae; genus Paraphaeosphaeria; species Paraphaeosphaeria sporulosa. The sequence goes on along the minus strand of NW_017253362.1, from coordinate 2,278,545 downwards.
CGGACGCACGACGTTGAGATAGAGACAGTCTTCAGACGTCTCGTAGAACGTTTGATCAAGCTGAAACCTTTAGCTGAAGCTGTCACGCCCACGAAGGGACCAGAACATACGCCATAGCCAACACAAAGCTTCGAAAACTCCTTTGCCTCCCTTAGACCTTTCCAGCTAGTGTTAAGCGACTGAGCTTGTCGAAACCGCAGCTCATTTACTGGTGGTTGAGCATAAGGTATTCCTAGAAAGTAATCCTGATGGTACGCTTTCGCGTATAGTCCTTCGAGGGTGCCATTTTTCACGCGAGCTGTAGGTTCCTTCCTTGCCAGCGTCGTTGAAACAATCGCTGTCATGGACAGCAGACCCACGACGAGGTTCCACATTTTTGTGATGCGAGCACAGAAGGTGGGACCCAGGACCAAAACACACAGACGGGTGCACTTATACTCCATTTTTGATCGGCCTCGGCAACTGGGATAGGTTCATCACGTCGCAGAAAATCCTGCGTTAGTAAAGCTGGGCTGTTAGTTTCCGTGAGAAGTTTCGGCAGCGGTAAAGCATCCAGCAGGTCATGCTTGTGGTAGCTCTATACAGGAAGGCGTTCGGAGGATGCAGCGCAAAACGGCATCGCGAGGATTGCGTCAACAGAGCAGCAAAACATGTCATTGGTGGAGCGCGTAGACCGTGACTCGCGGGCGGTAACTTCGGCCGACATCACGTGGCCCCGCTACACTTCGTATGCGGGGTCCCCATGGGGCTTGAAGACCGACATGCTTTGGTGGATTGACTTGCTCCAGTTGTCGCGGCTGCCCTGTCAAAACATGTTCTTTCTATCGTTTATCGACCAGCATGAGGTGGATCGCGACTCTGCGGCAAAACACTATCTGTATATCCTGTCATCGAATATTTTCAAGAAGCTCGAAAAATTCAATATGCTACCGAATTACTATATTAGTTCGTAGAAGAATGGAAGGAGGCCTCATCCGACCCTGTCTAGGCCCTCATTGCCTTGCTCACTCGTGAAAGCATGACAAACATGACGAACGCGTTGCTATTGGGATAAGAGGCCACTAACATTAATGGTATGGTCTATCATCATTATTTACTGGTAAAACTGGACGTCTATTGCTGATTTAAGTTACCCATAAAATCCTGCACTGTGTCAACCAGTCCGCTTGTCCAACTCAGATGAGCACTGTGTCCTGCTGGACAACGGTACATCTTGAATTCGCCCGTCTTGCTTGCCTGGAGCATCACCATACCCTCTTGGTACTCCTTAGCAAGGGTCTGGTCCCCTTCTAACACAAGGTAGGCGCATGGTAGTGACATGTATGCATCGTTGGTGAGCTTCACGATGGCTGGTGGCGATGCTGTGAGGGTCCTCGTCCATCTTGCAGCTTCTTCGGGATTGAGATCATTGAACATGAACTTTTCTGGAGAGAATAGAGTGCCTAGGCCCTCTGGGCCATAAGCCTAAGAGTGGCGACCGGGTCAGCGCTAGCACGAGTCAAGTGAAAGTGGTCTGCTTACGTGATATTTCAACCACGACGGCACGATAGCCGGTGCATCCTTTGGCTGGAAGAAACTGTGGATGGACTCTCCAACTGGAATGATGAATGCTCCGTAGTAGAAGATACCAATGATACCTCCACTAAGTCCTTTCCCAGACCGTGTCTTCGCTTGTAACTCGGGAATAGCTGCTTGTGTTGCAGCCCAGCCGCCCGCCGAATGAGCGATCAGCAGAACTCTCTTGCCATCCTTTTCTATAAGTTGTCTGAAAAGATTCAAGAGTATCTCCACATCGTCCTCTCCAGTAGGATATCCGCTTGTTGGTGGTCCAAGATCGAAGTTTGGATGCGCTACATCACCGACATTTAGTTTAGAGAGATCTGATGTGGCAAGCTGCGGGCAATATGCTTCAATCCCCCGTGAATTGAAAGTGTCAATGATGTTTTGGTAGGGTCCCGGGGTATGGTAATAGCCGTGGCAGATAACTGCCGAGAAATTGGTCGCCATGGTTGTCGACGGCTGCCAAAAATTGCGCGAAGAAAGCGGAAAATTAAAAACGTGTATATCGAAATTATATAAATATGTTAGACCACGCAGGTGCAGTGGGTCGGCACGGTTCATGAGTCATGACTTTGGGGGCAGAACACGTGCATTCGTGTAAGTTCACGAATCAGAGTGAGTTTTCAGAAGAAACATGTACGTATAACTTATAGCATGAACTTGAATGTCACCCCACGACCGGGTCAATGCTCCCTAAGCACGATCCAGGACAATTTGAATGATCATACGAAGGACGACTATTCTATTCGTAGTATTACGTGGGTTCAATGCCCTCATACTGCCCCTCCGTACATGCAGCTGTGGTAGTAAATGTTTCAGTCTTCTTCACGACCTTAGTTTCGGTATGTGCCACTTTTGGCTTCATGAAAGTGAGACAGCCTTCAGTAATAACCGCCGGATCCATACCAGCCATCAAGCACGGCACGCCAATCTCAGGGCAAAACGCGGCTGGTATACGCTTTTGTCTTTTCGGGACCTGATGTTCCGGTGCCTGATCCCCTGGTCCCTGGATTGTTGACGTTCTTCCCTGGGTCAGCGACTCAAGAGTACTATTCGAAACAGGTGACCTACATGATAGCGGTTTCCGTCACATATAAAGTCACCGCTTCGGTGGCAGTGGCCGTACAGACAGCATTGCACGTCGTATCAGTTGATTTACTTGTGAGAGTTTCACTATAATGGGTGGAAGTGGGCACGATCGAACTGGGTCCAGGTTGCGGAGTGGATGTATTACTCTTGCTGGAAGAAGGTTTGCCGGAAAAGCTCTTCCTGGCAGAGCTTTTGTCAGTAGATTTTCTTTTAACATTAGATTATGCTCAGAAACGTGGTGCGCTCCACATACGATGTGCTTGCAGTTGTCGTTGCGGAACAGGATGCAATGCTGGTCACTGTGATTTTTCGAGTCTTTGTCGATGTGCATGTCGACGTTATATCCGGAATTTCAGCGTAGGACGAACAAAAGGAGCTTGCGAGTCTTTCTGGCATATCCCGAAGGATGACACCACATGCTCGGACAGCTTCACGGTTGCCTGAGTGAGCATGCACGACTATTTGAAAAGCCGGCAAGACCAGGCATGCGACCGCAGCAGCAGGTAGATTTCGAAACAACATTTTGATAAAAATAAACATCGAAGTGAATGCCGTAACGATATGAAGACAGCCTTAGACTTTTCAACTATTGCTTTCTCATTGACTTTTCAGTTTCCGTTTTCGGAATTGGAGCACTTGCATTCCATAGGCCGCCGCGCAGCGTTGCGCGAGGACCAATTCAGTCTCGATACACGAGGCTAACCTCATGCACGCGGGGAATGTAGACTAGGACAACAGCGAACCGGGTCACTCGGCAACCATGACGATTTCCTTTTATCTACATCGGCGATACCGCCAATTTTGACGTTTCAGGTAGACTACACGCTTACCCAGTCCAAACTGCTGGCCCAGGCGCCTTGTAACTCGTCGCAACCGGATAGTACGACCATAGTAAACCGGGATCATTTGCACTGTATGCGCCTGGAAACGCGACAAGCGGGCCGGGCGTACCTGTACCGCCGTTTGTGACCTCTACTTGTGCGCAGCTGAGGTAAATCTGGGCGCCGCCGACAGACTGGGCTTGATGCAGTGCAATACTTTCCACGCGGACAAGGTATTTACCGCTGGGCACGTTTTTCGGAACCTTGAAGTCAACGACCGTTTTCTCTGCGCGTACTCCGTCAGCGACATGGCCACTAAACAAAACTTCAAGAGTGAATGACGTACTGTAAGCTGGCCACGTCTGCTCGTCGCTGGTCAAAGGTCCATTTCCTTGCACAGCACTGATTGAAGCGACTTTGAACCACACATTTCCAGAGGCTTCCCAGGTATTGATATTCGCACTGTCTGGAACTCTGGCCATGTAAAATTGCAACGGCCCGAAGTGCGACACCATCGCATTTGCGACGAATCCAAGCGTCTCCCCTGCTGCGATGGTCGCAGTCGCGGTGCCGGCTTTGTTCTGGTAGCAGCGCATGTCCGCGCTGCTGACGCTCGTCACACCTTGATTGCCTTGAAAGTTCTTTGTTTGACGCACAGCGGTCCACTCTTGAGCTTCTGGCGTGCCATTTATCACGATCTTCGAGAAGCGGTCTGAGCGACATTAGTCATTGTTCAAGTTGTAGACACTGTGAAAGCTCACAGTGGGCTTGAGCGGTTGCCGCCAGCATCAACCCAGTCAGGAACAGCATGTTGAGAGCCAAAAACGAGGACGAAAACACCAGAAAGCAGCCAACTCAGTGACATGGCGTCGACTTGTTATCTGCATGTTTGGAAACAAAGTTCCGTACGTCCGTGCTCTGGCCATCCACCCTCGGTAGTTGATGGGTTGCACGGATGGGGTCACTCAAATTGCCGGCTGTATTCAGAATAGATGAAGTCCCACAGAGAGACGAATTGGCGTGCCTGCTCATTTGTAATCTGGTACGACAAGGCCACAGAAGCAGGGGCCAGTCCGTGCTGCTTACTGTCTGCCGACAGAGCCCTTGCAGCCACAGAGGCGACAATTTGGCCAAGAAGTGAGCTCAGATGGGCTATAGACTTTGGAAATGTGCGGGGCATACAACACGAATCTTATGTTTGATTCTATCACACAAGAATACGTCCCAAAGGACAAGAGCCAGTTCTGAGCGGATGCATCTTAGGTGATGAGGAAAGGCTCAGCCGTGAGAGCATTATATTTTTGTACAAAATCATCTACATGAGAAAGGATAATTTCCAACACAGCTACATGCCCGTGGAAACTACACACCTTAGCGATGAGGGCCTGAACATCGAAAGCTTTGAGAACGAACAGAGCGTATGGCGAAAATATGTGGCTTGCCATGGATTTGGCCTTACCACTCAGCATATGAAGCTTTTCGCGACCCCGTATGGCCATTCATGCTCCCAATCATCGCCACGGTTGTTCCCTACAGTTCCAGCTCCACTTCCACAGTTCTCATCGCTATGGTACTGTTAGCCCGTTGTTCAAGGCATGCAACGAGAGAACCGTAACACTGAACGTTGCCGCTCAAGTACCACAGTGCTAGCGATGACACTGGAGCTTTTCATGGCATACCTATAAAAGTTGCAATGTATGCAGGCCCCCTTCATTTTGAAGGTATACGTCGACTGATCGTTTGGTGCCTCGCCAGATTTTTTGATTTGTTGGCACTGGCCGGTGCCAAGGACATCGCCAGCGCTGCCAGGTCCCAGGTAGTTGTCGTACCAAACACCGCAGACAGCTTCGCGGGTAGTGAGAAGCGTTGTGGGGACTGCGGCTGCAGTTGCAGCGACTGCGAAAGCAGCGAACTTGAGGGCTGTAGTGAAGTACATATCTGACTTCGAGAGTATTCGATTGTCGAAATGAGTGACTAAAAGAAAACAGTGGAGTTGACTGAAGGAAATTGTGGTGTTGAGATGAGCAATGCACCTGTAGGCAATGCAATGAGAGTTCTTATACCACGTAAACATCCAGGCGTTCTCTGCTCGTGCCCGCCGCTAGCGTCCAAGACTACGCAAGGTCCCGAAGTCCGTACATGACGTCCATAATCCTTTTTCATAAGTAGTCTACACCGGCGGAGACTCGTGGTGGGGCATGGAGATCTGTACTCGATCAGATGGCGGCGGTAAGTCCAAGCCACTAGCCAGTGCAGCCCACAGTGCATGACGGGCTTGCGACCAATAGAAATACTGGATGTAACGTGAAACAAGTGAACGCCGCTAATGGGATCTCTAGCCTGTTTGAAAATCCCCCGTAGTCTACACTTGGCGGGCTGAACACCATATTCTCGCGCGAGTCCACATCGAGGTAATTGGCGCTGCATCCGATATTGAGCCCGTGACCATATAGATCATGAAGTCAATGTGATTGCAGTAAATACTATGCTTCGATTCGCTCCGTGTGCCCAAATTTACTCGCTCGACGTTCTGCGTGTACACCGTGTGTATGAAATTCGATTGCTAGTAAAACACGTCTCGTGGTCGTCGGCATCGGCTGGGTATTCTACAGAGAAAGAAAGGAAATATAGACTTGCATCACAAATGACCATCCCGCATGTCATCTTCTGCGTAATGGATCCCGTAAATCAATCTTGCATACTCCAATTCCGACCCAGCTAGACTGCCATACTCCGTTCCTATGCTCTAGCACATCGATCCCAGGTAGCTTCGTCATCCTCAGCATTTTGGCTCTCACGCACACGTTCATTCTGCCGGGCCTCCCTCCAAGCGGTCAGGGCCTGCGTGGCTTCCTCTCGGCACGCAAGGGCGAGGGTTGTTGGCCACCATTTACTTGAACTGGTCCCACCTATGCTATTGGCATCTTTCTGCGCAATTTCCCCAGGCTGCTTATCATAAACCATTATTTGCACGAATGGATTAAGATCATTCAAGATATTTCCAAGTAAACTTAGCAAATACCGCTCTTCTGTAGTATACACAAGGTACGTACACGCTCTGTAGCCGTTTTGACGGACGCGTACCACTCGTCATACTCAAAATTCACTTTGCGAAGTTTTGATTGCACGTTCGCTCGAAAGAAAAAGATACTTAAGCTCTTTCGCGAGCATTGATGCATAGAGGAAAGTTATCGGACATGCGAGGATATTCCGACTGATGACGTAATGGGGCCGAGAGTGAGCCGAATTTCTTTGCCTCCGAACACGATTTGCAACTCCACAGAATCATAGACCTCACCACCTATATCCTGCAACTTGAACAACGACGCAATCTTATTCTCGGGGAATTAGAAACGTAGGAAGAATCATCATGCGATCAATCCGACCCATAGCCTCAGCGCTGCGCGCTCCGGCATCATTCAGTCCATCGCGACAAGCGGCATTGCCGTCACCCTGCCTCCTCTGCTTGCGCCGAATACCATCCCGACCATCGCGCCGCCACCAATCAACCGCAACGAACCCCTCCACCTCAACCGCGACTCCCGATGGCCGCGGCAGCACTCCACAATCCATCCCTGAAACACACTTCGACTTCTTCCCGACCGCCATTCCACATGGACCGCCCCCAACGGGCCACTTTACCATCGACATCACGGCGCTCAAGCGCGAGTTCTTGCAGCTACAAGCGCGGGCCCACCCGGACCTGCATCCGCCGGAGAGCAAGAACAAGGCGCAAGCTCTCTCTGCGCGCATAAACGAGGCATACAAGACACTCCAGAACCCGCTGCTGCGCGCGCAGTATCTGCTTTCCTTGCGTGGCATCGAGGTTGCTGAGGATGAGGCAGCTACGGTTGACGACCCAGAGCTGCTGATGGAAGTGCTGGAGGCGCGGGAGCGGATCGAGGAGGCAGAGAGCGAGGAAGAGCTCGTCAAGATGAAGGCGGAGAATGACGAGCGGATTGCGGAGAGTGTGCGGATACTCGAGGGAGCGTTCAAGCAGGATGATGTTGAGAGCGCGAAGGGGGAGGCGGTGAAGCTGCGGTATTGGATCAACATCAAGGAGGGTCTGGACAGCTGGGAGAAGGGAAAGCCGGTTGTGCTGGAGCATTAGGCGTGCTTTGAAGCGAGTTGTAAGCTAGATAGACGGCATGATACCCACAGCACAAAAGACGGTCGATGATAGACTCGGAATGAAGCCACTTCCTCTCTTGAACTGTAATAAGCTACAACTCGACGCACGTGGACCACACCACGACGGTCCGATCGCCCGAACAAAGTCTGATTATTTGTCGCCTTCATGTTTCTCTTTATTTGTGCATTGGCAAAGCTCAAACGCCTTATTATTTTGCTACTCCTATCGACACCGACTCTGACTTGGATAGTGCATATACGAGACACACTCCCAGAAACGAAGGATGGTTGATACTGATACGCCCCCATGAGCTATTCCACGCGGCAAGTGCCTCCGTTTTGGACCCCACTCATTAGAGTATCCATTTCTTTCTTTCTTTGTTCCCTGACACGCGTGGCCAACGTGACTTGGTGGCAACGCGGCTGCCTTGCGAATGGGGAAGCGGCCATGTTCCCCACGGGCCGCCACATTGGCCAATCGCCGCGCATGGAGCTCGGGCGGTCTGAGCTCAGACCTCACCCCAAGTCTCAGAGCACCGCGACTTTTGTCGAGTCTCGTCTCTTCGCGCTCAGGACCCGAACGAGGGTGCTTGCAGTCGCCGTTGATACAGGTGCGCTTGCTTGCCTTTCCTTGTCGTGCCGTAGTGCTGTCCTGAGGCGCAGAAGAGGCTGACAAATGATGTAGAAGAGCCGTTTCTAGGGCAACACTGTCTCCCCCACCCAATCTGCTGCAAGAGCAAAGGATAGGTGCTGTTGTAGACTCGCGACCTCGTTTTTGCGTTCGCGCTGCTATCCGTACTCACCATCGCTTGGAATCCATTGTGCGCTCACTATTTCGATCGCTCCTTCCTCCGGAACCGCATCCGAGCGCAACCACTGCGCGGCCTCGTCACCTCGACTATTATTATATGAAGCGCAACAAAGGTGTGGAAAGCGTAAGGAAGCTCCTAGGCGTAGCCGCTGCGTGAGGAGCGGGGCTTGGCCCTGCTGGCAAGCTGGTACTGGACTTCTGCCTTGGAAGCCTGCGGCAGAGGACTTGCCATAGTCTGGTAAAGGACGTGTCCCATTAGATTGGCCAACACAAGGCTCGGACTGAAGGAGACAGTCTGTCCCATATTCCATTATTGACGCGGCTTTTATCTCATCTGGGCTCGGTCTCGAATCGACACCCGTCGACCTCCGCGTTTCTTTCACTCAGCATACCACCGGCCAACACCACGTCGATCGCGTGATTCCAGATCGCGCGCCAGTTTCGCGAACTTCTGCCTGAACGTTGTCCCATCTCTACTGACCTAAGGCTATATCCATAAACATCCCGGTACACTCGAGGCTGCACAACCGTTTCAGCACGCACCTCGGAAGTTGCACTGGACCTTCCACTTCGTTGCGAAAATGGCATCTCAATATGAGGACACTCAGCCTACCCAGCAAGTACTCGATCCGCGACGTGTTGGAGAGGATAATTCCGGAGTCGGCGATCACGACTCTTCAGATATAATTTTACTGCTCATCGCAGGGAGTCCGGCCGCCACTAGAATTGTGGAACAGACTGCCCTGACTCGTAGCTACCATGTCTTGTTCCACGACATGGAGTCATATGTGACCAACATCGAAGAGCAGGAGACCATTATCATTGGAGAGGACGGTACCCCTCGGGGTAAGACGTCTGTTCAACGACCTGCCGACCTCGCGCTGCGCTTTTCAAGCATCAGTCACCTCAAACAGAAGTTCTCGGGTTTCGTCTTTGGGCGTAATGCCAATTTAGTCGATATCGTCTTCGGCCAGGACACAGGCAAGCGCATCAGCAACCAGCATTTCCGGATCTACCTCAACGCGGAGGGCCTGGCAATGATCGAAGACCTTTCTACCAACGGGACCCGAGTCGACAACACCGTCCTGAAGAGCAAAGACCATCGTGCCGAGAAGACCCGCGTGCTGACCAGCAATTCGGAAATCATCATCGCCAACAGTGCGAACGACAACGAGATGATCCGTTTCCACGTGCGCATTCCGCCTCGATCCTCACAGGCACAAATCTGGAACTACGAAGAGAACAAGCGCAACTTCATGAGCGAGTGCTTCCAGGGAAAGGAACGGGATAAAGTGCTGCGGCGCCAGCAACAACCGTATCAGACTTTGATGCGGTGGAATGGTGGACACAATTACACCATCATGGGCGAGCTCGGCAAAGGCGCATTTGCAACCGTGTACAAGATCGCTGAGAAGATGAACGGGACTGTTTTGGCCGCCAAGGAGCTCGAGAAGCGACGATTCATGAAGGACGGTCGGCTCGACAAAAAGGTCGAAAACGAGCTATCCATCATGCGCAACTTGAAGCATCCCAATGTTGTCCAATTCATCGATTACCACGACCAAGGCGACTATCTGTACATTATCATGGAGTACGCGCCGTATGGTGATCTGCGCAAGCACATGGAGGCGGGCATGCGTCCCGATGGCGAGGGTCCGATGAAGGAAGACGTGATGCGACTTGTGGCCCAACAGGTCCTGAGCGCTCTAGCTCATCTTCATGCCCAGAACGTCACGCATCGTGACATTAAGCCCGACAACATTCTCATCTCGGAAGTCGAGCCCATGCAGGTCAAGCTGTCCGACTTTGGCCTGTCAAAGATGGTCCAACACGAGGAGACTTTCTTGAAGACCTTCTGTGGCACCCTTCTCTACTGCGCTCCAGAGGTTTTCCCGTTCTACGAGAAGTCTAAGAAGCGCCGACGTGGGAACGAGAAGGCGTACAGCTCCGCTTGTGACATTTACTCGCTTGGAGGCGTGCTCTGGAACGCTCTTTGCGGTGCACCGCCTTTCGAAGGCAAGCAAGATTCCACAGGCCGCGCCATGTTCGACCATATCATGGATTCGGTACTGGATATTGGTCCACTACAAGCGCGCAACGTCTCAGCCGCTTGCATCGACCTGCTCACGCAGATGCTGCGCCGCGACCCATCCCAGCGTCCCTCGGAAATCCAATGCCTGCAACACCCTTGGCTCCGAGAGGGTGCGAACATTCCGGAAGGTATGTAATGCCGCTGGGCGTTTCCCCTTGTCAGACACCAATCGCACATCCAAGCTACTATTGCCATCATCCCACCCTCCTCCATCTATGACTTTGTGCTGACTTTGTGATCTTTCGTTCAGACCCAGCCCTGGAATCTATTGTCGAAGAGGATGAAGGCGAGGACGAGGCCGAACATCAACTGTCGCAGCTCAGCATCAACGAAAAGGTGCACGAATCTGATGAGGCCGACGAAGCTGATGTCTTGTCTGACGAGGAGTTTGAACAACTCATTGACGCACGGCAGTCGAAGCGCATCCGTCATGACCCTTTGTTTCCGCGATACCAGCTGCGGGACCATGACGATGAATCAAGCGCCGCTCCATCTTTCCAATCTGATATGGAAGGTGTTCTTGAAGATGAAAGCTTCCAGCCTATGCCCAAGGCACCCAATACGCATCGCTTGTTTGGCGAAATCGGGCAGTCAGCCCTAGAAAGCTCTGGCGTTCTGCATGTGCACGCAAAGCAAGCCCTTTCAGATGCCGGATCCGCTGAATCCGGTGTACAATATCGAGAGAATGGTAGACGTCGAAAAGCATCCACTGGCAACACACCAACGCTTGATCGCGACATTTCCTCCTCGAGCCTATTTGGTGCTGAATCTGGTGTACGAGAGTTGAACATGGCTTCACCGCAGTCTTTCGGGTCCGGTAGAGAAACTCCGAATGAACCCGCCACACCCAAGACACCAGAGGTCCCGCAACACAACTCTCTCGGTTATTCTCAAAAGAACCCTAGCCAGAGCAGCGAACCAACGCCAAGGGCACGACCACCTCCAAGCCGGATGATCAGTCTTCCAAAGACGCCATCCTTCTTCTATGATCCTGCTGACCCTTCCACGCACAACGTTGAATATGCTCAGAAGGTCAGTGGGTTCGATTTTGGCGCGCAACAGCAGGATGCCACAGACGTCGCCTCTCTCGCAGACACGATGCAACAATCTGGCCACGGGGACAGCGACGCTTCGGTTACTTCGGTTGCTTCGGTCGCAGCTCTCCAGGTGCAAGCAAGTCCACAGTTGCCCACCGAGCCGGACTTCAAAGCTCCGCCACGCCGAGTCGGCAAGCTGGTGGCGACGGCCGATTCTTTCGACCCTTCGCTTACCCTCAACATTGACCAGCGGTTAACCTCGTGGGGTCGTTTGAAGACGAGCACGATTGTGTATGAAGATGCCACGGACATCCGCATTCCTAAGACGGCCTTCTACATCTTTTGGTGGTCCCCGAATGACGTGAACTTGGTGCAAGAGCTGTCTCAAAACGGACAGGACTGGACCAACGTAGAGGACCTGCAAGTCGGCATCTACACGCAAGCTAGGTCCGGCCTCTGGGTCAACGGCAAGCACCTCCGACAAAAGGACGATAAGGGCCGGGCTCTTTACGGCAACCTGCACTCGGGTGACATCGTGCAGGTCTTCTCGGACCGCAGCCAGTGTCTGAAGTTCAAGTGCGAGTTTTACCACGGCAACAGCGTACAGCCTCGCCCCGCCGGGCAGAGCTTCAGGGTGCAGTTCGGAACCAAGTTGAACTAGTGCGCGGGTGTTACATCCCCGTCTGTGTGCATGTACATTATCTTAGCGGGCGTTGGCGGCATCGTTGCATTCATTGAGACCATCGAGGTCTTTTTCTCTTTTGTCCAGCATCGCGACGGTCTGGAGCGTAGTATGGTGCGTCCTCTGGCGTTATGGGCGGAGGGCGCTAGCACGGTAGCAGGGTGATCAAATAGGATAGATGAATGCAAACAATCGACACATGCAGATTATTCGCGGAATCAGCGTGGTGGGTATCTAGACATACCGCAGGCTAGCCGGATCGGGCAGCGGCAGGTGAGATGGCGGGCGCAAGTGACATCTGGCTCCAAGCTCCCCGGCCACGCCTCAGCGCAACTTGATTACCTCGCAACCACGTATCGCCTTTTTGCTCTGCGCCCGCCATGAGGCACTTTTGGGCGCTCCCGGCGTTCCTGCGCATTGCGCTTGCCAGCCCGCACTCGTTCAGCGTCTTCGAGGACCTGCTTGCCTTCCCGCAGGTGCGCATCTGCCCACGGCTTGGACTCGCGCCCCGCTGACCAGCATCGCAGTATGAAGTCGTCTTTCCAGACGAGTACATGACGGAGAACGAAGCCACCGCGCTCCTCTCGCAGTCGGTATCGCGCAGCACGAGCTCGGCGACGCCCGTGTCGCAGGCGACGCAGGACCTCTCGAAGCCGGGCAAGCCGCCGTCCGACATACCGCAGCGCGACGACGCACTCGACCTGGCGTACGAGCGCGTGGTGCTCGACGGGCGCCGCTACCTCTGCAGCATCCCCGTCTTCCCCGAGCATGTGCCGCAGAACAGCACCGTGTCGCCCGAGGAAGCAAAGGCCGACGAGGAGAAGGAGCTTGTGCGTGCGTCGAGCCGCGGCGGGGAGCTGCTCGACGGCATGAAGGGCGATTGCATATATTATCTGAGTGGCTGGTGGAGCTACAGCTTCTGCTACAAGGACCATGTCAAGCAGTTCCACCAGCTGCCGCCGGGCCGCGGGGGTGCGCCCATCTACCCGCCCGTCGAGGACCATGCTGTCAACAGCTTCATTCTGGGCAGGTTCTCGGAGAAAGACGCCGACCAGAACAAGGGCGGGGAGAGGAAGACGCTGGGCAGCGAGCAGGAAGCGCGGGGTCTGGACGACGAGGGCGAGGCGAAGCCGGGCAAGGCCGCGCCCGAGAACAAGCCGGAGACGGGCCTCGATCTCCCGCGCCTGGAAACCAAGGGCTCAAGCCGATACATGGTCCAGCGGCTGGCAGGCGGCACCGAATGCGATCTCACGGGTAGGGAGCGCAAGATCGAAGTACAGGTAGGGAACCTTCACCTGATCTCTATGCCATGTAGATGCTAACGCCATGCCCAGTTCCACTGCAACCCGCAGCCCATGGACAAAATCGCCATGATCAAAGAAGTCAGCACGTGCTCCTACCTCATGATCATCTACACGCCCCGCCTCTGCAACGACGTCGCCTTCCAGCCGCCGCAAGAGAACCTCGCCCACCCGATCACCTGCCACCCCGTGCTCGCGCCCTCCGAAATCGACGAATGGGACCTCGCCCGCCTCGAAGACAAAGTGGCGCAGTCGGACCTTCTTGCCGCCCTCGCCTCGAACCCCCTCGGCGGCGCAGACCCCGCATCCAAGCGCGGCCCCGTCATCGGCGGCATCGAGGTCGGCGCGCAGAAGCTCGTCGGCGGCGAGGGCCGCGTCATCGAGAAGGGCATCATCGCCGGCGGCGGCAAGGAGATTTTCCTGGGTACCCTGGTGACCAGCGACGGCAAGATGATGAGCAAGGAGGAGCTGAAGAAGGTGGGCATGGAGGTGCGTGACGTTGAGAAGCTGCAGCGCAATAGCAAGAAGATTGCGGGCAAGAAGGAGTGGCGGCTCGATTTGATTGAGACGCCGGCTGGGCAGAAGGAATATAGGCTTATTGAGTTTATTGAGCCGGAGGAGGGCGAGGAGAAGAAGGGTAAAGGAAAGGGAAGTGGGAAGGAGAAGGAGAAGGCTGGGGAGGAGAGGGGCGAGCCGAAGGGGATGAGTAGTAGCGAGAAGGATGCTGCAGGCGAGGATGGCGGGCCGCACGAGGGCAGCGAGGAGGTGTACAAGGACGAGCTGTAGGACGCGTCGTTTCGGCCGACGTGGGTGATCTTAATCATGGGCACCTTTTTGTTCCAGATGGTTCACGGGGTTTGGCAACTTCTCCGGTAATCAAGCGCGCAGTATTCTTTACACACCCATCTATTTACACCGGCACTGTTAGCGGATTCATCACGCTCGCGCCCCCATCCACTCGAATCTCAGCCCCCGTCACATACGAACTAAACCCGCTCGCAAGAAACCCCACCACCCGCCCAACCTCCTCAGGCCTTCCCGCCCTCTCCAGTCCCACGACCCTCTTCTGCGTCTCCACGCTCTGGAGCGTAACCGGCGGAAATTGCCCCTTCTCAAGCTCCTCCAGGCCCGCGGCTTCAAGGTCCACGCCGACGTCAATCTGCCCCGCCGTCACGGCGTTGATCCTCACCCCCGTGCCCTTGAGCACCGCGACGCCCGCGCGGACTACACCGAGTGCGGCGTGGCTCGACATGGTAAAAGAGGGGCCCCAGCACCCGCCGTATGTAGCTGCGACGCTGGACACTACCACGATGGAGCCGTACGGCACGTCCTTTGGCGCGGCGTTTGGGTAGTTGCCGCGCTGGGTGGTGGTTTTTGTCATTGCGGCGGGGGCGTACTTGAGGGCGAAGAAGGCGGGCATGGCGTTTGTTTCGAAGGCGGCGAGCAGGTCGGCGGGGCCGGTGGCTGTGATGGAGGGCGAGCCAAGCAGCCCGGTGGAGGACGTCCAGACTGCGCAATGCAGAGTTAGATGAGGTGTAGGGGTGGGGTTGGCAACGAGGTGGATGTGCTTGAGATGGGAGGGTTCTCGACTGGGGAGTAGCGTACCGTCTAGTCGTCCCCAGGCGTTGAGGACATCGTCGATTAGCCCGAGGGTGGCTTCTTCCGAAGTTGCGTGGTACGGGTAGGGGATTACTTTTGTGTTGGGGAATTGGGAGGCCATGGAGGAGACGAGGGCGTCGTAGGGGTCTGATTCGGAGCTCGAGCACGCGTAGATGCAGGCTGCGCCATGGGCTGGGACGTCTTAGCATGCTCTGAAGAGGCCGACCTTTCCAAGACGGTCATGCGAATATTTTGCTTCTTGCTTAGTCGGGGGGAAGCACCCAATGCCCAACTTTGTCGCCGCAGTGGTACGCGAAGAGAGGGAAATCGGATCGAAGCGTTCTGGTAGACGTACTTGCGAGCTCTGCGACAATTGCCTTCCCTACTGGCTGCGTGGCCCCCGTCACAACGCAGACAAAACCATACTGCGATTCCTGTTAGACACACTTGCACCTCCCGATCATCACTTGTTCAATAATCACTTACGAGCTTCCCATCACTCCGGTACGGGTTCGTGTGCTCCGAGTCGCCAGGCGCAATGTGCTCGGCCATGCTCACTTCAGACTTCAAGGATGGAGGAGAAAGAAGGCACAATGCCTTGGAGAGGAGGTCTTTCGCGACATGCTTGCTTGTTTGGTGGATGCAGTTGCGACATCCACGGCGCGCGGAGATAGGCTGGCGGGGAAGAGGGTTGAGATAAGCTTATCGGCGGGCGGCATGCGGGGAGGTGGAAAGGCAAGACCAAACAGTCGTTGGAGAAGCACGGGCAAGAGATTACACCTGGGCAAGAAATATTCGGATATTCGGTTATTTGTATCTTGAACAATTGGTTTTCATGGTCGTAGAACGATGCTAATGCTCCGTCTACGGCGCCCAGCCGCGAGGCCCCCAGGCCTACCTCACACATCCATCCTCACAGCGACTCCCTCACGCCCCCGGCCAGACTCCAGAAGTCGCATTCAACAGCCCCACGCCTCCAACTCTCCTACTGCACACCCGCTCCTTTCAGCTCCGCCTCATTCAGATTCTTCCTCAGCGCCTCCTTCGGCGGAAGCACATCGGGCCCAAAGCTCAGCGGCAGCAGCTCGCCCATCGTCCTGACGATAAACTTGCCTCCCTTGTTGAACATGAAAATCGGGGTCTCGAGTGCCAGGAATTCCCGCAGGAACTGCCTGCACATGCCGCACGGCGAGCAGTAGTCGTCCATGTCCGTGACCACGCCGATAGCCTTGAACGACCCGAGCTTGTGTCCCTGGTGAATGGCTGTGCCCATGGCGACGCGCTCTGCGCACGTGCCGACGGGGTAGGACGCGTTTTCGACGTTGGCGCCGGTGATGGTGGTTTGGCCTGAGGCGTCGGGGGTGTGCAGGAGGAGCGAGGCACCGACGCGAAAGAGGGAATAGGGGCCTGTGGAAGCGGTCAGTGAGGTTGTCTGCGTGCTGATCTGTCCTGAGAGGGGAGCAGATATAGCTACAATGTTCACGTACAGTACGCCTTCCCGCGCGCCTCTAAGCTCGTTGTACACAGCGACTGCAGCTCGGCAGCCGAAACGCCGTGGATCAGCCCATCCTTCTCGTTGACCTGTTCGGCAGAGACTGGCTTGACTGGTGCTTGCGATGACATGGCGAAAGGGAAAGAAAGGGAGGAGCGCGGGGCCTCCCGAAGCTATGTAGCTTTGGCGGGACGCGATGGTGGGGTTGTTTGGGCCGCGGCTGACCGTTAGCGCTGGTGAGATTTGTGTATGCACGGCGGAGGCCGCCGGTGTTCAGGATAGCGAGGAATGCAATCGCACGGGGTGTCTGTGAGTAGTTTAAACAGGGTATATCGAATGATATGGGATGGTAGGTAGCGCTCTGTCGTTCACCCCCAGCACATAACAGTCGCCTACGACCTTGTAACGCTGGACAAGACCGTCATCAGAGGTTTGCATGAACTCATTAGTGGTTCGCAGGATCAACGGTGTTGCACCACCCGCAACGTAGAATACTTGGTCGTCAGGACGAGTGCTGGCTGGGGCCAGTCCTACATCCCCGCTCTTCGTGAGGAACAGGCACTGAGAGAGCGTGGCCGCCATAATGGACGCATCAATCGCTGCCACACGCTCTTGTCGCGTCTTGCTGTCAGTATTGAGACGCTGCCCACTATCAGCAAACGGCTTTCGAATACCGACGAGCACAACCTACCAGCTCCTCCCCAAAAGTGGCCAAAGCTTTTCTTCCATCTCCAAATACACGTCAGCCCACGCCACATCTTCTTGGATCTTACCGTCCAACGCCATCGAATCACCCCAGAAGAGCCCATGCTCGGTCGCCAACTTCTCAATGATAGTCTTTGTATCGCCATCAAACGGTGCGAACCTGTGCTGAATCTCCATTGACGGATTCAGCCCGACAGATACAGCGGCCGCGGTGCCCCTCCCCAAAACCTCCTCCAGCAGCGATCCCATGTTGGGCATCGACGTGCTGTCGTCGAGATACAACAGATTCTTCCAAAGCCCTGCAGCCTGCGAACTGGTCAAGTCCAGATTTGCATCCCCGAGTCTATTGTAATACGTGTCGCGTCGAAAGGCCTCCTTGCCCTCGGTCTGGCCTGTGCATAAGTTGAAAGGCGACCTGGTTGACTCGATAGCCCAAGATATAAAGGTGATTTCGTCCTTGAACGTGGTTCTCCGCACGCTAATGTTAGAGCTCGCCGGTTCTTCGCAGAATATGTCGGCGCAGAGGAGCTCCTAGAACCGCTTCCACATGCCAGTGGACGAAGCGATGAGACAGACATCCAACCAGTTAGAGATAGTATCGCGGGTAACGAGCGTACTGTCGCCCAGTAGGACCTCCCCAACCCGGGATACCACGTCTATAGGCGAAGCAGAGACTTGCAGCACCGAATCCGCCTTCATCCGGAATGGAAAGGTGGAAGCCCGCTTCAGACCTAGGAAGGGGTACGAAAGAATCGCATCAGCGCGGATATCGCTACTTTGTGTACCTGGCGCACTCCAATGGGGCACCTAGCTTAGCAAGTCCTGCCGGAACTTCCTGCCTGTGTCGGTACTCAGGACCGCAAGAGACTTTGACTCCCGCATTATCGCAAACGTCGCTTGTGCATACACTTCTCTATCACTCAGCGTGTAGTCAGGGACGATGTGCGGTCCTCCTCCAATCGTCTTAGCGAGGGAGAGCAGGGCATACACTTTGTCGCGCGGATCAGATGCTTTTCGGTTGCGGAACCGTTCCAAGAAGCGTAGTAAAGCCATATCTTTCAACTGGACATTTCCGTAGGTGTCTGATGCGGACCAGGCTTCTTGACGCGCATAGGCGGAGCGGATGTCCTGGATGTCGCGCACCTGGCTGCTGAAATCAACGAGCACCATCCACAAATCACGTTGGACTGACGCAGCGATCCTTGCGCAGTATGTACTGCTGTGTTGCATGGACATCGAGGCTGCTTCTGCGAACATGCCCAAGGGCGCTGAGACTGAGCCGCAGACCATCAATACGTCTTTAGGCATCGTGACCTCTTGCACTGTCCAGATTCTCTTCCACCATGGCGTCCAGGGCTGATTCATTAGTCTTCGCAAGGCCTCGAATAGATTCGTTTGGTCCTTGTTGTAATTTCCAGGCCCCAGATAGGAGGACATGTTGCCCAGCCTGTCGAGATGCGAGTCACTTCCTAATGCACGCATGAAGGAGAACACCTCGCGTGTGGTGAACGGGGACTTGCTCAAGCCGTTCTCGTAATGTTGTCGTAATAAAGCTGTCTGGTCGAGGTGACCGTCGATGTGTAACATATCGCGGTTGTCGCCATGACTGTACGATCTCGGGTGCATCCTTGTTGCCCCTCTTGTCCTTCGGTCCATCACCTAGAGGTACGAACACTGTCTTGCATGGCTGATGCGACCCATCAGCTCTACCTGGTGCGTTCTCTGGTCCAAATCCGTTTGTTTGACTGAGAGCGCGTCGACTCACATGACGAGTCCATCCTCGTGCTGCAGCCGCAGGTGAAGCAGTGCGCTTTCCAGGTTCACCGTTACAGCGAACGGTGTCCCATTGACCAATATTTCTCTTGGGGACCTACGAGATCCCCACACATAGGATAGACTGTAGTACTTGGGATGGTCGCAAAAAAACGTTCGTTGTAGCTCGCAAAATATGGGGTCTGTCCAGTCACCTGGCAGGAGGTGTACAAGTCGTATCTCGTTTCGGAGCGGGCCGTCATCGTAAACTGCTGCGTTCATGGCTCATAGACGCCAGTAGATTCAGATTTGGCCTCGGAGTGGGTCGCACAAGCTGTGGGCTTATGCGAGGCATCGTTGATGTATGTTAGACGGAGGCTGCCCGGTGCCGCGGCTGCGCCTTCTCGTGTGCATGTCTGGGACAAGGCGCGGCCAAAACACGCATGCTTGCCGGGTAGTACCCCACGTGCAGTTATCCTTGACCATCCTTTGATAGTTATGTTGTTACTTTCAATAGTCGAGCTCAATAATGGGCTGCATGTCTGATCTCTTCGTATGGGACGGACTGCTCACAATCTGGCTCGTAGGGCTGAAACAGCGTGCCTCGGTAACTCTCCAACATCGCTCTCACCGAACCCCACACCTAACAAACGCCATCACCCTAACGCGGGCACGCTAACTAACGTAATCCGTGCATTGCACCGACGTACATATTCCATTGAGCCTCGGTACCGCTTTTTCGACATTGCTTTTGAATCGACTTTTGCTGCGTCGCAACATTCCTTCACCAGCATCACGACCAGAAGAGCTGATTACTGAGCGCTCACTATCCCGGCGGCATCCTGAATTCATCATCCCCAACCCCAACTAGATTCGCCGAAATGCCCTCCTACACCTCCATTCACCTAGCAGAGCGCCCCAAAGACCAGATTCTCCCCGGCAAAACCTTCACAGCAAAGCAGCACCCCGTTCCGAGCGCCTCAACCCTCAAAGATGGCGAAGTCCTCTTCCAAACACTATACCTTTCCCTCGACCCTGCAATGCGCGGGTGGCTAAACGACACGCGCTCCTACGTACCGCCCGTCAAGATCGGCGAGGTGATGCGCGGCGCGGCAATCGGCATCGTGCTTGCATCAAAGTCGCAGAAATTCCCTGTTGGCACGTACGCTAGCGGCACGGTGGGCTGGACCGAGTACGCAGTTGTCAAAGATAAGCTGCTCCAGGCGCTGGATCTTCCCGAAGGTGCGGTACCAACGGATGCGCTCAGCGTGTTGGGTATGACCGGCCTGACGGCTTATTTCGGCATTCTGGACGTCGGACAGGTGAAGAAGGGGGATTTCGTTGTGGTCTCGGGAGCTGCAGGTGCCACTGGTAGCGTTGTTGGCCAGATCGCGAAGATCAAGGGCGCGACGGTGTTGGGGCTGGCGGGTGGTGACGACAAAGTAAAGTGGCTGAAGGAGGAGCTGGGTTTCGACTATGCCCTCAACTACAAAGATGCGGACTTTGCGAAGAAGTTTAGAGAAGCAACGAAGGGGCTGATCGATGTTTACTTCGACAATGTCGGTGGAGATATCCTCGATCTGGCTCTCGCCCGAGCAAAGCCGCATGCACGGTTCGTCATGTGCGGTGCCATCAGCCAGTATAATAAGAGCAAGCCGCAGGGACCTAAGAACTACCTAATGATCATATCCATGCGGATACGCATGCAAGGCTTCATCGTATTCGATTACGAGAAGCAGTACGCTGAAGCCCGGAAGGAACTGGCACAATGGCTGTCGGAAGGCAAACTGAAGCGCAAGGAGACGATTGTCAAGGGCGGTCTGACAAAAGCGGAACAGGCCCTCGTCGATTTGTACAATGGAGTAAACACTGGTAAGTTCACCTCTGACATGCTTCATGGTAGTTGCTAATATGTGAAGGTAAATTGCTCGTCGAAGTTGCGAAGCCTGACGATGTGAAGCCGAAACTGTAAATTAGTTACTTGATGAGTTAGGTCACTATGTAAGAGTTTACAGCAGAACGAATTCTGGAAAAGAATGAATCTTGAATATTTCAACGCAATTTCACACCGTATGCGGCATTGAATGTCGGCAGATGTAAGAAGGTACGGTACAGAGATCAGAAACAAAAGATCGGGAAAGAAACTGAAAAAATGGCTCACCGTCAACGTCGCATGAGAAAGCGTAATCCTTGGTCTCGCCGCCCTCTTCCAAATATGGGCATCTGTTCTCGGCATGACTAACACGGGTGCAACTGCGGAGGCCACGGACTTCGTCGTCACAATGGGAATAATACCTTTGGCCTTGCAGTTCGCAGCTATTGCTATTCAAGGGTGTTTCCTGGCGTACATCTACTATATGTATCGAGGGAAGACGGAGAACTCTAGCAGTGTTTCATACGAGAAAAAGGCGGAATACCGTCCAGATATGGTTTGAGACTCGATGGGATCGTTTCCGCGCTATGGGCGGTACTCAACGCTTTAGCCTCCGAATGAATGCAGTTTCTTCTACGTTCACAGTACCTGCGCTGCATGTTTCTCTTCTACATACCGGTATACGACACTCTAATTTTTCTGCAGGCCTGGATCTTTGAACTCTTCTTTTACTTCAATAATTTCGGCTGTACGTAAACCTTATCTACATTGTTATTAGTCTGTTCAATCTTGCTGTTGGGGTGCATCCGGAGTTAAACCTGCACGGTATTGCTCTTTGGGCGAATCAAGAGTTGCAGTTATTCTGCAGGTGCATTCAACCACCATAAGTTGCGAGTGGGAATCGCTGAGAAGGCAAGTTTTAGCTCGGAGACTGCGTATGTACACCATGCGATCCCATCGGGCTTGCGCTTACGGCGAAATCGATTCTGAAAGACCGCGCGTCCGAATATCCATGCTGACGAACCGTCTCTCACGCCTAACTGAGAAGGTCCAGGCCAACATGAAGGCCCCAAGCCCCACTTGCAATGTTCTCACATGCGTTCGACGTACATTTACTTGTACTGCATGCTTATCCAAGTTGACCCGAAAGTCTCATGGGCAAATGGTCTCTCTGCTTACTGGTCACCATGCGCGTTGAAGTAGATGTAATCGTGAACCTCATAACGCTGTAGACATGTTCTCGCTGCGCCTCGGCTATATGATCTGTACAAGGATATACGCCACGCAATTTGTTCCTACCTTTCCCGGGCACGGCTAATGCATGACCGCCAATAACATCACACCTCGATAGACCAGGATATGAACCTTTTGTTCCGATGTAGGATGGTGGAGGAATCTCTCGCAGATTATCCCTCGCTCACCCCGCCGGTAATTCTGCTCAGCCTCTATCTCTGTAGCAAAAGGGAATGTCGAATGCGGCAAAATCCTAAGCTGCTTCTTACGGCTTGAGAAACGACATTTTTGTCCGTACGAGGATATTCGCATGTTCCAGGGTGCGTTGGCCGAGCGCATGGCCGACCAGTATCGGATCAGGAAATGAAAGTAGATACCTACTACTCGTTGAACTTATAAGTCCTCCCAAGAACCGTTTGCTCAGTCACTCTGTCACCAGGGATCGCGTTTTACACGTAAGCCACCATGCATCGACGTAATCTAGCAGTGTCTTTGTCATGGGTGCTCCTGTCGAACCCGTTCGCTGGCGCTCAACGAACGAAAGACAAAGTGTGCGGACGAATTGCAGAGCTACAGAAGTCGTCGCACGATGCCAATCCATCAGGTACACTTCCAATCAATCGCGTTTACATGATGTCGCTAAATCGTTGGCAGCTGCACCTGTTAGCATTCCCATCGGGCCAACGCTCGATTGCCTCAAGAACATCACCGTTGGACAAGGACGGACATATGATATCGAGCTTATGCTGCAAAACTTGGACCTTTACCTCAACTTTGAAACAAGTAGGCACGATGCTCGACGTTTGTAATATTCAACTAATACATTGTCAGGCTTGGACTCCTTGAAGAATCCTCCCGCTGACTGGCCATATCCGGCGCATGATCTCCGAGCAAGGCTAGCAGAAGTGAAGTCTAGGGTCAAGAACAAAGAGTACGGGAACGATTACGAGTTCCAAGTGGAGTTGTTCGAGAAGGTGTTTGCACCTGCGCACAGTGGACATTTGATCTTCTATCCTGACCTTCTCGTAAACCCATGGTACTGGAGTAGAACGGTATCCTTGGTATCGGTCAGCAAGGATGGGTCCGCATTGCCCGAAATCTTCTTCCGCGGTAAGGCAACTGAAATACGAACTAAGAAAGATAACGACTGATCACGATCAATAGACGATATCTTGAACTCTGTTGTCGATGCTTCGCCTTTGTCCAAGATCGATGGGCAAGATGCGCAGAAGTTCATTGAAGATCTCGTATTTCGGGCAGCCTCACAAGATCCCGATGCGGGCTACAACGCCATGTTTTACAATAAGGCATATGTGGCGGCCCATATTTCGAACGGCGGTTACTTTGCTCAAGGTGGGCGCACAAGTAATATCTACCCGGGCGAGAACACAACCTACACGTTCGAAAACGGCACGTCCATCACAGTTGATAATGTCGCTCTGCTGAAGTGGGACTTCACTGGAGCCACAGACAACTTCTTTTTCATCAATCGATACGCCGGAGGAGGTAGCAAATTGTCAAGTCCCATCAAGATTCCCAATCAGCCTGCAGGATACCCGACGGCAGTTATTGCAACGAAAGATGGCACGTTGGCTGGCTACTATCTCTCTGGTGATGGTCTGGATGATGTCGCAGTGCTTAGCGTACTTTCTTTCTCGCCCAGCAGTGTCGTCGAATATCAAGCGGTAGCCGAAACTTTCCTTGCAGACGCGAAACGCTACGGCAAGAAGAAGCTTGTAGTCGACCTCAGTGCCAACAATGGAGGGTACATTCTCTCGGGTTACGACCTCTTCCGGCAACTCTTCCCGCAGACTGAGCAAGTCGGCCTAACGCGCTTCCGAAATAATGATGTCCAAGATAGAGCCATCAAGATCAACCAGAAAATCGTGCCCGAAAGATTTGACCCAAGCAAGGGCGCCATGGAAGAAGTTCGAGCGTACGAGAAGAGCTGGAATTACCGACATGACTTGGACATCGATGGGAAGAAATTCCAGAGCACGGAGCAGAAGTGGGCAGATCACAAGGTTGGGGAGTCGAGCTACAGCTCGCTGCTGCAGTGGGATTTGAATGATCCGTATTTGACCACGAAGGGTCCGGTAGCGTTTGGGACGGAGATCACAGGGTATGGCAACAGGACCAATTTCACCCAGCCGTTTGCTGCGGAGAACATAATCATAGTAAGTTGCCACAGATGCAGATTCAGCCAAGACAATTCGACAACTAACAGATACCTGTACAGCTTACCGACGGATTTTGTGCCTCCACATGCTTTCTTTTCAGCGACTTCATGAAGCAGGCAAAGGTCAAATCCATAGCCGTTGGAGGATTACCAAACACCAAACCCATGCAAGCGGTTGGTGGCGTCAAAGGCGGTGAGCTCGCCACCTGGGATACGCTGTATCAAAGAGTGTACCAGGACGCTTTCTACCTTTGGCAGACACAGAACATGTCTGATCCCGACTACGTTTGGATGGACAACACATTCTTAAACCATCGAGAATACATAGGATACACCGCGACAGCAGGCGTCAACATCCGCGACGTCGTCCAGCAGGATCACGTCGATGACGGGCTCGCGGCGCAATTTGTGAGGGAGGAAGCTGACTGCCGGTTGTTCTACACCAAGGACATGATCGTTGATGTGGAGAATGTGTGGAAAAAGGCTGTAGATGTGGCGTGGGGGAATGGAAAATGTGTCAATGGCGGCCTGTCGAAAGGGAGTGCATTGAAGACCCAGAGCGCGGAAAGGCAGACGGCAAAGCCTCGAGACAATCCATTGGAGGTGTTGAGAACACCAAAGATATTGGAAGTGCAGGAGGAGACCGTAGAGAAGAACGCAGCATGGCTGAGCTTGCATGGGCAGCCTGCCCTAGAATAAGCTAGTTCTGGAACATCGGAAGAAGCCTACATTCTTGATGTTAACGTACTATACATGCGCGACCTGATCCATCTCCTGAGTATTCAGCATATGCCGACATGATGGATTCTCCGCCTATTTCTGTACCTGCATGAACACCATCAACACGGCAGCGTACGCTGCAGCTGCAGCAACCACTTCGGCAGGCCGGTTCACCGTAGCCACCGACCCGAGCGCCACGAAGACGCATATGAATCCGGTCATGACTGCCAACTTCTTTGCACTATCGTTCACGTACTCTAGCCACCAGAGTGGAGCTAGCAACATGACGAGCCCACCGAATATGATGCTAGTATTGGTGACGAGGTCGAATCGCGAATTCGATGAGATGGTCGTTCCAGATGATTTCTGGACGGCGTCGTTGCCATGCTTTGCGCGGAAAAAGCTGCTGCGGTGAAGCTGCGCGAATGACTCTAACCAGCGCCCTAGAGGAGGAAGCGTACGATGGTGGATTGAAGTCAGGTCATCGGTGTGTCTAAGGAAAGACGACTCTTCCGGATCGATCGCGCCCCGATCGAGCCAATTTTCCACGTTCTCGACGAGACGCTTGTCAGCGCGGGGCCGAGCGCGTACTTTGGCGTAGCCATCGATAAATTGATCTTTGCTGTCAGTAGAGCTTGTATTCTTGGGAACATGAAAGCACTTACTATAGTGGTGTAACAGCTGACTTAATTCTACCATGTGCGCGTGACGCTGCGTCATCCATTTCTCGTCCCATCTGAAGCTATCGTTTCGTAGATTGTCGGCCAGTTTCGACTTATGAACCATCTCGTCAAGCCTTCTGAGGTCATTCTCTACGCGTGTGATGCGATCTTGCATCCATAGTATCGTTCGGGAATTAAGGTCTCCGAACCGCCGGAAGAGAAAGAAGTCGTCCTCTGAAGCCATCCACGAACTGAAGGCTTTGTATCCTTCGTATTTCCACGCGGCCTTGCGTTTATCCTGCGACGTTGTCGTGAAAGTGGACGACGGAGATAGGGTCTGAAGGGGAATTGGGGGCGACGTGCTGGGCAGACTCGAGGAAGACGCGGTTACTGGGCCCGGAAGAGAGTGCGAAGAAGCGGGTCCGTGATTGTATGTCATTTTGAAGGACCATGATGTTTGCTGTTCCGTCCGATGCTCCCGTTGATTGCTCTTTAGCTGGAACCTGTTGGTGGTGCAGCAAGGCTGAGTCTGAGTTCGGGGCGCGATACACAAGGCTGTGGCACCGAAACACATGGTGCAGGGTGTCTTGTGACGAATGCACAAGGCTGTGCCCAGCTGAGGGAGCCTTCCACTTTCCGAACGCGTCGGGCCGCCCTCTCCTGTGCATTATTAAACGACCAATCCGAGATCCCGTCGTATCAGCCGAAAAGTTCGTGGCTTCCAGTACGGTCGCAGATTGGGCCTGAGGCAACTCAACATCTGTGAGGCAGCCGCTCGTGGGACTTGGTGCCATTGACTCAAGTTGCCTCGTTGAGGGCGAATGGCGCCATGTGGCCGAATATAACACAAACGGAGGCTGCAAACAATAATGAGCTTTCAGCCTGTGACTTCACCGGTTTCACGTCTTTAACACCATTCACTGCTGAGTACAGCCAACGCTGCGGATCCCGCCCTGTGTCTTGTCAGTTACTTGTTACAGCGCCTTTTGCCCCAAACTATCGTGGCGATGAACGGGAAGTGGAAGAAGGCTAAAGTCAAGGTCGAGGCTGTACAGGCGTTTGACTGTCTTGACAGGGGCGGTTCTCAAAAACCGGCCGCAGGGTATGATACTTCAGGTCGCCTTCCGCGACCCAGTGAAGGACCTCCTCCAGAAGCACAGCATCAGATTTCACCACACGGTCAAAGTACTTCGTATTACATTGGCCACCCGCAATCCAGCGCCCCGACTCCATATGTGGGCAACCCAACGCAGACTCCCGGGCCATTTCAATATACTTATCAGTCTCCACCGCCGCAGACTCTGCAATATACACCGCAATCATCTCCACCGCAACAGACGTCGTCTCCTGTAGCAGACTACAAGCATACGCCATATCATTCAACGTACGGTCCGCACCACAATTCAACAACATCATCGGGCTACAATGCAGGGGTACAAAGCTCCTCACCTCGAAGGGATAACTGCAACGGACTTATTCAGCCTTCTTGGGAGCAGAATCGCCAATTTGATACCAGCGATGTAGGCAGCCCGGTGAAGTGGAACGGTGCCGATACACCGTACGACGCGTACAACCAGCCCAGGACTGATCATTCGCAGCGGAGCAATACTGCATATGGAGGAGACTATCAACAGCATTGCGATCCAAGGCCAATGTTGCCCTATGGGAGCTCGATTGTACCGAATAAATATTATCACAACTGTTCAGATCATCTCAGCCAGTAAGCCTTAAATATACCTTGAATTAATCATGCACGATCCAGAACTGACTTGACAGATATGATGGAAATTGCGTCGTCTGCTACCCGGCATATTATCCGTCTTGAAGCAACTGCCATGCTGAATAACAAGCTTCAGACACAGGTAATCAGCCATGACGCAGCCACGTCCTTGACGGTGAGCGAGTGAGCAGCCTCAAAAGAGAGAAGCTCTTATTGCCAGCTCTGTCTTGATTCACGCCAGAATACGGCACTTCATCGGCTTCATCCCGACACGGGGCGTACGCCGTCCACTGTGGATAGGTTCGACAAAACACACGGACGTGAACACTACCACCAATAGTGCCCGTGGATGGGGAGCTTCAAGGTAGAAATCGGTAAGGTGAGGTGGTACACCTTTCCACCAAAGCCTAGGTTCTGATGCATCAATGTGGAAGAGTGCGCACGGTCAAGGGGTGGGTGGGAAGGATACGGGCGCAAAAAGAATCGCATACATGCTGTACACATGTCCAAGTCGTGCAGTAGAAGACCTCAACCCCACAGATAGTATGATAATGTTTTGAGGGTGTCGGCTGACGTTGCTTTGGTCCTTGTTGAAACGACGTGGTGATTCCTGGAGCGATCGAATGTGCGAGAGCGTCGGCGTTGAAGTTCGGAATGAAATCGCTCGCTCATTCCTCCTTAAGCCTAGGGCGGACCTGCTACATGGCTCCTCCGCGCCCCAGAAATGATTCGGACCTACGTGCAGATAACCCAGCGCTGCCCCTCATGCTGCCTCCGCGGATACAAACGCTTTCCACGCTCTCCAGTACGTGGTGTCGCCTGCCGCGCCCGATTGTCCTCACGCGCACCCAGTACGACACCTATTGAAACCCCGACTGGGTCGACAAGCTCATCGCAACCCCTCAATCCACCATAAGCTTCACACATCTCCCAGACTGTCCAGCATGTCGGAGTTCGCACAGTATACCGCCAATGGTACCAAGCCAACCTCTAACAACGGTCCTACGCAAGGGGAGATAGCCTGGGGCTCGCAGAAGAACCCAGCCGCTTACGACTTTCGCTCCGACGTTCACACTACGCCGACAGCCGCGATGCTGAATGCGATCGCGCAATGCTCGCTCCTCGACGATGTCACGATGGAAGACCCTACAACACTGTCCTTGGAACGCTTCATTGCGGATCTCACAGGCAAGGAAGACGCGCTGCTTGTGTTGTCGGGCACCATGGGCAACCAGGTCGCGCTTCGATCACACCTTACCGCACCGCCGCAAGCGGTACTGTGCGATCGGAGGTGCCACGTCATACAATATGAGGCTGGAGGTGTAGCAAGCTTGAGTCAGGCCCTGGTCCAGCCCATTGATGCAAAGAACAAAAAGTACATCACGCTTGAAGAGGTTCAGCGCCACGCGGTTATTTCAGACGACGTCCACGCGTGCCCTACACGCGTCATCTCACTCGAGAATACCCTGAATGGCACGATCATGCCGCTCGACGAGGTCCGTCGCATATCTGCGTTTGCGCGCGAGAACGACATCATAATGCACTTGGATGGTGCACGGCTATGGGAGGCTGTCGCGGCCGGCGCAGGAACACTCAAGGAGTTTTGCGCTGAGTTCGACAGCGCGAGTCTTTGCTTTAGCAAAGGTCTCGGTTCACCAATTGGCAGCATCATCGTTGGCACCAAAGCATTCATCAAGCGCTCGCGCTGGATCCGCAAGTCCATCGGAGGTGGTCTGCGTCAAGCTGGTGTGGTAGCAGCACCCGCCCGTGTCGCTGTGGAGGAGACCTTCCTCGGTGGTAAGCTTACCAAATCGCACGAGAACGCCAAGACGATCGAGCAGCTGTGGACAGATCTGGGCGGTAAGATTTCATATCCTGTCGATACAAACATGGTCTGGCTCGATCTCGAAGGCAGTGGCATAGAGTTGAACCGCTTCATCGAATTGGGTGAACAGTACGGCGTCGTCGTAAGGGCTGGCAGACTTGTAGTGCACTACCAAATCGGAGAAGATGCCATCCGACGATTGGGCCAACTTTTCGCCGACGCGCTCAATGGCGAAGCAGGTGATCTGAAGACAGGCAAGGTCAAGCATGACCCTGAAAAGCTGAAGTTAAAGGGTAAAGGTGTTGAGTAATTGTGTACGTACAAACTCTCGCTAGGGCTCGACAACCGCAAAGCTCGCGCAGAACGCCTTCATAATACAAGGATTCAAGTGGTTCCAGTATTCAATGTAGGCTTGGACAAAATTACTCCTCAATAATCACCCTGTTTATTCAGCGGTGAACTTGTGCGTCAGAGGTGAGCATCCACGACCGCGGCCCTGGTTTGAGGATCTTCCATGCCCTGGGCTGAAAGGCAGGGGTGTACCATGCACATAAGATATACGTACATCCACGAAGGACGCATCGTACGTCATCTTCAAAAGACGAGTGACAGCGTGCGCCCTATTCGCTCTAGATACTTGCCACTAACGCCGATACCCCTAATTGTGCGAGCTAGCCTTGTTGGCGGAAATTCTGCTCGATACAACTGTGTAGGCACATATCCTTGCGATGATGTGTGATATAGGCTGGAGCTCACAATGACGTGACATATGACAGATACCAGCTATAGGCGCAGAAGGCAAATTGCCATGGAGTGGATCACACCTCGAACGGGGTTTTAGACCAACATCACACGGCTACCACAGACTGAATTGTCAATTACGCATACAACTAACGAAGCATGCACACCACTTGTCGTCCACTGCAACCCACAAATCGAGGAGAGCATCAGGAAGAACTGATTGTACACTGCCTTGGTACATCCCATCGTTCTGGAGAGATAGACGGGAAGCCACTTGTTCTCTCTGGAAATGGAGAGGTGAATCCAATCCACCCTATGCATCACATGCAGCTGACTTTCACAGATATGTATTGAAACAGGAGATATCGGACACCGCGTCGCGCCTCACTTCCTCCCAGATTCAGGCAAGCCATTAGAGTGGCTCGCAACATCCACAACAGCAGACGTCGCACCTATCCAAGATTGGGTCCCCACGTTGAACTGGGTGTATCTGGATGCACACTCATATCAGCTCAAATACGGCGTGCACGAGGACAGTGAGTGCAATCTTGCGGGACCGTTTGATTGCATACCGCAAAATCAACACCTCACATTTCAAGACTGGGAGGGCTTTCGTGCTGTGGAGATCCAAACCAACAAATGGACTATTTATTTCGACGCGGACGATGATGGCTTGAAGGACAAGGTGCCACCGGAAGCAGCGCTTGTGGAGATTGAGCTTGAGAGACGTGGGGCAGAATCTGTTCCTGCTACGCTACCGCAGGCTGGACTATTCATAGCCGACGTTGAGGAAATGTACAACGACTTTGAAGAAGGAAGTACATTGTCATCTTGCGATGAAACAGGACAGGAGCATGTAGTTGGTACGGCAGTACGCATAATGTGCACACGAATCGAAAGGACCGAAAGACATGTCAAAGAAGAGGTACGTTTCCTACGGTCAGGTCATGTGCTCTCACTGATGGATGCCTGCATATCCAGTTCTTACTCACCATACCCGGTCCATCAATGGGGGACGACGGAGTTGACAGGCTTCCAATAGCGACCAGAGTACTGGGAAGTTGGTCCGATGATTCCTTCGAAACAGAAGCTACAGAGGATTTCTACTCCGAGAATATCGGGCATATCTCCAAGCCTTACCTTCCTCCGCTATGGGAGGAAGGTTTCATCGAAAGTCCGACGCCCAGTCCGCAGGACATTGACAGACTCAAAGCAGATGTTATCGCGATGTTAGGACCGATGCCAAATAACTCCAGGACACCTGGATTTTCATCCAGTGACGCTTCGATTAACACATCCTTCGCTGCGACGCGTAAAACACACGCCTCTTCATCTCCCGGTGTAACATCAAAGCCTCTTCCTCCACTTCCAAATGAATGCGTATCAAGAAGTAATTCAACACGAATTTCAGAGACAACCGAACCAATACAGCGTAATGCCAAAGATAGGCAAGACAGTGTCAGCACTCTAGTCCAGTCTTCTACAATCTATCCAGGGTTGCCGCATTCGAACTTGTCGTTCCGAGCACCACTCAAGACTATCACCCACCGGCCGTCGAGGATAAGTCTCAACGCCGATGATCTGGCGGCCATTGAAGAGCTTTCACGCTCGCTAGACTTTTGCGATCATCCCATCCTCTCCCTCAGTGCATATACCCATGTGTGGCCCGAGACGCACAAAGAACCTCACTTGAAAAGGTTATTAGAAAGAATGAATGGAAGCAACAAAAGAATGCTCCGAGGAGTCAAGAAAACGGGACCTCGAATATTCCGAACCAAAATTCTGAAGTTCGTGGCGTCATCCAGGAGCCAAGAAGGAGGCGAAACTGCGAGTAGGGAGAAAAGACATAGCACTTGAAATGAGCGTGTTCATCTACGACTTTGGTCTCTCACATAGACATCCAGGATCTCTTGGATTGATGCTGACGTTGATCACTATAACTTTCATCCATTGCCGAGATCTAGCGACATGAAGTCCGACGACGATGAGCAAGTGCCAAATCTCCGCTAAGTAGTCTTCGGCGTGAATTGCCACCAATTAAAGTTGAAAAGGTTACCCGATCCGCCCTTGAACACCATGAAAATGTCATGTACCCCCGAGGCCCCACTGACCGGACACTGTACTGTTGTCCATGTCTGCCAACCTCCTGTCACAGCGACCGTGCAAGTGGCTAGCAAAGTACCATCTTTCTTGTCTGCGCGCACCTCGAGGGTCCCGCCGCTGCCACCGGAAGAGACTCTGGCTGAAAAGCTGGATGCACCGCTTCCGAAGTCAACGCCTTTGACTTTGACGAAGTCGCCATTTTCAATGAAGCCCACATTCATGCCGCCCTCGCTACAAACTTCGACTTCGATTCCCGAAGATGCCGCCATGGTCTCTGCTTCGGTACGGTTGTATGGGTTCAGGTATTTCAGCTGCTTAGGGCCTCCAGTAGTCATTGGAATCTGAGGGATGCTGCCATTCGAGGTGTAAGTGAATTCTTCTACGGCTACGGAGCGGGTATACCCGCTGCCACCGGGGAGGGCGCCGTTGTGATAGAAGAAGTAATCTTTGCCGCCGTAGTTGATTAGGCCCGGGTGGTTCGTGAAGCTGGCGCCTTGACTTGGCATGATGACGCCTCGATAAGTCCACGGTCCTGTCGCACTGGTGCCTGTGGAGTAGCGGATATCCTCAGAGCAGCAGTTGGCTGCATAAACCATGTACCACAGGTTCTGTCGTTTGTAGATCCACGGACCTTCCTCAAACGTGGTGGGCCGTCCTTGTACGCCGGTGCGAGAGCCAAACCCTGCGGGTGTGAGGTTCACCTTGTTGATACCGCCCTTGTAAGATAACATGTCCTCGTTCAGCAGGACGTACTGTAGGTCTGGATTACCCCAATAAAGGTAAGCCTGGCCGTTGTCGTCGATGTAGACCGTCGGATCGATCTGCCCGTTCTCGACAAGCGGCTTTCCGAGCGCGTCCTTGTACGGTCCCTCTATGTTATCGCTGATGCCGACACCAATAGCCATACCCCCAGTGTTCTTGTTCCGAATTGGCACGTAGTAATAGAATTTGTTGTTGCGATTGATGACTTGACCTGCCCACGCGTTTTTATCCGCCCAGCTGAATGTGGACAGACTTGCAGGCGAACCGTGATGCTGCCAATTTGCCATGTCGACCGTGGAAAATAGGAGCCAGTTGCGCATGTCGTAAGTTGTAGACTTGTCTTCATCATGTCCTGTGAAAAGGTAAAGTCTGTCTTTGTAGATGACGGGAGCCGGATCAGCCGTGTACTCGGTTTGTACAATTGGGTTGTCCGCATTTGCCGATCCAATTAGGAACAGAAATAGAGCTAGTAAAAACAGTCCATGACGGGCGACCAATTGGATTCTGGTTGCCATTGTGAACCGACTTTTGACGGCAAAGAACTTATCGTTTCTTAAACAAGTCGAGATATCGTAAGATGGGTAGCAGGTTCAAGATTATATCCTAGGAGTACAAACGCACTATCATGGGTTGCGTACATTACGAGCCGGTGGCTGATATGTTTGATTCATTTTTCCATTTAATGTACGAGATGCACATGCGGGCAAGGACTTAAAGACCAGATCCAGCAACACCGTAATAAAGGGACTTTGGCCTTTCACTAGCTGTGCAATACTATGAAACATGATGAGGACCGTAGATTCGTGCACAGAATCTTGAAGTAAAGTGCAGGCAACGCATCTTACACATGAGCTGCTGTGAACACGTCCAGACGATGCAGCCGAGCAGCAACATCAGTTGTACCTGCTCGCTTTCTTTGGGATCATCGTGCACCCAAATATGATCAATGCTTAATCTCTTCACCTGCCGGTTTGTCCGCTGAAGCATTAGATCAATTGACTCGTTTACTATCCCGATCGTTCATTCAGAAGAAGCCTTAGCCTGATCTAAAGCCGGTTGATGGTCGAGCCTACCCTTCTACAATAGGTGGAAGTAACGTTAAGCTCGTTTTTGGCCAAATGTTTGCCGCCACTAGAAGCGGGGCTTTCGCGGGTCTCCAGTCTAGCGAGGCGTCCTGGACTTTTTCAAGCTCTCCGGCGCATTTATCTTGTCTCGATCCGGTCTAGAGTAATTGAAACCACCACACACCTTCGACATCGCGAGGAAATAATGTAAGCTCGCTGAAATATCCCCATTGAGACTCGTACCGCCCAGCCAGAAGCATGTAACTGCAGAATAGTGAACGCTTGTGCTTGATACAATAGTAGCCCATCATAGCGGTAGATGTATCCTCAAGATATACCATCCTACAGAAGGAAACTCCAGGTGATGCATAGCTCAGTATCAATGTGAATTGAACAAACATTCAGCTTAGCAAATATTAATGTCAGCATATGTTGAGGAAATGTACCGATCGAAAAGCTCCGTTCGGTTAAAAGCAAGGAAGTGTATCCTCCGTCTATAAAGATCGGCGCGAATGTCGATGCGGGGTAATTTTCCTACACCGGATCCGGCATAATATAGAAGCTGCATTTTGAGAAGTGGGTATTTCGTGCAGATTTCTACAGAACCTCTTCTTGGTTCGCACTTCAGCCTGGCGCGATTAGTGAATGAATCGGGATTACTGGCAGGACTGCCCTTCATTCTTTATCCACATATATCTCCATTCTCATTACCCGCACCATTCACAGCGACCCTTGCCCCCGGGTCGTCTCTGCATTACTCCTGAGGTAGCGCCACAACATGGAGCGATTTCATTCTCCACCGTGAAGTGAGCAATGCTAGTCAACGGCCTCTCCGACTCCTTCTATTCTCAAGGCCTTTCCGACATTGGGAAGGATAGTGGAATAGGAAACATTCAAATTGTTGTCACATCGCGAAGACGTTTTCCGTCTAGTTAGATACATATGGAATCGCTGAACGGGAGAGGATTATTCCACTCATGCCATATGATGTTCATAACGTTCCTCAGCTTTAGAAATGCAATGTCACTAAAATTATATCTACGAGAGAAATCTTCGATACAGTGTATTAAACGTTTCGCGACAATGACATATTGAGAATAGGTGGCCATACACTACTGTTTATCCTCGTAATGAACACCATACTAATTCAAGCCTAGTTTGCATTGACTAGATTTGTATAGCATTTGACATCGTCCATACCAGGAATCACCGCGGCGATACCGTCGAAACCTGAGCCCAAGCCAACATGATCTCAACGGATATGGATCGCGATGTAGAACATATCATTTGGAACCGTGCTCATCCTCACTTCTATCCCCTTGGCTGCGAAGTGCTCCGGTACATAGATTTCCATGACGATTCACCCATTGGTGGGCACCATGTCTTGTACATCATTCATCTGGCATTTCTTTCGGGCCGTCAAAAGCACGCATTTCGTTGCTATGTGATAACATTATAGGTGCTCTCGTCAGTTAGAGGACTTGCCTGACGCAGTCGGGAGAAATATGCGATATGTCGACGATAATATTCCTATCACTCTGATAATTCAGGTGTTCGACTCGATGGGACTTGTTAGCGAACCTAGGCGATTCATCATCTCTTTGATTGCCGAGCAACCGAGCTTCGATTGACCACCGTGCACAGGTCCGGATTTTGATGTCGATGATTCGAACGCGTGTCCAACAGTCTCTACGTATGGGTACATGGGTTGGATGTGCAGATCTTGGATACGTATTGTCCGGTATTGGCCATATGCCATTGCACCACGTCATTTCGTCTTGGTGCAACGTCAGGGATTCTCGTAACACCAGGACGAGCGTTGTGGAATGGTCTTCTGCCGAGTGGTCGCCTTCTGCGAAAATCTACTCAAACATCAGAATATCGCGAGAGCTTGTGTTTCCGGGATACTCGAGGTTTCTGTATGACGCGCATAGCCAGTGTCATGGACTGGCGATGTTTTAGTAAGGGATGGTAGGTATGTTGAGCTTGCGGTAGTGTTGTGACATTTTTCCCCAGGACGTATTTCCCATTGGCGTGCAGGTAAAGGGTCCAGATTCGTGTCACGTCTGCCAGACCGGATGACGTCACAATTCTAGCGCCAAGTCCTGGCTCGTTTCCCTCGCCGTCGG
Source organism: Paraphaeosphaeria sporulosa (assembly GCF_001642045.1). Lineage (NCBI taxonomy): Eukaryota > Fungi > Ascomycota > Dothideomycetes > Pleosporales > Didymosphaeriaceae > Paraphaeosphaeria > Paraphaeosphaeria sporulosa. Next base: position 2,242,462 of record NW_017253362.1, on the reverse strand, counting down.
TTCCCCACGGGAAACATCTGCGCCAATCATGTAGATGGAAACGGCCTCGATCTCGTGCGCCGCGGGAAAATACACTCTCTATAGTGAGCGCCGCGGCGAAGACAATGAGGGCACGATGGATACCAGAGGCGACTTGATTTCCGTCGGCCAAGTTACAAGATGCTGTCGATACAACTCAGATCTAAGGATAAAGCATTGCCTAACTCATATCGCGCTCACAATCAGAAACACACCTCATCCCTTCCACATTTTCCGTGGCAACATCCCCCAACATGATCGCGCCAAACAACACCTCAGACGCTTTCTTCGCGAAAGCTGAGAAGCATTTGATGTCGACAGGCGTTCCTATGTCCCCTGTCATCATCACCAAGGCCAAAGGGACTCGACTCTATGATGCCGAAGGCAGATCCATCCTTGACTTTACCAGCGGACAGATGAGCTCGCTGCTAGGCCATTCTCATCCTGAGATCGTCGAGACGGTCAAAAAATATGTTTCGGAGCTTGACCATCTCTTGAGCAATATGGTGACTCAGCCTGTTGTGGACCTTGCTGAGCGTCTTGGCCGGTTACTCCCTGCTCCTTTGGAAAAGTCCTTCTTCCTCAATACAGGTTCCGAATCCACTGAAGCAGCTATCAAGATGGCCAAGCTGTTTACTGGCAATTTCGAAATCGTCGCGTTCTCCGCAAGCTACCACGGTCTCACCCAAGGTTCCGGGGCCGCCACTTATTCTGCCGGGCGGAAGAATGCGGGCCCTACCATGCCCGGTTCGCTCGTGTTTCCCGCCCCCTATGCCTACCGTTCGCCATTCAGAAAAGCCGACGGCTCGTATGACTGGGAGACTGAGATGGATTTTGCATGGGCCATGATTGACAGACAGAGCGTTGGATCGCTTGCTGCATTCATCATGGAGCCCATCCTCTCAACTGGTGGTATTCTCGACCTTCCAAAAGGCTACCTCAAGCGTCTAAGCATTGAATGCAAGAACAGAGGTATGCTCATCATTATGGACGAAGCACAGACAGGTGTCGGTCGAACCGGCAAGATGTTTGCGTTCGAACATCACGGTATCGTGCCTGATATTCTCGCTTTATCGAAAACACTAGGCTGCGGTCTTCCTCTGGCATCTGTCAGCACAACTGTTGAGATCGAGAAGGGTTGCACCGATGCAGGCTTCCTTTGGCTTACGACACATCTTAACGACCCTCTTACTGCTGCTGTGGGTAACAAGGCGCTCGAGATCGTTGAGCGTGACAACGTGTGCCAGGCAGCGACTGAGCGGGGTCAACAATTAAGGAACGGTCTTCTCAAGCTTCAAGAGAAATACTGGGTTATTGGCGACGTCCGAGGTCTTGGCCTACTCCAGGGAATCGAGATCATCTCGGACCCAAATACCAAGGCGCCTGGAGCTGATATCGGTGCTGCAGTGTCAGACAAGGCTATGGCTCTTGGCTTGTCCTGCAACATTGTCAATCTCCCTGGCATGGGCGGGGTTTTCCGGCTAGCCCCTCCAGTCACTGTTACTGCAGAGGAGATTGATGAAGGACTTCAGATTCTAGATGAGGCATTCAACCATGTTTTGAGCTCACAGGGAAAGCTGAAATGGGAGAAAGAGGCTGCATGATTCTGTCTTCCAATCGTCCATGTTGCCTCAAACATTCCTAGGAAACCCGGCGAGTTCAAAATCTGATACCGATAGAATTAAACATCTTTTGAAACCGCGAAATTTTTTCTCATAGCTAGCCTTGTGAGTTGTACAGCCTAGCTGTTGATGAAAGTTATGACTGGCATCTTGGACTTAACTGTGTGGACGAGGATCGGAGAAAACCGTATTTCGGTACTAGCGCGTACCTAGCGCGACGATAAAGTGCCCTTGCAGTAAGCGATAACCGCATAGTCAACATCCGATCACTCCCAAAACCTGACAGCAAAAGATGGAAATGGAATACGGCCCTACCAAGTTTGACACTGAAGGACGGCCGTATCGATCTCATGCACAGCCAGCATGTCAGTCGTGTCGTAAGCGCAAGTCTCGTTGCAAGACGAGAGCTGCAAACGAGACTTGTGCAATGTGTCAAGTTCACGGCACCGAATGTATCTTCCCGCAGGTCGACAACAGAAAACCACGGAAGATCGCAGCAGCGTCCCGAAGAGTCACCGCCAGGTTCAATCGGTCGGAGATGTCGACTGGGAGACAAGGCGCTGGATCGGCACCAGCATCACCGCCCAGTCCAAGTCCGGCTTTTCGGGAATCAGCAGATCAGCCACTTGAACACTATACGAATCAGGACATTCAGCAAGATTCATGCATATTTAATGCACACGATGAACCGCAAGCCACATATACGAACCAGGAGGAATCGCCGGCGCATCTCATGGGCATTTTCGCGGAAGCTGGAGATCACAGTACGCACATTGTCAGTCCAGCAATTGCCGAGGACAACAGCGTTTTGAAAAGCTACCTCTCGAGCACACCGGATCTCAGAAACATGAGATTGATCCGTGCGATGTCTGACGTGCGGCCTCCGAACCCATCGGTAAGACCGGTCTTGTTCGACACGGTTCTGAGACGCCCACTAGGCGTGACGACTAACCAATCTCTGGCTTCAAGCAAGTGTGAGCTTATAGAAAAATTCATTGGACCACATGTGCAAGATCTGATTGATCTGTAAGTGGAGAAACCCCAGATACAAGGATCGTACCTGATATTTAGATATAGATTCTTCGAGCGTGCAAACGTCTGCTTTCCAATATTCGATGACATCTCATTCAACAACATATTTTCAACCCACAAGGAGAAGATTTCTTCCGCATTGTTGTGCAATTTATACGCCAACGCCCTTACATACTGGGACACATCACCCAGATTACAAGGAACGGTGAAACCAGACCACCGGTACATTTGGGTACAAGCTAATGAAGCTCTTAATTCTGAATTATTCTTGTCACCGGGAATTTCTGCGGTAATATCAATCATATTGAATGTTTCTGGTAGGCCAAGTACCTCCATCTTTGGGAACGGCGGAATGATCGGAATCGCCGTCGCTTTGTCCAATGCTCTCGGTCTTAACAGGGATCCATCCAACTGGAACATATCTCCCCCTGAAAAAGTGTTCAGAATTCGAATCTGGTGGCTCGTACTCGTACATGATAGATGGTAAGCTAAGTCATATATAGTGCATCGTCGAACTCTACTAACATATATCCATCGCAGGTGCAGTCTGGCCTACGGAACGCCCTTGCAGATCCATCGCGCACAGCACGATGTACCCATACCAACGGCTAAAGACATCTGCAGACCCGGATCCTCATCTATTCAGGCCGCTGCCGCTTCTATCTTCCTCGCCCTGGTCAGTCTGACCGAAATTCTGGGCCGCTACCTCGAACACGTCTACTGCTTCACGACGATAGATGCAACCGCAGCCAAGATGTCTGGGATGGACTTTGAGCTCCTGCTCACTGATTGGGAAGACTCACTCAGCGATGACGTTCGTCGTCTGGCCATTCGCGGCACGAGAATTGACGTTCCTGGGTCAGCGAATTTTCGTCTAGCATATCTCGCTGTCAAACTGCTGCTCAGAAGAATACAACTAGACGCGGAGAAAGATACCCCAGGCGGGGAGGCTACAACCTCTCACTACTACCTCCAAGCGCAACGAGTGGCGGAAGAAATTGTGCATTTGGTGCAAGAATTAGACGATTCGCAGTGCAGTGGCTTTTGGATCCCGGTAAATGCTTTCTCACTGACGTCCGCAACTATATTTCTGCTTCGAAGCGCTTTGCGCTCCAGAACCTCCATGGCGGATATGAGTCGCAACACCTCATTGAAGTTGGCTAGAGACATGATCAGCGCACTTCGCGCGCACCATCAGAACTCTGGGTGGGATCTAGCTGAACATTGCCTGACAAATTGCTCGGGGCTAGTTGACAGAATGGAGACCGCTGGCAACAGCGGATCGGCAACGCAACTACCCACTCTGGAAGACCTTTTTGTTGACATTAATACGCCCGAGTTAGATAATATCTTTACAGGGTTCGGGAACCATTTTGAACTCTAATTTTGCGCACGTGGTGTCACTCCCACGCCTACGAGTCCTGATTCAAGTAGATTCTCGGACATTCACCCAGCAAGGCTTTTCTTCTGTGATTGCTTGCTGAAATAGAAAATAATTGTATTATATCTTTGTATAGACTGACGCCTGCGACTGTAATGCGTACCAAAGTGCTTATCCATCATCAAAACCTTGACAACCACCGTCTACAATCTCTTTATCCAACCTCTACCCAATCTTCACAGCCCATGGCTATGTCGCGTGTCATCCTTACAGTCAGCTAACATGCAGTCAAAGGTGACCAGCAAGTTTGGTTTTGGCAGCAGTTTCAGATATATGACCCTGAGCTTCATGGTGAGCAGAACCATATGGTCTTCAACTGCCCCGATGCATATAATCCCATCTTTCATACAAAGCGAACGTGAAGCGGTCCAAGTTGTTTTATGTCTGGTCTCGCAATCCAGATCACCAGATTATGTCAACGCTTTGCTGACGTTCAATATGGACCTCCACGCGAGGAGGAGACATCTCCTGAATCTGCCGTTCACAAATCATGTAGAAAGGCTGTGAACAGTTCTTTTTTTTTTTTTTTTTTTTTTTTTTAGAAAATCGTCGCTGTGCTCTGGAGCTGCGATGAATAAAAGAGAACCCGGAAAGAACCAATTGAAGAATATTCCGTTGGCATTTGACGACTTTGTAGCCTTCAACTATCTAGTAGATGACAAAAATTATATTGCGGTCCTTGGGTCCACTGTCAGTCCTGAACCAAAGAATGGATTGCAATACTGCCTTTTCTTGACTTCCTGGTATGTTTGAAGCTTCGACGGCTGGTCAATTTCCTTGGCCTCGTGGTTCCTTATAAGGTGATCGATCGTTACAAAATCGGTGTAGAAATTGTTGCAGAAAGCTTGTAAGAGCATTGGGAGCACAAGAGAATCAGAGAATCAGTATGCCGGTGGAAAGAGAAGACATGCTTCATTTTCTGTAGAGCGCCAAGGACCCCGACACTGGCGAGCCGGCCTTTGGCTGAAAGAACCCTATGGCAGAAGCGAACCTCTTCGTCATGGTTGGATCGAGAGTAACGTCTATCACGATAAGTAGCTTGTTCTTCCACATTACGCATAATCGATGCGCCTATGTAAAGCTGATCAAAGAGATCAGAAACATGTTCACCAATCCCGACGATATGTTCATGGTCCCAAGTTGTGCACCGACTGCCATGCTACCACGCGCAACATCGACTGCGTTATCGTCAATGGTGCGTTCCGCAAGCGACAAGGCAAGCTGTGCGACGTTGAATGCACTGCACAGGAGCCCGGAGCCCAGCTGCTCGCCTCTTCCAGCCTGGCCCATCTCGTCTCTGATGGCAACCTCTCCTGGTCCCACGTGCTTGTCGCGCTGGAGCAGAGTCGGAATGACATAGCTCGTAAGATTGCACAGGCCGAAATTGCTGGCGCCAAAGGCCAAAAGGCCATCATCGAGGCTTTCGGTCTCGACGAGAGCGCCCTCGCAGATCTCGCTCCAGCAGCAGCTACCTAATTAGGCGCACTCACTCTTTTCTGCCCCTTACACCTGTACCATTGGCCGTGTATGCACCCTCTTCATGTCTGCCCTGCAGTTGCCCTGCAGCAGGGGTATCGAGCGCGCCGGTCCCTTCACATGGGTACGTATTATGTAGACTTGTTCTCCATAGGGAAACCTCTTTTAGTGTCCGTGTCATTCTTCACAAAAGCAATAGTGGCCCCCAAATGCTCGATTCCGCTCTCAGAAAGGAAGTTATTCCCTTGTCTGTTGTGGCGTAGATTCTGGATAGCGTGGCGGATGCATTCCTCCCATGTGCCTCCGGTTGTATCTGATGCTTGCGTCACACAATCGGCACCTATCTGCATGAAGTCGGTCCATCTTACCGTATTAGGCAACATGAACCACTCCTTACACAATAAACCTGCAAAATTATCTGCGGCTCACTTGCATTCCTCGAGCGGCAGGATTTGCCATCTACATTGCCTTGTGAATGCAATTTCTATATACCTCTTGCTCGATATGGCACATTTTTTGGCTTGCCCTCTTGAACATCACGTCTCGGGAATCGTGACCACAGAGTTTCGGATAGGCAAGGTACTATGTGCGGCAGAAGTAGTGGCTATATCACAGCTGTGTTTCCTGGCCCCCTAGCGTGCTTATACTTGGTCTATTACACCACTTGGTGAGAACTGCTCGCCTTTCGTCATCGCACAACACGACATGAAGCAAACAGTCTGCGACCGCTGCCACGGACAGAAGCTCAAGTGTGAGTTCGCCAATGGAGGCACCGGCGATAGCTGTAAGAGATGCACGAGAGCTGGAGCGAAGTGCACGTATCCCACCTACGAAGAATGCGTACCAAATCAAATCGAAGATCAAGGTCGACCCAATGCCGCACAGAACCAGATGACCAACGCGAGGGGGACGAATCGATCTGAATCTCTCCCTACACACCCACGGCTCAATTCGCATCGACACCGCTCATTCACAACGCTGGCTTCCCCGCGCCTAGACCGCGGTCCCAGTCAAGCCCAAATGTCCAGAAAAAGACTACGATCGAGCATGGAAGGGCTGGCGAGTTCGTATCCGTATCCTATGACAACGGCAAGCGAACAGTCGCTCGATGCGGCCCTCTCGCAGGAAGCTCTCGACCACGTAGCGACGGCCCCCGCCCACGACGTCCTCAACATTCCCTTTGACTTTACATGGTCCGACGTTGAAATCCTCCAACTCGACGGACTGGCTTCTGACTCATTACGGGAGGCCTACCCAGATGGATCCCCTCGATATATGCCTCACCTCCACGACAGAAGCGACGGACCTGTATCTGTAGCGGTAGTAGGAAGCTATGAAGGACTGTATTGATTCCTATGAGAGCTGATACATGAGATGGTTTTTATGCTCAAGCTTATCGGCCCGAGAGGCTTGTACGCCTCAGCAGCTGGCGTACACTCAATCAATCTCAAACGGCTCCAGTTCCGTCACACACCCTCACCTCGCAGTGAGTAGCGGAGAGGGGATACTAGAGAGCTATTTCCTTTCTATTCGGTCAAGACGAGCAGAGATATCCACAAGGTGTAGCTGTCTTAGAAACTCGGCATGTCTCTGTCGTCCGAGGACCTTGGTCATGCCGTCGGCCGGCATCGTAAAGGTGTCCACCTATTTGATATTTAGATGACCTGCCTGAACCTCCTGGCGTACCCATGACTAGTGGACATGAATATACTTGAGCTTGGTGATTAGCTTGTCGTCCTGTTGGGTAGTAATCCTGACTGTCTGCTGATTATCACACTAGAGTGTAGGGGTAGTATCCGTCTTATACGACACCCCCCTGAAGATCAAGCCCACTCTTCCATCTGTGATCCAGCTAGTGATAGAGCCAGTAGCTCTGCCTCAGTACTCCCTAGAATTACTGGCCCCTTCTCCTGCCATTTTGAATATAGGTCTCTAGGCCGCATCTCTCCTCCATTATTTAGTCGCAAAAGTGTCATCTTATCTTTCGTTGCGTCATAATCTTACTTGAGCACAGCCCTTCCTTGTCAGGTGCGTTGGAATGTTACATCCCAGGAAAGCGGCGTTAGTCCTCGCTACTTTGATTACCAGCCAATTGGACCGGAGCGGGATCCGGCATGCTATAGAACAACCAATCTTCAAACTCAATCACAATTGAATGTAACATCTCATAGGTGGAATGTGCAGGTTGAAATCGAGTGTGATAGGTACGCGAATCACTACCTCAAATGAACCGACTTATCTCAACTTTCAAATCAAATCTACGTTAGACCGAGTGAATTTGCACCTGAAAAACTCTTTATTCAACTTTTACCTTAACGCGAACGATGTGATTGTGCAGCTTTCAGCCAAGACATGGAGAAGGAAGCTGCGCAGCGAATGAATTAATGTATGCATGGAATGACACTGTGTAATCTTGTATTTGAGGTCCATGACGTTGCATGTCTTAGACACAGAGTAAGGGATTGTGCTACTAGTGATTGTCCCACCGCCTAGATGTGGCCAAGGTGGATGCCTTGAACCCAGATAGGTGCTACTTCAAAAAGAAACGGTAGCTACGTGTAGCGAGGATTTAGACTGTTATCTCATGGCTGGTGGAGGTACGTAGTACTGTTACGAAGAATGCCCAATTTTTGCAAAAGGGAGTAGGACTAATGTCTATTTAGTCCTTGTGGTGGGCAATGTGGTGGTGCTGAGGTTCTTGATGATCCTTGCACTTTGATCGCAAGATTAAACCCTACAATTACCGACCCAGAGCAGGCGATAGCTACCCACAGTATGGCAGGGCAATTAAACAAGAAGGGATCAGAACGGCCAGCATTTGGTAAGACACCCTCTTTCGACCAAACAACAATAGAAACAAGTTTCAACACCTCTACACGAGCCGGCCTCGAAGCCTGGATCTACTGGCAATATCGCCATAAGGCCTTTTACCAAGATGGCTCTTTTAAAGGCTTCGCCTGGCTTAGGAACTACCTATGTTCGCTTAATTCTGGACATTCAAAGACCCAAATTAAGCAAGCTTTGCAGCCGTAAGATCCTCGAGCAGGTATTGTACACCACTTATGTGCAGCAGACTTCTCAATCCCGATCACAAATACAGCTTGGCGCATACTGATCGGATCAGCCAGCTGATCAAAGAAGAGAAGGTGGAGAAATTGTCGACAGACGCGCACGCCTCGTCCTCACGATCACCCCCAATCAGCAAAGAGAACACCGATATGAGCTCGAGATCCTCAGTCCATTCTCTCGTGTCCTCGAAACTCGCCGCTATCAACTCTATAGATCCTGGAAGCGATGTGATCGATCTGCTAAGCTGGAAAATGAGTCGTGCGTACCGTTCGAATCGCCCAGATGTGGACAAGCATCGGACATTAGGCACCTGGGACTATCCTGATGATGAGATTTCATCATCTTTTTGCATTGATTCCGCCGGAATGACTTCGTTGCTCTTTGACGATTGCCAAGATGATGAAGCCGGAAAGAGACAGTTCGACGCCGCAAATGACAGGATTCAACACGCACCTTTAATAGACGCTAAGATCGTTTCTGATGGCTATGGCCCTCCGCAATATGGCTTGCTCGGATCGCACACTGAAGCCGAAGAGTCCAACTCTAAACTTTATTTGAATACCAACGTCCCGTTTTCCATGTTCATCTGCGGGGTCCAAGGGAGTGGTAAATCTCATACAACATCCTGCATCCTCGAAAACGCATTGATACCCTCTCGACATCTTGGGAAGCTCCAGAATCCTCTTTCTGCTTTGGTCTTCAGCTATGCTCAGTTCAGCGGTGATGGCTTCGGATTCACCATTAGCGAGGCCGCATTCTTAGCTTCATCTGATCAAAGGCTGCCTGGAGGAGCGCACGTAAAGAGGGTACATGTCCTAGTGTCGCCATCCAACTTCGTGCGGATATCGAAGCTCTACCGTCAATTACCCAACGTTCTCGTTACACCTTTCAAACTGATGCCACAGGATTTGGACATTGACACTATACTTACATTGATGAACGTCAGCGAATCGATTGAGACACCTCTCTACATGGCGCAAGTCACGCAGATACTTCGTGAGATGTCCACTGCAGGAGAACCATTCAATTACAAACTTTTCAAGCTGCAGCTTAAGAAAAAAGAGTTTAACTCAGCGCAAGCTAGCATGCTTCAACTGCGTTTGGACTTGCTTGAATCATTCCTCGAGTTGAACGCCAGCTGCGTAGAGCCTCATTTTCAATTTGGGGAGGTGACAATAATGGACATGTCCTGTCCATTTGTGGATGCGAACACGGCATGCATCCTTTTTCGGATTGGGCTGAAGCTGTACCTACAGTCGAAGGGTAATGGCAAAATGATTGTATTGGACGAAGCGCATAAGGTATGCAATCCTCATTCACTTTGATTTGTTCAGTTTCAAGGTTAACCTTTGGAAGTACATGGTGAACGTACCAGGGGCCAAGTCTCTGAATGAAACGCTTCTACAGACCATCCGCCTCCAGCGACACTATGGTGCACGCGTTGTCATCTCAACCCAGGAACCTACCCTTTTGACCGACCTCATCGCACTTTGCTCGATCACAGTGATCCACCGCTTCTCTAGCCCAGAGTGGCTGTCGGCGATTAGACGTCATATTCCTACTGCAACCGAGGATCGTGAAAGCCTAATGCGGAGAATCGAGAGCTTGACAACGGGGATGGCAATGATATACTCGCCAAATGCAGTATATGGCCGCCATGAAAGCGGAGAGCTTATCACAGGCACAAGCAAATTGATCAACATTAGCATCAGGAGGAGAATCACGTGCGACGGAGGACAGTCTGTACTAGCAGTCTAAGGCCAAGCTTTTTACAGCTAGAAAGATGCTTCCCCACCGCAACTATTGAAGACCACAGATTACGTGTTTGTCCTTAGATTGATTGAACCGGCGGGCCTATGGAAATGGTGCTAGTGGACCTAGGCTTCTCGGCTAGCTCATGTAGAGGTGTTGAAACTTGTTTCTATTATTGTTTAGTTACAAGAGGGTGTCTTACTAAGTGCTGGCCGTTCTAATCCCTTAGTGTTTAATTGCTCTGCCATACTGTGGGTAGCTATAGCTGGCTCTAAGTTAGTGACTGTAGGGTCTAATTTGTAGACCAGAATAGAAGGATTGTTAAGCACTCTATAACATTTCTCTGCGTAATCGCCAGTGAAAAGCACCTTTGGGGTAAGACCAAGTTTACGAGAACGCTACAGAACTATAATAACTTAAAGACTATGTTAAGGCATTTACAATCGGTACAAGCTTACATATAGACCACAGCCTACCTTAATGACATACCCCGTGTACATCTAGTGTAAGCCTCATAAAATATCCTATCCCGTCCAACTTCTTAGAATAGGAAAGGTGACGACATACAAATTCACCCTAATACTAAGGGTCCTTGAAATATACCATAGTGTGCTTCTTAAAGATATCCTTTTATGGAATATAGCTCATGCGCCTTTTA